>NC_133565.1:20683956-21056456 GCF_048773025.1 Camelus bactrianus | reverse complement strand
TATTCCTTTTCATATTCTTTTTTCATTACAGGTTATTGCAAGATATTGAATTTAGTTCCCTGTGCTATACAATAGGTCCTTGTTGTTTATCTATTATATATATATTAATGTGTATATGTTAATCCCAAACTCCTAATTTATCCCTCTCCCTCCTTTCCCCTTTGGTAACCATAAGTTTGTTTTCTACATCTGTGAGTTGATTTCTGTTTTGTAAGTAAGTTCATTTGTATCATTTTTTAAAAAAGATTCCATATATAAATGATATCATATGTGTGCCTTTCTCTGTCTGACTTACTTTTTACTTAATATTTGGATATGTCATTCCATTGCATTCTGGTCTCCTTGTCTTCTGATAAGAAATCAGCTGTTTCTCTTCTTGATGATCCCTTGTACATGATGAATCACTTTTCTCTTGAGGCTTTCAAGATTCTCTTTTGTCTTTTGACTATTTTATTATGATCTTTCTGGTTGTGGCTCTCTCTGTATTTATCCTCTGTGAAGTCATTGAATTTCTTGGATATGCAGATGAATGTTTTTGATCAAATTTGGAAAGTTTTTGGCCATTATTTCTTCAAATATTCTTTCTACTCCTTTCTCCCTCTTCTGCCCTTCTGAGACTCCCATTGTACCTATGTTGGTACGTTTGATAGCATCCCATAGATCTCTGAGGCTCTGTTCATATTTCTTCATTTTCTCCTGTTCCTTATATTAGATAATATCAACCAACCTATCTTCATGTTTGCTGATTCTTTATTTTACCTGCTCAAATCTAATGTTGAGCTCCTCTGGTGAATTTCCCATTTCAGTTATTTTGCTTTTCAACTCCATACTTTCTATCTGGTTCCTTTTTATACTTTCTGTCTTTTTATTGATATACTCTGCTTGGTGACTCATCGTTCTCAGACTTGCTTTTAGTTCTTTAGACATGATTTCCTGTAGATCTTTGAACATATTTAAAATATCTTATTTAAAATCTTTGTTTAGGCTGGGCTTCCTTAGGGACAATTTCCGTTAATTTTTTCCCTGTGAATGGGCTATACTTTCTTATTTGTTTGTATGTTTTGTATTTTTTTGTTAAAAACCAGGCATTTAAAAGTCATATAATGTGGCAATTTTGGAAATCAATTTTCCTCCTTCCCAAAGATTTTTAAATTTTTGCTACTTGTAATAATAGTTGTTTGTTTAGAAATTTTTATTTTTTATTGAAGTACAGTCAATTACAATATGTCAATCTCTGGTGTACAGCACAATGTCCCAGTCATGCATATACATACATATATTTGTTGTCATATTTTTTTCCATTAAAGGTTATTACAAGATAATTGAACATAGATCCCTGTGCTGTACCAAAGAAACTTTTTAAAAAATCTATTTTTATATATAGTGGTTAACATTTGTAAATCCCAAACTCCCAAATTTATCCCCTCCTACCCTCTTTCCCCCATAACCATAAAATTGTTTACTAAGTCTGCAAGTCTGTTTCTGTTTTGTAGATGGGTTCATAGTGTCATTTTTTTTCCTTTTTTTTTTTTGATTCCACATATGAATGATATCATATGATATTTTTCTTTTTCTTTCTGGTTTACTTCACTTAGAATCCTAATCTAATTCTGAAAGTCTTTTTGTTGTTGTTGTTGTTGTGTGTAGTCACTGAAGTCTGTACTCAGTTAGCTAATGACTGGATAGAGACGTTCTTAAATGTCGACAATCAATAAATCTCTGAGCATTTGCCAAAAGGCTGTGTGTGTGTGTGTGTTTGTGTGTGTGTTAGGAGCAGTTTACAACTCTGCCTTAGCCTTCATCTCTTGTTTGTACACAGCCTCAGGGTCAGCCAGAAATGAGAACTTACATCTTTCCCGGGGCTTTTCTGGGTATGTGAATAGCCACAGCCACAAGTACAACCCTATGTATGCATGTGGCCTTTCAGATTCTCAGGAATATTTTTGACCTTTTCCAAGCCCCTATATACATCTAATTCCCCAGCTCTTTCTCTTAATTAAAATTTTAAAGAAAATCAGATTATTATTTTCCCCAACTGTTATTACTACCTCAGGCAGCTACAATGTTCAACAATTGCTGCTGATTTTTTAAAAAATCAAATCTCAGGGAAATTCTGTTTATACTGAGCAAGCTCTGAGTCAGGTCAAATAAAGACAAACCCTGTGAGTGGAATTTTCCAGGGAAAGACCAGATTGGACAAATTATGACAATTCTCTGGGAACGGGGCTTTGGGGGAGTTCCAATTTTATTCTCTCTCTCCCAGTGGCTGCTAGGCTGCTGCTTCTCACTGTGGTTGCAAGAGTGTTGATTTTCAAGTCTATTGCAAGGCTGGGGAGAAGGGGTTGGAATTAGGGCAAGTTAAAATGCCACAGAGCTTACTGTTTTTACTGAGATTCAGCCTTTTTTCTTGAATAACTGCTTTATGGACTGCTACAAGACTTTGATTAATTTCCAGAGCTCTGAAAAAGTTAATTTTAACAATTTTGGCCAGATTTTAATTTCTTCAGTGGAGAAGAGGAACTTCAGAGATCCTTATTTCAGATGTCAGTCCTTATTAGTTTTAAATTGTGTGTATAGATGTGAATGAGTGTTACACAAGCGCACACACAGAGCTATGCATTTTCCTCTAAGAACTGCCATGGCTATACTTCATGAGTTTTGATGTATCTTCATTATTATTTATGTAATATTTAAAAATTTTCTTAATTTTTCTTACTTATCACTCTCTTCCCACATAATTACTATTACCCAGGGAGTTCATCATTCCTTCTTTTTCTTCTTCCTCTTCCTCTTCTTTTTCTTCTTCTTCCATGTATTTCATTATTTATTTAGACTAAATTAAACCTTTATTCATTTATCAGTTAAATATTATTTCTTAAATCACACATCTTTCTATTTCTTAATTAATTTTTCAATTTTACCCCCTAGTACTCTTGATCAATTCTTCAGTAAGAATCTGGATGCAAACATCCTGAGTCTTTAATAACTGAAAATGTCTTTACTTTATGGTCATTGATTTTTCTGGATGTAGACTCCCCAGTCCAAAATAGTTTTCTCTGTAACTTTGGTGCCCTTGTCTTCCAAAATCCAGTGTTGTTTTATGTGTTTTATATGTTTTATGTGACTTTGTTTCTCGTTTCTCTATCTTTTTGAGATACTTTTCTTTTTGGACATCTTGAAGAAATTTCTTTGTATTTTAGGTGTACCAAAATTTCATCAAGCGGTTAGCTCCACTAATTACTAGTTGTGTGGACTTGGGCAAATGCTCTTAGTATTTCCTGAATCAGTTGCCTCATCTGTAACATGGGGGAGATGATGGTTTCAAACTCAGGTTTGCTATGAGGATTAAAATACATACTGCGTGGAAATCACTTAGCCCAGTGCCTCAGTCTGAAAAAGATCAACCTTTTTGTATAATATTATTTACTCTGTCGTACTCAGTAGGCTATTGTAATTTCAATGCCCATACCTTTTTTCTATTGAGCATTTTTTTTTCCGATTTTTTCTGATTTTTCCTGTTTCCACATTTTCTCTCTTTTCTCCTCCCAGTGAACAGAAGTTGGACCTTTTGGACAGATTCTTCAAACATCTTAACTTTTCTCTCATATTTAAATACCTCCCTTTCCCCTATGTACTAAGAGATCTTATTCTGATATTTATCCTTCACATGCTTGGTTTATCTTAAGCATCTAGGAATCTCATTTGCTTTCTATATTCCAGGAATTTCCTACTGTATCTAGCCTGTGGGTGGTGTACCTTCCTGGTTATCAGTGCTTTTATGAATTTATTCCAAAAACAGCAACAAAATCCCCAAACTGTTCTTTATTATTTTAAGAGATAGGGGCAAGAGAGTAAGTAGTTAATATCTTAAATCATCATTTTGATTCCATCTATTCCTTTTTCCCCTTCCCAAAGGTAGTTTTAGGACAATTTTTTTTTTTTTGTAGATTCCAAAATTCATGTTCTCTATAGAAATTCTGGAAGATTAAAAGGAAGAAGCATTGCCATTAATTCCACCACCATTCTAGAGATAATATTAACATTTTCTTGTTTATACTTCCAGTTTTTTATGCATATAAAGAAATGGAATCCTACTGTACATTTGTTCTTGTAACGTGTTTATGTACATGTACTGTGAGCACATTTACATGTTATTAATCTTCTAAACATTATTTCTTAGTAAATGTACAGTATTGCATGTATATACCAACATTTATTGACTCAGTTGCCCCACTGTTGAACATTTCTGTTATATCTGTGCAGGGATTTGCATCCTCATAGATAAATATTTGCACAAGTCTATGGTTGTGTTTTTAGAATCCTGGTGTGAAAGTGCACGTGGAGATTTTTCTCTCCTATTATTCGAAAAGAATGTCCAGAGTAAGTCATAGGCAATTATGATCTTACCAGCAACAAGGGCTGCAATTTCATGTAATACCTAACCTTTGGTGGTAGATATGAAGAAGGAACACGACTTCATTGAATACAGTGCTCTCCAAAGCTGGCCAGTCATCAAAACCACCTTGGGTGCTTATTTAAATCACAGATTCTTGGACCCGCCCTTGGAAATTCTGATTCACTGGGTCTCGGGCCGGGCCCAGGAATCTATATTTTTAACAAGCTCTCAGGTGATTCCAACGAGTAACTGAGTTTAGGAAACAGGATCTAGCAACTGAAGAGCCTGGGGGTTGGGAGTAGGTGGGGTGAATGGGGGTGTCCCAGGTGTCTCCCAGTAGGGGAGGTAGAGATGGTGAGAACAGGAAAAGGGCTTTTTGAACGTAGAACTGACCACTCTGGGGACTTTTTAAACATGAAGAGCAAAGGCGCAAGCTCTCAGTGAGGATGAAGACGTGGCGCACGTGAGACGTGGGCGACTCCCTTTCCAACTCTGGTCCTCAGCGTTTGTGAAAACTGAAGGGGTTGGACCCACCAGGGACTTTTCCAGCTGTGGGAGCCCAAAGCCACAATGGTGGAGGGGGTGGCTGCGTGGGTGGAAGTCCAGGCTTTGCCCCAACCCACTGTCCCCCAGGGGCCCCAACTCTCTCTGCTTTATACTGAGGTCCCTTTTAAAAGATTTTGTTTGGAAAAATGTTTTCTGCTGCCAAGAAGTTTGAAAATCTCCAGACTAGATGACCTTTCAGTTCTAAAAAGCTGTATAAGTTTGTGAACTAATGCTGGGGGGAGGAGGAACAGTCCAGAACATGGGGTTGAGTGGATTAGGAGGGCCATCCAGAATGGATGCTTTAGACCTCATTTTAATCTGAGGGCTGCCCCTTCGGGTTGTGGCAGTAGCTTCCAATTTTCATCTCAGAATTAGTGTATTGCCTGAGTCAACTCAGAGTGACCTCCAGCGAAAATTCTGGCTGCCTTCCCATCAGATTCTTTTATTAAATTTGCTGGGGGAAGTACCTCACTTCACAGGACCTGGAAGCCCAGAGAAATCATGTAGGTTCCTCTGCTAATGCTCTGGTCCTGTCTTGCTGTTTGAAAGTTTTTCAACAATGGGGGATGTTTGACCTTCTTTCAGCCTCTTTTCAAGCTGGGAATTTAAGGTGTTCTGCTGAATGCTGAGCAAACAAAGCTTCGGCTAACTTGTGGCTTTGATCTCTGAGAATTCATAGGAGCAAGAAGGGAGGAGATGGGCCAGGGGCCCTGGAGGAATTAACTATGAAAACCTGGCCAGGCTTTGTTGGATGGGGAAGCTGGGGTGGGGTGTCGGGTGTCTGGGGAACAGATGTGAGCCTGACTTGATCTTCTGCAGCTGCAGACAGAGGTTTGCCAGAGGTGAACGCAAGTTCCCGCAGCGGCCGTTAAGTCCTTTCTGGGTAGCCCACCAGCGAGTGGTCTCTCCTCCCACCGGAGCTGGAGTCAGTGCGGGGCTTTTGCAATTTGATTCCAGCGACTATGTAACAGGTTGGATGGAGAAGGGGTTTCTTTTGAGAAGCCAGGGATTTGATGGGTTTTATCTCTGTGTTATTATATTCATTTCTAAACATTCCAGAGAGGTGATGGAGGGACAAAACCAGCCTCCCTCAGTAACCTTTTACTGCTTTGTGGTCTCAATTAAAATGACAGGCAGGGCAAGGTGGGGCTGGGTCGGGAAATGAGCGACTTCCTCCGGAGCAGCCTGTCCCTGAGTCTGTTCCGGGGGATACTAGTCCCAAGAGATGCTCCAGAAGGTTCATGATCAAATAGATCTGGGAAATCCTGTATGTTGGGTTTTCCTCTGGAGATTCACAACACACACCTGAATGCTAGAGACTCTGAAATGTCCTACAGTCAAGAGATAGTAGCCTTTGATTTTGTTGAACTGAAAACGTCTCAAACTTAATTGACCAGGGAACCACCATCTTTTTTGGTGAGGCAGGGGCACCAATTAAGATCAAGTAGAACACACTTCATGAAAGGCTGGTCTACAGGCTGGGGAAATAGGAGGTTCTGCTTGGCACCATGAGTTACTGAAGCTTCTCCTTTGGTCCTTGGTGGCATCAACCACCTGGGAGTTCTTCCAAGGGAACTCACTCCTCTGCATTATTCTAGTTAGAATAGCTCGACTTTCCATTTCATTTGAGAAAAAAAAAATTCTGTAAGGTGAAACATGGTTATGTCAAATTCCTACAGAGGAAAACATTTCAGAACTTAGAATGAGCGCGTTTTGGATCTCCAGCTCCACCTTTTCTTCTTATTGAAAGTGCCCCGAGTGGTGAGAACTGGCATCCTCTTGGCCACAGTAAATGGTTCAGGAATGGGTAGTTGACCCATTAACCAATCAATGCCCCAATAAAGCTTATCTTGGGGCTTTTGGCTGAGCAACTTGTGAACAGGTGTTGTCTTTTCCACGGTGCTTGGAACTGTGAGCAGGTGAGCCTGTTGACATCCATCCTGCCACGAAGCAGAGCTTGATAAAGGAATCAGCCAAGAGATGGGGAGAGACTGGATCCTGATGAGTCATTTCTGTGCCTGGATCCAACCAAACCTGAAGTTTGTGCTATTTGGTTATGCCAACGTGAGCAGAGTGTTCTGTTACTTGAAACTCAAAGGAGTCTTTACCAGTACAGTCTTCATCAGAGATCTACTCTTGGAACTAAACATCTCAGATGACAAGAATTCATTTCACCATATCGCCTCAGCTTACTCCACTCCATAAAACCAGAGCAAGCAATATTAAAGAAATTAAGTTATAATAACCGTCATTAATTAATAATAATTAACTCTCCCCCCCCCCCAGAAGATACCTGAAAGTTAATCTAGTCCAAAGCCCCATCTGATTCTTCAGACTTGAATTCTGCCTGCCTGTCGTTTCACTTTCTGGTCCTGGGCTCACTGCAGACAGCCTAGTCCCTCCTGCACAGGAGCATTTCCAAATTCATGAAAGTAGCTAAGCCGACTGTCTTAGGTACCAAAACACATGCCAGCCTTTCCCTGGTAGAGCTGGTTTTGGTTTTGGTTTTGGTTTTCTGCACTGCTGCATTAGGAACACACCCTATATGGCTTGTGAATTTGTTTCAACTCAGATTGCTTTCATGTATGAAGCCTCAAGTGATATATGTCCATTGTAGAATATTTAGAAAAGCAACAAGAAGGAAATGAAAACTCACCGGTGATCGAGTTGCCAAGAGATGACCCATGTTGACACTTCAGGTGGCCATTTCTTCATTTTTCTTTTCTTGTGTGTAGATGGGCACATGCGTGGCTGTGCTGGACCTTTGCTGCCTGGGAGGCTGACCTGCAGTGGACCCACACCTGCAGCAGATCTTCTGCGCCCCAGATTCCAGGTGGGTTTGGACAGTGCGGTGCTCTGGGCACAGATCTGGGAAGTTGCCTGGGGCTGGTGTGGTACTCAGAAGGTACTGCCCCTCTCAGGCAGCTTCCAGAGTTGCTTTTGCCCTTGACCTTTGGCTGCTGGCTCTGGGCTATCCTCACGGTCCCCTGTGTCCATCCTTTTGTCTGTAAACCATCCTGCAGGTGTCCTATTTGAACGTGCCATCTGCTTCCAGTAGGGATTTTGACTGGTGTGATTGTATTCTACAAATATGAAACATACTGCACGGAATGATTGATCATCTATGTCATTTTTTCCTGGGATATTGAAAACCTCTTTTCATAGTGTTTAACATTCCTCTACAATATCATTATAAATGGCTGAGTTGGTTTATTTTTTTAAAACAAAGGTATCCATAGTTCATTAAAATTTTGAGAATTAGGGAATTTTTTTCCCTCTAATTAATTATTTTTCTTATTACTTTGGAAATACTTTGATGAATATCCTTGCAGGTAAATGTTTGCACACATTTGTCATTACTTCCTTAAGATAAATTTGTAGAAATAAAATTTCTGGATCAATAGACACGAACATTTGGAAACATTTTTGCTACATTGCCAGACTGCCCTCCAAAAAGTTTTATAGCAGTTTATACTGTTTTCAATTATGCGTAGGAAGATTTGTTTCTCATACTCTCTCTACCATTTAATATTATAGTAAAGTAATGCTATGCTTGCAGTGTGATAGGTGATCGATGTCCCTCTTAATATGTAGTGCCTAGGGTGGAGAGGAGCAGAGTTATCACCTTCTTCCTTCTGAGCGTAATACCTTTATTGATATAGCCTAAGATGACTGTCACTGTGGTGGGCTGAATAATGGCCCTCTAAAGATGTCTATGTCCTAATAAATGGAGCCTGTGAATATATTATTGTACGTGGTAAAAGGGACTTTGCAGGTGTGATTAAATTAAGGGTCTTGAAATGGGGAGATTATTCTGGGTTATCCAAGTGGGCCCAATGTCATCATAAGAGTCCTTACAAAAGAGAAAAAGGTGATGTGGCAGTGAAAGCAGAGAGAATCTGGAAGGCGCTATGCTGCTGGCTTTGAAGCTGGAGGAAGGGGTCACGGGCCAAGAGATACAGGTGACCTCTAGGTGCTGGAAATTGCAGGGAGCGGACTCTCCCCTTAAGCCTCTGAAGGGTGTGCAGCCCTGTCAACAACTTCATTTTAAGACTCTGACCTCTAGAACTAAAAGAGAACACATTTGTATTGTTTTAATTCACTGAATTTGTGGTAATTCGTTGAAGCAACAGCAAGAAACTAACATGGGTACTTTCTTGTTTGCTGTTGTCTCACATTGGGAAGAACATTCGCTAAATCCCATTTTATATATATATATATAAAATTGACATATTTTACTGTGAAGCCGTATCAGTCCTCTCGTCCATCACGCACTTGGTTCCAGGACACTGGTGTGGAACTTCCTTTGTCTCTGTGTTTGAAGTTAGGGGTGTCACAGGCATGATGTGGGAACACGTAGCCACAGGGAGCCGGGTGGAACATGTTTGGGGAACCGGCTCCCCACTCTCTCCCCTGCTGGAAGAAGCCCTTTGGAGACCCTATCAATTTTCTGCTTAAATTGTCCTTTTCCACAGTTTCATTTTTCTTTTCCATAATTTACTATTCTTTCTAATGGATCATCAAAATATAGTCAAGTAATACAGCTCCTCATATCTTGTGGAAGGAATTGCTCTGACGAAGTGCTTTCACATTAATGATCTCACTGAATCCTCCCAGCACCCCGCTTGGCAAGCAGTAGGTGTTCAATTGATGACGATGCCCCTTTCCCACAAAGAAATGTATTTTCACTCCCAGTGTTTCCATCAATAAAAGCCCCCAAGTGCACACTCACACTCATGATATGGGTGTGTACCCACGGGTCTTTGACTTGCATGTGCGTATTGTGTGTTACTCCTCTGAGCTCAGTGTTCTAGAAGTGATATTTTCATTTCACACTATGAAAAGAACCATCACCCTTTTGTAAGCCCTAGGACAGAAAGAGATCCAGGAAGTCTGACTCTGTCGGTGATCTGAAAAAGAAAGTCACAGACTTTGTCACCAGGATGTGCACAGATGGCGCCTCACCAGCTGGGGCTCAGGGTGACCTTGGGTGAGTCCAGCCTGCGGCCAGAGGAAGCAGGAGAGGGTCTGGTGGAGCAGTCCGGAACCTGCCCCCCTCTGCCGGCTGCCCCCCAGCCTGAGGCTGAACATTCCCCAAGCCTCCTTCCTGCTCCTGCAGCTTCCGACCTGAACACAGAATGCAGGGCTGACACGCCTCCAGCACCTGAACTCCCATGCTTTGTCCCTAAACAAATGACTGGAAGCTGCTTTTTCCCTATATCTCAGCTTGCCTGGGAAAGCTCTGAGAACACTGGACACTGAGTTTGGAAAACTGGCCACTTCATTACTGCTGGCTCCAGAGGTTTTAATCCAGACCTGGGGTCCCCATGGGCACTCAGTAAGGACCTGCTGATGGATGGGTTACAACATCCCATCGCTTTCAATTTTCGGTTTTGAAACAGCTTTGTCAGAGATGTCCAGAACACTGTTCTCTGGTTTTATTTTTATTGGAGTCCAGGAATCAGACAAGGACGCTGTCTTGTCCCCAGCGGCCTAGAAAGACAGTTTCCAAAGCACTTCTCACCGGCTCTGCTCCATGTGAGACCCAGGCAAACACACAGCCTGGAGGCCCGGCCCCACGTTTATAGGTTTCCCCGGGGCCCAGTCACCCCCGCAGGCTCTCGGCCAAGGTGTGAGCTTTCCGAAGTGTAGAGGGGAGCAGTTTGCAGAGCTTTCTGACACTCTAACTGCTGAACTGGGCTGAGCTGTGGTCTGTTCAAGGAAGAGACTTGGATTTAAGTGAGATCCACATATGATGTGTATCTAACTCACACGACTTCTGCTGGAGGAGCTGTGGGGTGGAGCGGGGAGAGTTCAGGATTTGGGGCTGGAAGACCTGGGTCCAAGTGCTGTTGCCTCCCTGTCTAGTCTGTGTGGTCCTGAGTGGGCTATTTTGTGCTTCAGTGTCCTCACCTGTAAAGCAGGTATAATAATTATGCACATCCACAGGGTGGTTGGGAGCCTGGAATGAAAGAATGAATCTGAAACCACGTAGTCTCTGAGTTTTGGTTCCTCGTAAGGCAGGATTCTGGCTAGTGGGCATGCCCTGCTTTGACTAATTCCAATATGGAACATCTCGTTGAGTGTTAGCCCTGTGATAATGCAGTAAGCACTTACTGACGTAGGAAAATTCCAGATTAATGAAAAACCTGAAATCTGGAGCTGGTTATTTGCTTTCAAATATTTTATTTCTGGATTCTTTTTGATACCCAAATCTTTTAGAGAACACTGACCGACCAATAGAAATATATGTAATTTTTTTCAAGGTAGGAAATTCAATATTGTTTGGAAATCGCAACATACCACCAACTTTAAAAAGCTGATAAATACCATGTATATCATGATAACTTAGTGTTGGTATTAATCAACTGTCTGATAACTCTCTGTAATAATTTCTCCTACATTTTTGGCAGCTCAGAATTTGACCTACTGTTCCTACGACAATGATTTTGCAATATTATTTTTTATAGAGGGAATAGCAAACGTAACTGAGTCATTTTACTAGCATCACTGCATCATTGACAGTTTAAAAAAATTTCTTTTACTTCACTATTAATTACTGGAAATGTCTTCTTTTCTAATATATGCATTAAGTTCTATGCATTTCCCTGTAAGCACTGCTTTTGCTGCATCCCACAAATTTTGATAAATCATATTTTCATTTTATGGCTGGCTTTTCAATAGGTCTTTTTTCTTTTTCTTTTCTACCATTCCATTAGGTTTTGTGAAAGTTATCCTGCTTGAGATTTGTTGCAATTCCTGTGTCTGAAATTTAATGTCTTTAAGTAAGTGTGGAAAATTCCGACCCGTTTTCTTCTGAAATATTACACTTACCCTATTTCCTCTGACATTTCCTTCTGTAATTCTGATGTAAATAGTTGTTAAACTGCTTGCTCTATCTGCCCTGTCTCTTAATGTTAGGTGCACGATTTCCAAACATTTATTTCTCAGTGTTGCATTTTAGATAATTTATTTGTATCTATCTTTCCATTCTCTAATTTTCCATTTGGCAGTGTCTCATTTTCTGTTGAGGTTTTAATTTCAATTGCCATGGTTTTCATTTCTAAAAGTTCTGTTTTTTTTTTCAATTGTGCTTGGTCATTTCAGATGTCTTATTTTTTGTTTTTATTTCAAATTTCTCCTGTATTCCTTTAAATGTAAAATTTATCTCTGTGTCTGAAATTCTAATGTCTAAAATATTTGGGAGTCTGATTCAGCTATTATTGTGTCTGTGGGTATTCACATAATGCTTTGTTTCTACGTGTCTTTTGTTATGTTTGGCTGTGAGTTGCGCATTTTCCCTGGAACACACACATGTAACCTAAAATTTTCTGGTAGCAATATTAAAAAAGTAAAAAGTAGTAAGTGAAATTAATTTTGATAATATATTTTATTTAACCCAATATGTCAAAAATTATCCCTTTAACATGTAGTCGATATAAAAATTATGAAGGAGATATTTATATTCTTTTTTTGTATGCAATCTGAGAAATCCAGTGTGTCTATTACATTTCCAGCACATCTTAATTCAGGTATTAACTTTATCAGAAACACTTGATCTATATTTAAAGTTTACAAAATTTACAGTTGAAAAAGTAGACTCACATACTCAAGCTATTTCAAACATACTTAAGCATTTTGCCATAATTAAATTGAATGCCAGTCTTTAAATTTAAATTTTGTAAAATAAAAGAAAAAAATTTAGTTTCTCAATAGCATTGGCTATATTTCAAGTGCTTAACTGCTACGTATGGCTAGTGGCTATTGTATTGGACTGTCCAGTCTTGGAATGATTAAAATTTGTACTGCAGATTCCAGTGTAGACATGCTCTCTAGGGTCCAGTCTGGCAAATAATGAGGCATAGCTGTACAGGTTCAATCTGTGGTTCTCAGATCTGGGGATCCATTAAAAATATCCATGTATGGCTCCTCTTGGATTAATGGCAATGAATTTCTGCAGATGGGATCTGGGTATGAGTTTTTTTTTAAACCTTCCACATGATTCTAATGTGCAGCCCCAAATGGATGCTCTGGAAGATGAATTTGGGGCTAATATTGCGATATGATGCTTCTTATTGTCTGAGCAACCTATGGAAATATGGAAAGGAATAAATTGGTATAGAAGGCTCTGGTTTTGTTTTTTTTAAACTCCTCTGTCAGAACTAAAATCCTTTTAAATACAGAATTTGTGAGCATTCTTACCAAGTGTGGGAACTCTAGCAATAAGCCTTCAGCTGCTGTATTACTTTAGAAGTAAAAAATGCTTAACCTTTTAGTCAACATTAAGTTGGTGTGTTCTTGAGGCTTTTCCCCAGAACATGCTGTTGCCATTTTACTGAAAAGTGTTTAGAGAAGCTTTCAGTTCTGTATGAACACATTTACCTATACTGATTTTGGAGCTGTAAAACCCTAGTGAGATCTTGCATGCCAAAATTATGGTACAGCTGCCTCTTGCCAGCATATATTGACATAATAGCGATCACTCCATCGTGACTCACCACTGTTGATCAGCCTAATTGGTTTTAACAACAGGTCTGACCGAACTCGGTTACATCATTGTGTCTGAGCTAGTTTGGGTGAATTTCATGAAGATCTTTTGGTTCAATGTCTGAATTTGCCAGTTGGTTGTTTATATACCTGTCCTAGTTTTCATAATTGGGCATTTATATTGCTTAATTCATTTACTATTCTTACTTCCAGAACCCTAATGATATTTTTTTCATTTCACTAATGAAATATTTTTTTTCATTTCACTTATTCAATCAACAGAATTTTATGGTACGGCTACCCAGCTCCAGGCACTATGTTAAGTCTGATAGGCAATTAGGCTTCATCTTGCGTGCCAAGCCTCACTGCTGATTGCATAGTGTTGAAAAGCACTCTGAATTCTTGCCTCAGCTCAGTGGAAAAGAAAGTCATGATCGATTAGTCATGTCTGTCATAGACATAGGAGGAGAGAGTGAGATCCCATATGTAATATTTTTAACACCTTGTGCTAGATAGAAACTGGGGATATAAAGATAATTAGCATTTATTCCAGTAGGGAAGATGGCCAAAAAAATTAGAAAATCATGTGATAAGTTGTATGAGATTGATTTCTAGACAGTTCTATTGAAACACAGAGGAGGTAGCAATTGATGCAGTCTGGGAGTGTGGCAGCAATGGTGTTTGGCGAATCAGGGGAATATAAAGAAATTCTCACAAAGGCAATATGTCAATGGGATCAGGAAGCAGTTGTAGGAATTCAGTGGAAAATAAGGAAGAACATCCTTCTGTATCCATTTTCATCCTTTGCTAGATTCCCATCAAAGTAAATGGGATTGATTGTTATCAGTAAAGTTTGGACACATGAAAAGCATTGCACCTAATATAAACAATGAAATCTGATAAACTGAGCACACTGAGCAGCTGGGAATCCTGCCAGGCACATAGTAGGTGATACGTATTTTGCTGAATCAATGAATGAACATATTCATAGTCATATTCGTATATTTAGCATATGTAATGGAGAGCCTATCTTATGCACACTGTTACATGCAACTTGTAAACTTTTGTGTATTTTCTACATCATAAATATTTTTTAACATAGTTTTTTCTTGCCATATCACTGTAGCTGGTGTATATGTGATAATTTGCTACACGACTCCCCTGTTCCTAGCTGGTTTCCATCCTTTGCTGTCTGGAAGGTTGTCATGGACCTTTTGTTCATGTTCTTTTATCCTGTGTTTCCTGAAGTGGTCTTGCTGGATCAAAAGGCATAAATAGTTGAGTTCTGGATCCATGCGTCAAACTCTGGAGCTTCATTTTGAAATGGGATTGCTTCTTCTTGTCACCTTACCTGGTTAAGGGCATGGTCTTAGTTTTGGGAGGCACTGACCACATGCATTGACTAGCTAAAGGGTCAATGGTGAGCCACCAGGTGTGCTTGAGCTAGTGACTGAGGGTGTGAGACTTGGGGCCATGAGATGAGTGGCACTGGGCAGGAGTGGGGATGCCTCAGTGGTGAGCCACTGCTCATCCAGGAGTGGCTTTGAAATTGTGATGGGTCCCAAACATCTTGGAGTATTGAGAAGAGCATGGACGTGAATCAGATCAGAATAGCTGGGTTCTATCCTGCCTTTTCACTGACCAGCTCTGTGACCCTGAGTAGGAGACAATCTCTGTAAGCCTCAGTTCCCTCTCTGTAAAATTATGCCTGTGTGGGTGAAGATTCCTTCATGATATTTGGCCCTGCCTAGCTGAATAAAATCCCCAGTTACTCTGCTGTTTTAGTCCATTCTGGCTGCTATAAAAAATATCCCAGACTGGGTAGCTTATAAATAATAGAAATTTATTTCTCAGGGTTCTGAGATGCTGGAAGCTCAAGGTCAGGGTGGCAGCATGGTTGGGTTCTGGTGCAGGACCTTGCAGACTGCCAGTTTCTTGCTGTTCCTCACATGGTAGAAGGGGGCTAGGGAGTTCTGTTGGGTCTCTTTTTTTTTAATTAATTTTTTTGGGGGGAGGAGGTAATTAGGTTTATTTATTTTCTTATTTATTTTTAATGGAGGTACTGGGGATTGAATCCAGGACCTGCTGGGCACATGCTCTACCACTGAGCTATACCCTTCCCCCTGAGTCTCTTTTATAAAGGACACCAATCCTATTCATGAAGGCTCCACCCCCAAAGGCCCCACCAACCAAATATCATCACATTGGGCAGTAAGGTTTCAACATACAAATTTTGGGAGGACACAAGCATTCAGACCATAGTACTTCTTAAGGAGGACCCACTTCCCAATTCTGAGTTTGAAGATGAGTTTTGAGCCTGAATTTTCTATGTACTACAATTCCATTAGTTGCAGATTCAAGCATCTCGGAAATGATGCCAAAAATTCCGGGTCCAGACTTCTCCCACTTTCTCTCTCTCCTGGGAGAAGAGATGTTTCCACACCTCCTTTGTGTGTCCTGACAGGCCCTTGGGGAGTATGCGGAGGCTGGCAGGCCTGGCCAGTGTTTTCATGGGCAGCTCAGGACCTACAGGTGAACGTGGCCATCTGACCTCCCATGAGTGCCAGCATGGTTTGAGGCCAGGAGACTTGTTGATTAAGCTGGAAAACTGCTATTCTTAGTGGCAAGCTGTCATCCAGCCCTTTTGAAAAGGGAGAGAAACCACTCAGCCAGGATCTAAAAATACTTCAGGATTGACAGCCAGCTCTGGGCAGAACGTGGGCCTGGAACCTGGTTGGGAAGTACCGACTAAGGGAAAGGCACGGTGTATCAGCAGGACCTTGCAAGATCACAGAGCCCACGGCTCAAACAAACAAACAAAAACACTTCTTTGTATCTATGGTCCTTTAATTGTTATTTATTATAATTAAAAGTACAATTTGTAAATATTTTATAGTAAGAATAATAATGATAAAATCTGCCTATAGAGTACTTCCAACATGGTGGACTCTGTTTGAAGCCATCAGATCCATTATTTGATTGAGCCCCACAATATCTCTGGGGATGGGTAATGTTATTACTGCCATTTACAAATGAGGAAACTAGGTCTTAGACATGAGGAATCTGGGTCACTCTAGTTAGCCTGAAGGCAGTCTAGTATGTGGAATGGTCTGGAATTGGCCTTTGATTTCCTTCCCTTCTCTTGGGCTGCTGTGTGTTGCTTGACACTGTTTTGCTAGTTGTTCACAAGCTGCTCGCTTTCAACATCTCCAGGGGAAACCTTGGTTGCTCTTAGGAAAAGTTCTCAGTGATGACTTGACTGGGTCTTCTTGTGGAATTTGCCTCATGTTCAGCTGAGCACAATATTGTGGCTTCATGATGCCCGGTTCAGTTTGCATGGAGACAGTGGTCCCCTTCCCCTGACACAAATGTCAGCCGTGTTACCTGCCGTGTTGCTTGTGGATGGGCTCAGCGCCAGCAGGCACCATTCCCTGTAGATTTTTAGGCTTTATCTTTATTTGAGCCAAGGAGTTTTCTTCCCTTGCACATTGAGCCCTTAGTATGGTGGAAGCCTCAAGGCCTTAGAGCGATACCAGCATGGGTTCAATTCTAGCTCGAGTCCCCATGTGATACAGCTACTATGTAAGCATGTTCATTTCCGTCCTTCTGCGTTTGCATTTCAGAGGTTCTTGGGAGGGACAGAAGATGTTGGGTGGACGGCTGTCAGCCTGCCATCTTGAACTGGGAGCCGGCACCTCCTAATCCAATGAATATGTCCTTGGTTCTGCTACTTTTCACTTAACAGTTTCTGTTTCACTGTTTTCTTGTAGCCACTTCAAATTCTATGTGGTGGGGGCTTGGGCACACAGTGATAAATAAGTACCACAAACAAATAAATACAAAAATGGTGACAATGCTCCTTAGTTTGAAAAGACTGCCTGCCACACCCGTGCTCCTTTTCTGGCAGGGGAAGGGAAGGAGGAGGGAAGGGAGGGAGAAATACTTTACTAATGCTGATGGCAGCAGTGAGTCAGAGTCTCTGAGGAAGCCCCCTTCTCAGAGTCTTGGCATGAATAAGCGTTGAGGAGATGAGACATAAAACAAGATGGAGCAGTGGAGGTGGAGGATGGCATCTCGTTTGGACTGCCTCCTGCCTCACTTTTTTGCCTTGTTCTAGGGTATGGCTAGAGCCCTTAGTGACAGTGGCTTGGTCTGGTTCACTTTGTAACCTTTGGGATTGCATTTTGCCTAGAGAATACTGACTTAACAAGCCCGGAGGAATCAATGGTCAGTCTCTGCAAATCAGTGCAGGTGAATCCATCAGCCTCTGTTCCTCACTGTGGACCCAATGGCAGATCCTGAACAAATGGGGGCCCAGTTAGAAACAAGACCCATCAGGGAGGAGCTGGAGCTGCAAGGAGCAGACATATTTTCCTTGAGTCCAGCTGCAAAACACGCCACGGGGCTGCCCTCTTTGGAATGTACATTGCTGTCTGAATTTCGCCATCTGTAAATGCCTTGTGGACCAGCTCTCGCCTGCTCTGACCCCTGGCTTCTCAGAACTGTTTATAAACTCAGTGCCTCAGAGGTGGCACTCAGAGGTGGGTGATAGCTTGGCAGGAGAGGACAGAAGCTAGGCTGGCCCGTTCTTCTAGAAAGAAGAGAGGGGCACAGCACGGAAGTCCAAAACCAAGCTCTCTGTAGTGCTGGCCAAGAGACGAGAAAGAATGCAGACATCTTTCATAACCCCCAGATGTGTCAGCATTCATAAAAATGACTGTTTCTGGGTGACTTTTAGAGATTTTTTTTTCTCATGAAGTAGGAGAAAGTCTCCAAAAAAAAAAAAATGTAATCTTAAATAGTTTATGTGTCAACTGACCTATAGGGCCACAGCATGAAAAGCACTGCTTAATTCAGGACATTTAGGCAACTGATGAGTATTAGAGTATTTGGAAATATCCACAAAGCAATTGTCAAGCACTTGGAATATCTGTTCTCTTAGCATCTTCAAGTGCCTTCTGTGCAGGGACAGGAGATAAGGCCACTGGGTAGAAATGTGGCCAGTCAGTAATGGCTCTAGTCCTGCTGTGCCAATCACACTGCTGGCTCCTGTATTCCTTTTCTTTTTTTTAAGCCCTTTGTTTTATTCAAATGCCCAAGCTGTGTTCAGGAGTGACACTGTGCAAAGGAGAAGGAGGCAGGTGTCATCTCCCAACTGTCCTGCCTGGTGCCATCGAGTAGTTGAACAGAGCAGGTCGTCATTGCTGATACGGTAGGGTCTCAGGGAATTCCTCTGGTGGCCCCACCATCTGTGCGGAGCCCCAGCCAGGAGCCTGGCGGCCGGCCTCCATGCCCCGCTCAACCCTCTCCTCTACCGTCTCAGCAGCTAAGTCCAGTTGATTCTCCTTACCCAAGGTCCCGGGAGCCTTCCCAGGCCCCGTCTTCATTGCTGCTCCTCTAGCTCAGACCCCCATCATCTCTCACCAGACTGAGGGTCTCCCACCACCAACTTCACTTGCCTTCCATACAATTTCCACAAGGTGCACAGTGCGAACGTTCTAGAGCTCACATCAGCTTTGAACATCTCCAATTTGAACCCCTTCAGGGATTGTTTAGGTGCTTGCAGATTTCCAAACCTGATGTGTGTGGGACCATCGAGACCTGGCTCCTTGCTTTTGTTGCTTTTATATCTTTGGACAAGCTGTGCCTCCAGTCACCTCCCATCCCCCGACCCCCACACCCTCCCCACCGCCCTGCCCCCGCCCCTCACCCTCAGCCAATATGTTCCGGTCATTTTGAACTGCATTCTGCCACTCACTAGCTGGGGAATCTTGGAGAAGTCAATTAACCTCCCCGTCCCTCAGTTTCCTCATTTGTAAAGTGGGGTTGATAGCGGCACCTGTTGCCAGGGGGTGTTGAGGATAAAATAAATCAATACAGACACTGTGCTTTGATCAGAGCCAGGCACAGTCCGCACCACCTCCTCCTGCCTCTTTAATGCAGAGACGTTGTGCCTTGAACTTCCTCTCACTTTCCCTAGCTGCCTCCCACTCGCCCTTGAGGTCTCAGCCAAGCTACCCGTGCCATGATAGCTAATTATCACCCAGCATCCCCCATCCCTACCGGGCAGGGTCCCCTGCCATGTGCTTTTGGAGTGTAGTGACCAGCACTTTCGGAGAATAGGCCCTGGTCTACATTGTGCCACAATCATCTACACCCCAGCCCATCCCTACAGCAGACAGAAAGCTTTTTGAGAGCAGGGACTTTCTCAGGTACCAAGGTACCCTTGGTAAATAGATACTTGCTGATATAAAAAAAAGAGAGGGGAGGGTATAACTGAGCGGTAGCAGGCGTGCGTAGCATGCACGAGGTCCTGGATCAATCCCCAGTACCTCCATTAAAATAAGTAAACCTAACAACCTCCCCTCCTCCATTTTTTTTTTAAAGCATACAAGAAGAAATTTCTAAAGAAAGAAAAAAAAAATTGGCTTGAGGTGGGAGACCAGGCCAGGCTCCAGGTGGATGCTTATAGACCCTGGGAGGGTCATATTTCTTTTCATAAATGCATAAATGGTTAATTCTCTTCTAATGAGCCAAAGGAAAAACAAATTTACCTAGTTGGCCATTGACAAAAGCCATTTCAACATCGAAAGATGTTCCTGGTTCTGGAACGCAGCATGACTTTCCACTTTAAAATGTCACTGCAAGTTTGCTGGACTGACGAGGTTTGCCTTCCAGCTCTTGCTTCTCAGCCCCCTCCCTGCTGCTTTCTTGCCTCAGCTGGGGTTCCTCCAACAGCCTTCAGCTTTGGCAAGGGTGTCGTGTTCTCTGCTCTCCCCTCCGCCCGAGTTTCTCTAGGGCCCTGAGAGCAGCTGGGAGAGTCCAGTCGGTCTTTAGGTCTCATGTGGTTGTGACTGGACACAGGGTGGTGTCCTGTGGAGGAGGCAGTACTGACATGGCTGGCGGATTCTGTCATTCCAATCGGCAACGGCTCATTAAAATGCGTGGGCTTTCTGAAGACTAATTCTTCCAAATCTGTGCAGCTCACAGGGCCATGGAAACCGATTATGGTGGGTCTTTTCCAGTGTGTCTGATTTGTCCATTGTCACATGATTTGGGGAGGCGAGCAAGTTGTGTGATACAGAGGAGTTTCCCAAAGGTTTGCACTTAGAACCTCCTTCCAGGAATATATAATCTCTTACCTCTCCTCATCCTGAAAGAATTAAAAAAAAAAAACAACTCGTTGTCATTTTTGCATGAAACAAAAATTGAATTCAAGAATTTTAAATGGATTTTTTCCCATCTAATAAGCAATGCACACTGTTCAATTTACTTTAAATTAATTATGTAAGAAAAGCATGATTTGTCAACAAAGACATTCACAAATTACATAGTTTATCACACTTGGTTGAGAAACACAATTTTAAAATGCAAATGGAAATTTAATTATGTATTGGCATCGAAAACAGGCAAGACCTGCTTTGGTGACCTCACAGATGGAATGCCTGCATTTTGACTGAAAAATAATTCAACTGGTTAGTTTGAGTTTTATGTCTGAATATTGACATGAAAGAGGAGAATAGCCACTTGCCATTATTTCTTTAAGGTACCCCATTGTTGGAATGAATAGCTTCATTCACAGTATAGAAAGAAGCATATTGGATTTAATTCTCATTAAAGTTTTCTCACTTTTTAACATGGGCTTCTGGAATGTTGGAGATAGCTGGAAGGGTGCTAAGGCTTCCGACTAGATGAAAGAAACTTAGAGATTAGGCTCAGAAAATCTAGGAGTGATTTGGCAGAATTATCATTTTTCTGCTTCTTGTGTGGAAGGCAGCTTCTAAGATGGTTCCATCTCCTTGAGTGTGGGCGGTACCTAGTGACTTGCTTCTAATGAAGAGTGTGACGGGCTATGACTTCCAAGATAAGGTTGTAAGGGACTGTGACTTCGCTCTCTCCCTCAGTTTTCTCCCTCACCCACTCTGATGAAGCTAGCTGCCATATTGTGAGGGCGCCTTCTCCTGCACCCTCCAGGGCAGCTTCCAGACAACAGCTGGTGAGAAACTGAAGCTCTCTGCCCAATATCCCGTGAGGAGTGGAATCCTGCCGACAACTGCAGAGTGAGCTTGGAAATGCATCTCTTCCCAGTCGAGCCTTCAGATGACCATAGCCCCTGTCAGCACCTTGATTACAGCTTGTGAGACTTCTTGAGCCAGAGGACTCAGAGTTGTGCCCAGATTCTTGACTCACAGAAATAATGTGAGATAATGCATGATTTTGTTTTCACCTACTAAGGTTTGGAGTAATATGTTATGCTGCAATAGATAATTAATATACTTAGCTACTTCCTTGCTGATTTCAACATTACTCTTCCTTGTGCTTCTTGTCCCTAGCCAGCGGCTGCCCATTCAGGGATATCTGGTATACCTGGTGTAGTATCAGAAATATATCAACATCATTTAGAAGCAGCCTGGGCAGCTGAGCTGCAAATCACCCAATGATGTGAATGTTTGAATTGTGAATGTGCCTATCTACTCTCTCCAACAATTACACTTAAAAAAAAAAAAAAAAGAAGAAGCTCTCATATAACTCTGTTTTAAAGAGAAAACATGTTTTTGCCTGGGTAGATTTTTAAAAGATGCCATTGCCATCTTTCATGATGTAAACCCAGGCGATGGCCAATTGGAAATTAAAGCATCCAGCTGGTGGCCAGGAAAAGAGAAAGTGTGGGGGATCCTATAGGAGGTTTTGATAGGCATGGACTGGAGGTAGCAAAGAGCCCCTCTGCTCACTTTTGATTGGCCAAAATTCAGTCACATGACCATAGCACACTGCAAAGGAAGCTGGGAAATAGAGTCTAGCACTGTGCCCAGAAGATGGAGGAGACAGATTTTGGCAACATATAGCAGTGTCTGCCAAAATGATTGACTCTTTAAAAAAATTTTTTTTAATTGAAGTATAACTAGTTACAATGTGTCAATTTTTGGTGTACAGCGTAATGTCCCAGTCATCCATATATATGTATATATACACTCATTTTCATATTCTTTTTCATTAAAGGTTATTACAAGATATTGAATATAGTTCCCTGTGCTATACAGAAGAAACTTGTTTTTTAATCTATTTATATATATATATTTAATCTATCTGTGTATATATATATATATATATATATATATATATATATATATATTATATATAGTGGTTAACATTTACAAATCTCAAATTCCCAAATTTATCCTTTCCCGCCCCCTTTCCCCTAGTAACCATAAAATTGTTTACTATGTCTACGAGTCTGTTTCTGCTTTGTAGATAAGTTCATTAGTGTCCTCTTTTTTGTTTTTTTTAGATTCCACATATAAGAGATATCATATGGTATTTTTCTTTCTCTTTCTGGCTTACTTCACTTGGAATGAGATCTCCAGATTCATCTATGTTGCTGCAAATGGCACCATTTTATTCTTTTATGGCTGAGTAGTATTCCTATATATATATATATATATATATATACACACCACAGCTTCTTTATCCAGTCTTCTGTCGACAGATATTTAGGTGGCTTCCATGTCTTGGCTATTGCATATAGTGCTTCTATGAACATTGGGGTGAATGTATCTTTTTGAATTAGAGTTCCTTCCAGATATATGCCCAAGGGTGGGATTGTTGGATCATATGGTAAAACTATTTTTAGTTTTTTGAGGAATCTCCATACTGTTTTCCATAACGGCTGCACCAAACTACATTCCCACCAGCAGTGTAGGAGGGATCCCTTTTCTCTACACTCTCTCCAGCATTTCAAAATGATTGACTCTTAATTCCACTACATGAAGTTTAATTGAGCATCTATCATGTATAGACACCACACTAAGCATTACAGTTACAGACGAGGCAGAAAAGTGTGGTCCTTGTTCTCAAAGACATCACAGTCTAGCTGGAGGAGTCTGTTGATGAGAAGTGGTTTGGAAATCAAGTCTTAGGCCAGCTTCCACCATCCCTCTGTGTGTAAAACAGTAGCAACTACAGAGTGTCCTGTTCATGGGCTGAACATACAAGTTCATCCCGGGGAGGTTTTATCCCCAAAGCCAGGGGGCCTCAAAACCACTCGCCTTAAGTTGCTCTTTGTTAGAAACTGTGTACATGACAAACCCTCTCCTTCCCCTGATGGAATGTTTGTGACTGTGAACTTCCAAGTGGCCTGTGTGGGAGCCCATTTGGCCAATGGTCTGAAACTCCTGCAACCTCTACTTGCAGGAATAACATTCTCCAAGGCGGTTTTCAATATTCTTGCCGAGAATAGGGAAATCAAGTTCTAAGCTGGAGCAAGCTCTTTGGAGACATAATTTGTAACTGCAGACTAAAGTTGCAAATACGCACCCCTGTGACACAGCAGTGTTCCCCTACTTTGGGGAGTCTTTTGATCATGCGCACCAGCACAAGAATACTCATTGCAGTGCTGTCTGTAATAATAAAGGACTGGCAATAGCACGAATGTCCCAAAATGAGAGAATAAATTATGGTATAGCCACACAATGGAATATTATACAGTTGTGAACATGAATAATTTATAGCCTCATGCATCAACATGAATGAATCTCAAAAATGTAACATTGAGTGCAAAACACAAACCATATGGGACTGTATAAGGATGATTTCACTTATATGAAGTTTGGAAACATACCAAACCAAACAATGTATTGCTTAGGGACATGTACGTAGTGCTGGTAATTTGTGCTAGCATTCCTTCTGCTCTGGGGGCCAGAGGAGTGCATGGAGAGATGGAACTTCCATTAGTCAGTCTCTCTGCCTGTTTCTATCCTTTTACCATCGGAAAAGTGAACTCCCTTGGCCCTACCTGCCCCTACTGCCTCTCATGCCAACTGCTGTCTTATAATAAAGTTCCAGACAAAGCTAAGAGGGAGGAGGGAGAGAGGGTCAGAGAAAGAGAGAGAGAAAAAGAAGGAGGAGGAGGAGGAGGAGAAGAGAGGGAGAGGGAAAGAGAATGAATATGTGTGTATGGATGGTGAAATGGTTTGAGAATAGAAGAGCTGGGGCCAGGTTTCCCCGCCCCACCTATGTGTTCAAAAAAAATGCAATGTGGACCGGACATTTATTGAGCAATTACTATGTCCCTCTCGCTGTGCAGAACAATTCCTCATATTTCATCTCATTTCCTCCTCCCTGCAGCCCTGCATGTGCATGCAGTTGCTCTCATTTTACAGATTAGGAGTGTAAAACTCAGGGAGGTAAGGGCATTTACCCAAAGTCATCACAGTGGGGAGGGGAAGTTTGGTGTTCAGTCTCAAAAATGTGTGGGTGCCAAAGTTCGGGGAATATGCTTGGAAAAATCTAGTGGGAAACAACTTCATCTGAACCACTGCCCCTTTGAATACCACCTTCTCAGCCTGGCAACCCCTTCCGCATTTCAATTTGTTATTTTTCCTCCAGGGCGCATCAGTTGGAGGGCAGAGAGAGCACTGGCAGCCTTCTCCCCGCTCTGGAGGCCCACTCCTTTGAGCAGGTGGCTTGGTGCTTCCAGATGTGTTTGAGCTTGCACATCTGGCAAGCATTAGTCGGTGGGCAGAACAGGCTATTACACAGCCCTAATGAAATTTGGGTCTGCTGCATTTTAATAAACCATCTGAGGAAGTAAGATTCCTGGCATTTCATTGGCAAGAAGGGTCTGGAAGAAATAGAAAAATTTCTATTACCATGATGGATTAGGTTATTTTCATCTTGTACAAAGGTACTCACAATTGAAAGGTTGGAGAAGATAGCTCTTGATTAAATGAAAACTGTCTGACTAGTACATCAATTAGGGAGTGGAGGAGCAGAAAAACCAGTGTGCTTTTATTATTAGCTTGGTCCCCATAATGGTTTCACTCAGACTGAGAAGCTTTTCTACCTTGCAGGGATGTCAGTGGCTACCCAGGTGAAACACGTCCTTGAAGGAACACTCTGTTTGGAGATTGAGTTTTGGTAAATGGGCATTAGGCTGCCCCTTTATTATTTGTTTTCATCCCTCTGTTTCCTCTTTCCTGTTTTCTTTTGGGTTGAGTACTTGTTAGTCTTTCATTTAAATTTCTGTTAACTTTTGGGGTTTCTCTCTTTGTGCAGTTTTTTTTTTTAGTGGTTGCTCTAGGAATGATAATTACATACTGAATTTTCACAGTCTAATTAAAATTAATATTTTACCACTTCAAGTAAAGTGTAGAACCCTCACGACCCTGTAAGTCCCTTTATCCTCCCCACTTCAAGTTTAGCTGTTATGTATATTATATCTACATACATTGAAAACCTCACCAGAGATTTGTCACCAGACAATACTGTAAATTTTGCTTTTAACAGTCATAAATATTTTTTAAAAACTCAAGAAGAGGAAAATAGTTCAACACATTATGCAGATATTTACCATTTTTGTTGGTCTTCCTTCCTTATGGAAATCCTGTATTTCCCTAGGTATCACGTCTCTACATAAAGAACTTCCTTTATCATTTCTTTTACAGCGACTCTGCTGACAATGATTATTTCACTTTTCCTGTGTCAAAGAACAGCTTTATTTTACCCCTATTTCTGGAGGATCTCTTCACAATAATTATGTATCAGCAGTTTTTTCCTTTCAGCATGCTATGAAGTGTTCTAATTCCTTCTGAGACACATTAGTTTTATTTATTTATTTATTTTTGATATCTACAAATTTATCTCTCTGGGTTATCCTCTACTTCACATAATTTCTTTTTTTTAACCATTTAAAAAATTGAAGTACAGTTAATTTACAATGCTGTGTTAGTTTCAGGTGTGCAGCCAAGTGATTCAGTTATACATATTTATATATATCTATTCTTTTTCAGATTCTTTTCCATTATAGATTATTACAAGATATTGAATATCGCTCCCTGTGCTATACAGTAGGTCCTTGTTGTTTATTTATTTTATATATAGTAGTGTGTGTATATGTTAATCCCAAACTCCTAATTTATCTCTTCCCTCCTCAGTCCCTGCTTTTCCCTTTGGTAACCATAAATTTGTTTTCTATTTCTGTGAGTCTATTTCTGGTTTGTAAATAAGTTCATCTTTGTCATTTTTTTTAGATTCCATGTATATGTAATAATCACATGATATTTGTCTTTCTCTGTCAAATTTACTTTGCTTAATATGATCATCTCTAGGTCCATCCCTGTTGCTGCAAATGACATTATTTCATTCTTTTTTTTGGCTGAGTAGTATTTCATTGTATATATAGACTGCATCTTCTTTATCCTTTCATCTGTTGATGGACATTTAGGTTGCTTCCATGTCTTAGAGCTTTTTGTAAATAGTGCTGTTATGAACATTGGGGTGCATGTATTTTTTCGAATTAGTTTTCTCTGGAGTCCTGGAGAAATCCCAGGAGTGGGATTGCAGGATCATATGGTAATTCTATTTTCAGTTTTTTAAGGAACCTCCATACTGGTTTCCATAGTGGCGGCACCAAATTACATTCCTACCAACAGTGTAGGAGGGTTTCCTTTCCTCCACACCCTCTCTAGCATTTATTATTTGTAGACTTTTTAATGATGGCCATTCTGGCTGTTGTAAGGTGATACTTCATTGTAGTTCTGATAAGTAATCTTCAGTAACTTGAATTGTTGTTCCTTTATATGTAATGTGTCATTTTTCTTTATCTTTGATTTTTGTCAGATTGATTATGATGTGCTAGGCACAGCTTTCACTGAGTTTGTTTGGTTTGATGTCCATTGGGATTCTTAAATCTTTTAATTCATGTCTCTTGCAATATTTGGGAAGGTTTTAGCTATGATTTTTCAAATATTTTCTTTCTGCACCAATTTACGTCTCCTGTCTTCTGGAACTCTAAGGACACATATATTAAACCTTCTTATATTGTTCTGCAGGTCCTTGAGACTCCTCGTTTTTTAACACTGTATTTTGTTGTTCAGTTGGATAACTTTCATTGATGCTCTTTTAGTTCACTAACTCTTCTGTCATTTCCATTCTTCTATTTAACACAAATAGTGAATTTTCTATTTCAATAATTGTATTTCATTGCTCTAAAATTTTCTTTTGGTCCTTTTGTAAAGTTAGACTTTTTCTGCTCAGAATTTCGATCTTTCCATTTGTTTCAGGAGAGTCCTAACATCCTTTATAGAGCATGTTTATAATGGCTTTTAAAAAAATCTTTGTCTGATAATTCCAACATTGAATAACCTCACAACTGTCATCTGTGATCACTTTATTCTGGTTTTTATATGTTGTGTAATTTTGGATTGTATTCTGGATGTTTCAAATATTATGAGATTCTGGATTCTGTTGAAATCCTCTAGAGAATGTGGATTTTATTTAATTAATTAATTTATTTAGGCAACATCTTCTCAGTTTCAGGCTTCAAGTCCTGTACCTCCTTCTGTGGCATATGGTTCCAGTGTGAGTTCAGGTTTTTTTCTTTGATTGTTTCTCTTTTTTCTTTGCAATTAAACTTTATTTTTTAAGAGAAGTCTTAGGTTCACAGAAAATTGAGTGAAAAGTACAGAGAATTCTAACTACCCCTTGCCCTCATACATACATAGCCTTCCTCATCCCCAACAGCCAGCACCAGAGTGTACATTTGTTACCGTCAGTGACCTACACTGACCCGTCATTAGCACCCAAAGTCCATAGTTTACATTAGGTCTCACTCTTGGGGTACATTCTATGGGCTTTGACAAATGTATAATGAAATGTACTCACCATTGCAGTATCATACAGAATAGTTTTACTGCCCTACTGCCCTAAAAATCTTCTGTGTATGAGTTCAGTTTTCAAATGTTTGCTGTGCTGTTTTGACCCCCTGCATGTATGTTCCTTCCAGGGACCTGAGTGATGATCTGTTTTTCATTTTTTGGTTTTTTTTGGGGGGGGTGGGGGGGTGGGGTAGGTAATTAAGTTTATTTATTTATTTTTATGTTTTAATGGAGGTACTGGGGATTGAACCCAGGACCTCATGCATGCTAAGCACACACTCCACTGCTGAGCTATACCCTCCGTCTTGAGTAATGATCTGGACCTTAGTTCATTTCTCAAAGCCTTTGGTATGTGGTTTGAGGTCAATTCCATTTACTCATAGTTCAGAGATGGGTGTAGAAGTTGTTACACATCTTTTTGTGATCCATTTCTTAAAACACCATCCTTTTCATGACTCCTTCAACACTCCCTAGCTCTTTGAGTTCCCTTTTCCTGGTTCTTAGGCTAGAAAGGTGAGCGTTTAGGTTTCTAGTACTGTTGTGCGTTTCTTGTAACTGGGTCTGGCTCCAAGGTGAAGGAAACAAGAGGTAAGAAATGGAAAAAATTAGCCAGATTCCCTCCTGCTTTTCATTCCTCTGGCCAGAAAGGAGGCTCTTCAGGTGACTTCATGGCCACTGCTGCTGCCCGCATCACAGGAGTACAGCTCTGGGGTGTTTCTCTGGTGTGGGATCCAGAGAGAAAGAAAGAAAGAAAAAAAACAGTGCCCCCCTCTTCTGGTTCTCTGGCCATAAATAGATGGATTCTGCTGAGCCTTTTCCCCACTGTGATTGCTGATCCGTTCTGGGATTTGGCCTTTCCCAAGTCTAAGCTGGGAGATTTGAGAGGAAAGAAACAACCAGCAGACTCCTGGCCGAGTCCATCTGTCCTTGAGTGTCATCCTCCCTCATCTGCCTGCTGCCATTTCCTTTTCAGACATCTCTGATGACCGCTTTAAGTGTCCTGTCCAGGGTGTTTGTTGTCATCACTGGGACAGATAGAGTGGAGTGTGGTTGCTTCACCTTAACCAGCTCTGCGTCTGCTTAGTGGTTTAACCGGTAAGGAGTTCTAAATTTTATTTTTATTTGAAGACATGCAGAGGAAGTCTGCAAGACTGGCAGGAACTTTCCAGATAAAGCTTACGAGTACATTTAGTCTCATAGGGAATGTAGCCTCCTCTGCTTAGAGAGATGACAAGTCGGAGAAGGGATGTCCCCACTGGGACAGACTGCAGGGTTAACCGAGGGCCCTGTTCTTTGTGTGATTGCTCTACCCTGCGAGTGTCTGCAGCCCCTCTTTCCTCATAAAGACTTTTCTTTAGTGGTTCTCTGCTTCTATCTTTTTTTTTTTTTCAGCTGATAACTGATCCTGTCAAAAATTTTACCCAGACTTACTGATTCTGGAAAGCAGTAGGAATACCCCTGGCTGCATGGAGCACTGACATCTGTTGGGACTGTCCCAGTCTCCCAGCACAGTTGTCCTGGGAGATGGCATCCTGGGAGCTCCATCTCCCTGACATCCTCGCCTCGGGCACGAAGAGGATCTCTTGCCATAGTGATGCACTGAATTATGTTCTGAGATGCAATTTCTTAGGGGAAGAAATGTTATTTTGTTTAACAGCTGCTTCTTGTGGAAGACTGGGGCAGAGGGGGAAGATACTAAGGGCTGAGAGGTGCCCTCGCAGGGTGGGAAAAGGAATGATGATCTTCTCAGCCAGGGGCCCTTGGCTACTGGCGAGATGGCGCTGGACTGGTTCAGGGTGGAGGCAGCAGAACGGAGTGAGCAAAGGAGGCAGAGGAGGTGAGCCTGCGGATGCCTGAGAGAGGCTGACTCTGGGGGAACCAAGCGAAAAACAGAACAGAACAGAACAGCGAAGTGTTTTGCGCTGTCGACTGGCTTTGAGTGTGTTGTGATCAGCCACAGAGACGGTGTACTCACAGATGGGCTTCCTAACCAGCTCAGCATAGCTTGAAGTGGAGCAGATTTGTCAGGAGTAGAGAATTTCCTTGTTTTCGTTCCAATCTTATTGGATGCATTTGAGGGGATGGGCTGAGGTGCAGAGATGTTCAGACCTATTCTCAGTTTCTGAATATACAGCAAAATCTCAGTCTATTTTTTTTTTTTTAATGCCCAGTATTCTAGGCTCAAAAAGACCCTGTCATCTCCGCAGCCTGAGTGCTGCTGCTGTAACCAGCCGTGAAATGTGACCGCAGCTCCGGGAGCCTCAATTGCAGCGGTCATTTTGGAGAGATGGCTATTTTCTGTCATTGGGGCTGCAATTTGAAATTGGATAATCTTTGGTATTGGACCGTGATTGCTTTTAATATTTTGAGTCATTTTGTGGATCTCCTAATGTTAGAATGCAACGTTTATCCCAAGTTTCTGTCTCCCGCTTGCTGCCACATCGGCTTCTTGTTACTGTTTAGAAATGAGAACTGTTATTTGACAGTTGTGGTTGCTCTCATCTTTAGACGACTGATATACTGCCTCTCCCACAGCTCCCCCTCTGGCTGGGTCCTGCTTTTTCCTCTTTGTCTCCTTTTCTACCATCTGTGACTTCACGAGGGTCGTGGAGAAAGCCCTGTGCAGGTGAGGAGATGGTGCTGTGCAGACAAGAGAAAGAAAAGCGTACCTTCCATTCATTGAATGCTTCTTACTGTGGAAACACTTCCTGAAAGCTGCCCAGAAACAGATAACGGCAGAGAGAAGCCAGGAGATGGGGGGGGAGAGGAGTCCCCGGACCAGGCGAGGAAGTGCCATCTCCAGGGTAAGGGGAGGAATAGGACATTTTTGGGAGACCAGTCTAGATGTGGTTGGCTGGGAAAAACCTCAGGGAAGCAGGAGTGGAACGGAGGGAAATTTCCACAGTTAACAATGGTCCCTCTTGTGAGGGATGAAGAAGGGATTCGTTGGCTTGGTGCCGAGGACTCTGGGCTTAGCAGGGGTCAGCAAGAAGAAGGAAAGACCAGTGATAGAACTGAAGTGGGGGGTTTTTAGTCTTGGCCAACATTTGAGGAAAGTAAAAAAAAAAAAAAAAAAAAAAAAAATCAAAAAACTTTCCTGGGCGCTACCCTAGACCAGTGCTTCTTGACCTCCACTGGGCATTAGAATTATCTGGGAATCTTGTTGACGTACAGATTCTGATGAATTAGGTCTCCAGTAGGGGCTGAAATTCTGTCTGCCTAGTAAGTTTCCCATGTTTGCTGTTGCTTCTGGTATGAGGACCGTACTTTGAGTAGCAGGGTCTAGAACAATTAAATCACTATATCTTTCTGGGAGGTGGATCCTAGCCATGGATTTAAAAAAACAAACAAAAAAAAGGACTCCAGATTTTTAGGGTTGAGACCCATTGCCTTAGAGCCTCATAAAGGATGGGGGTTCAGAAACTTGGGGGACCACCATGATGAAAGTTCACCCCCACTGCGAGGATGCGGCAGATGATCTGAGAGGGGTCACCCCCCTGTGTGGAATTAAAAGGATTTCCAAGTTTGCTTGGGGGAGCCAGAGAGAATTCATCGCAGCAGGTGGCACTGGCCTCTCTGGGAAAGAGTTTTGCTGTGTGGGGTCAGGGGCTTCTGTAGTCAACAAGCCTCTGGGTGGTAGAACATTAAGTCACAAAGCTCCCCTCATTCTGGGTCCCTCTAGTTATTATGGTCCTCTCTTTTTATTTTTTTGGACTTCAGTGGCTTTTCTTCTACCCTCAAAATGACCCAGTCAGATCTGGGTCAGATGTATGGAATGTTTTTCTCCTGATGACAGACAAAATCATATCAAGAATTGTTAACCTAGAGCTGAGACTCAAACCAAGCAAAACGAAAACAATAACACTTTGGGAGAAGAAGGAATTCACACAATATGGAAAGCTAAACTGTCATGGCTGCTTGAGGTCAGTTGGTAGCCTGTCAAACGTCCACGTAACTTCCATGGTGGTGCATCGCCCATTTCTGGGCTGGTGTTTGCCTTATAAATCTATGGTTATTATCCTTTGAGAAATTTAAGCAGCTGGCTTGGATATTACTCCTTTGCTTTGCTGCATGAGCTTAATGCTGCTCCTCCAGAAGCCAGAATTGAGCCACCCTTCCACCGTCTCCCCGGGTCCTATAATTCATTCTGATTTTGATTGCCCTGTCATTCTGTGACTTTGGATAATAGGCCATTATTCTAGGAATTACCATTATATTTTATTAATAAGAGCCAGGAGAATTTATAACAGCGAGATGCTGAAAGATTTGCAAGTAGAGCCCTCACGTGTCTTGTCAAGTGTGACTCGGCTGGCCAGCCCAGCGATGGATGAGGACTGCGTAGACTCCCTCCCTGCCTCCCTCCCTTAGCAGCCAAGTAAGCACCAGCCAGACCCTGGATCTGGGGACTGCTGGCTGAGCCTGGCTCAGGGCCTCCCTGAAGGGACATATACCAGAAGGAGGGGTAACACAGAGGATTTACTCTGAGTGGGGTGGCCATTCACATCAGCAGATGGGGTCGTGGCCAAAACTCCAAGCGTGGGCTGACAAAGGAGAAAGCTATGCCCATCTCCTATGCAATATTTTTCATGTTATTTCCCTTGATGATCAAAGAAATATCTATCATAATAGACACATTTGGGACGTACTGAGAAATGGAGAGATAAAGAAATGTACCACTTAGAAGCAACCACGAAGCTCACATTTTGGCATATTTCCCTCTCATTTTATATTCTTGTGCAGTTTTTTCCTTTTATAGTTAAATTAAGCTCATTCTATCTCCTAATTCCATATACCCTTTTGCTTTGTATGACATTGCACTTACCCAAATTGTTAAAGAAAATGCTTCTTAAATATTTGACAGCTGCCTTACGGTACTACCATAGAGTTAAGTCATGGTCGACTAACCTTGGTGCATATTTACCACCGATCTGGAGGGATCTATTCCCCCTGGGGGGATTCCTCTACAGCACCGTGCTTGGGGAAATTCCATCAGCCTCCTGGATCATACTTCAGCTCCACCCCTTGCTAGCTCTGTGGCCAAACCCCCCATGTAATTGTGGGTGAGATGGGAGTCAGAATAATTCGTGGTGCAGAGTTGCTGTATCTTTGAAAGGAGATCACTGTGTGAAGCATCTGACCCCGTGGCGAGGGCTCTCTAAACCAGTCTTAATCAGTGGCACCAGAATTGCAAGTGTCTTTGCACTTGGTGTTCCCTCCACCTGGAATGCTTTTCCCCCTAGAAATCTATCTAGGAATCTGCTTTGTTCCTTTATTCGAAAAGCTTTACAGGACACGGAATAAAAAGAGGCAATGCCCTTTGTTCTCCTAACTGTCCTCTCTTCCTCGTCATAGCCCTTACCGCCAGCTGGTACATTACCTGTAGATGCACCTGCTCATGGCCTGTCTCCCCGCTCTAGACGAACGCGCCACGAAAGCAGGCGTTCTGAGTGCTCTGCTTACTGCTCTTGCCCCAGCATCCAAAATACCTCCTGGTACACAGCAGGTGCTCAATAAGCAGATGTTTCATGAATGAATCGGTTGCTTGGGCTGGGGGGTGAAGATCCGAAGTCTGAGCTTCCCACTAGCCTAATTTCTGGGGATACGATTCCAGAATCTGTTTTTAAGAATCTCCTCTGGAGGGGTCCATGCCCTCTGAAATCCCAGACCTGCTTTCTTGAACTATAGTTCTTTTCTGATTCCTGTCATTCAAACCAGGCTCACACAATCTGACTTCATTTTCTGGTTCTCCTTTTAAAACGTACTGGACTCTAAGTAGGTAAGAATAATATAAATCACAACAATGATACTACTAACTACATGGTGAACACCATGTTGTAGTTCCTACTCAGCTAATTCAAAGATGACAATGACAGGAAAGTCATGTTTTTTGGTAACGAAAGAGACTCATGTAGGTTTCTTCAGGGCAGTTATTTCTCATGACCACAGTGCTTTGACTGCGTAAAGGAGAGCAAAATAAGGCAATCAAGTTTTAAAATTGAGGTATGGTTGGTTTACAATATTATATTAGTATCAGGTATACAACATAGTGATTTAATATTTTTATAGATTATATTCAATTTACAGTTATTATAAAATATGGGCCATATTCCCTGTGCTGTACAATATATCCTTGTAGCTTATTTATTTTATACATGGTAGTTTGTACCTTTTTATCCCCTATCCCTATCTTGCCCCTCCCCACTTCCCTCTCCCCACTGGTAACCACTGGTTTGTTCTTTATATCTCTGAGTCTGTCTCTGTTTTGTTACATTCATTCACTTATTTTATGTGTTTTGATTCCACATATACGTGATAACATACAGTATTTGTCTTTCTCTGTCTGACTTATTTCACTTAGCACAATACCCCCCAGGTCCATCTATGTTCTTGCAACTGGCAGGATTTTATTCTTTTTAATGGCTGAGTAGTATTTCATTGTATGTATATACACCGCATCTTCTTTGTCCATTCATCTTTTGTTGGACACTCATGTTGCTTCCACATCTTAGCTATTGTAAATAATGCTGCTATGAATATTGGGGTGCATGTATCTTTTTGAATTAGTGTTTTTGTTTTTTTTGGAAATACACCCAGCAGTGGAATTGTTGGATCATTTGGTAGTTCTTTTTTCAGTTCTTTGAGGAACCTCCATGCTGTTTTCCATAGTGGCTGCACCGATTTACATTCCTGCCAACAGTGTGCTAAGGTTCCCTTTTCTCTACCTCCTTGCCAAGATTTGTTATTTGCAGACCTTTTGATGATAGCCATTCGGATGGGAGTGAGGTGATAGCTTATTATGGTTTTGATTTGTGTTTCTCTGATGATTAGTGATATTGAACATCTTTTCATGTGTCGGTTGGCCATCTGTATGTCTTCTTCGGAAACATGTCTCCTCCAGTTTTCTGTCCCCTTTTTAATTGGACTGTTTGTTTTTTTTGATACCGAGTTGTATGAGCTGCTTATATATTTTGAATATTAACCTCTTATCGGTCACATCATTTGCAAATATTTTCTTCCATTCAGTAGATTCTCTTTTCATTCTGTCGATGGTTTCTTTTGCTGTGTAAAAGCTTTTAAGTTTAATTAGGCCCCATTTGTTTATTTTTGCTTTTGTTTTCCTTGCCTTAGGAGACAGAGCCAAAAAAACATTGCTACAATTTATGTTAAGGAGTGTTCTGCCTATGTTTTCCTCTCAAAATTTTATAGTATCCAGTCTTACATTTAGGTCTTTCCATTTTGAGTTTATTTTTGTATATGGTATTAGAGAATGTTCTAATCTCACAGAATGAGACCTTTGAAATAAGCATTGTGCTGGGTGCCAGGGGTACAAAGATGATACCTTGGTCCTTGTCATCGGATATCTTAGCAATTTTAATTCAATGTAAATTAAATTCTATTTCTATGGTTATAGCTTTTGGACGCAGAGTTAAATCTTACTAATTTTGTCTAACTGGGGAAGGCCCAGTCTGAATTGCAGCATATTTCACTATAATCAGTCTCATTACCTGACATATTATAGGAAGCTTGATAAATGCAGATTTGAATTAAATTGAACTTAATCTTCTTTAAATACATACCGTAGCTGAAATTAGGTTAACAAGTGTCATCTAATAAAGAGATCCTTGGTGAGAACCAGTTAAGAATGACTATAATTAGTGATTGTTTATCATTGTCAATTTGAATCCTTGGGTATTCCTGAAGTACTTAGAAGTGCTTAAAAAGTATTTGCCCTCTTAAGAGGCTTTAAAAACATTTTCTCTACAACCTTGTTGACACAGTTAATTAACAGTTAGAACAATAGACACAAACGCTTTCTTCCCAAGTCGTGCTGGGGTAAACCTCAGTCACAGCGCAGTTATTTCCAAAATTCCGTTGTGTGAAATGCAGACGTGTGAGTGTTGGAGAAGGTCTGAGTTCTGGTTCAGAAAGAGCTGAAAAAACATTAACTTCAGACATCTCCCTCAGCCTCCAAGCCGGCTCTACCTAAAGGGTTTTGTTCAAAATGTTTCGGATTTCTCAGTGTTTTCTGTGGAACTGATTTTCCTTGTAATATCTCTGACATGACCATCTCAATCTTGAAATGAGCCATTATTTAGGGAACTGTGATTTCCTTCCTTCCTTCTTCCCTCCCTCCCTTCTTTCTTCCTTTCTTTCTTTCTTTCCCACTGTTTCTGACAAGAAAATTAGTACACGCGTCAGTGCTGTGGTTTGGGACTTCAAAATATAAACAAACCTCACAGGATGAAAATATTAATTTTCCGGGTGGATCCAGCTGTAAATGATGCAAAAATCTGTATCTTTTGTATTCACGCACTCAGATGCAGAGGCTTGTTCATGACAGACTGTGGGAATACACAGAAGGGAAGAAAAAAGTGGAGAAAAGGGGCTTTTAAATGGACCGGAGGAGGGGTGGTGTCTGAAAGTGTGGCTCTGGGAGTCTCCTGGAAATCTCCAGTGCTATGAGAGGACTACCTCTGCCCGTACCTCTCCAGGCAGGATTATACGCTTGTCTCTTTTCTGGACACGAGTCAGGTGTGCTGGGATTGGAGTGGGCCCACCAGGCTCCTTTGCCACTTGGCTGCCAGTATATTTGGAGCCTTGGCCAGTCCCCTCCCGCCCTCCGGGTGACTCTGAACTTGGCCGCAGCTGGGATCTCTCTGTCAGCAGGGCAGTGGGGAGAAAGGAGGCCCTTCTTAAGGCTAGGACAAATACCAGATTCTAACGATGTGAACATAATTCTTGTGTAAAAACTAAAAAATTAAAATAAAATTAAAAAAAAAAAAAGAAAAAGAGGGAAAAAATAAGAAAAGAAAAAAGAAAGAAAAGATAGTTCTTAGGTTAAAGGTGGACTTGAATTCACTTTGGCTTTTCCCTGTCACCGAATGTACTCGTTAGCCAGCAGGTATTAGAAGGGGAGCCTGGGCTGTGGTCCTCAAGTCCAGCAGCATCTGCATCTGGGAACTTGACAAAAACACAAATTCTTGGGCCCCTCCCCAGATCTGCTACGTCAGACACCCTGGGGCTGAGGCCAGTGGTTTGTGTTTACTGGGCCCTCCAGATGACACTGACGTAGTGGAAGGTTGCAGATCCCTGGCTTGGAAGAGGACTGACATCTGGCTTTGAGTTTTCCTTTGTTACATGCGAGCAGAGGGCTCTTAGGTTTAGCACCTCTGAGTCCTCCTCTACAAGGTGGCAGTGAAACTGACCATCCTTTCATTCAGCAATACGTTGTGTGTTCCCACTGAGCGGGGACAGTGTGCTCGGCCTGGGGACACAGCACAGATGACCCCAGAAAGGACTTGAGATCAGAGAGCTTAAAGCTTCGTAGGGGAAACAGATGTTGAGTGAATCATCCTGAAATAAAAATATGATGACCAACTGCAGGAAGCCTTCTGGAGGAAAGCATGGCAGGCTCCAAGAGAGAGTTTGGAACAGGGACACCTGACCTAGTTTGAGGGCTTGGAAAATCTTCCCTGACACAGTGCATTTGAACTGTGAGCTGAAGGGTGAGAAGGGGTGTGTGTGTGTGTGTGTGTGTGTGTGTGTGTGTGTGTAGTGGGGAGTGAGGGAGCGTGGCGGTCCTGCAGGAGGAGGACCATATACAAAGGCCCCTGAGTGGGTGGGGAGAGCACCATCTGGTTAAGGAAACAGTGGTTCCCAAATTTGTCTGCGCCCTGGAATCACCTGGGGAGCCTCAAAAAATACCCTAGAGATTGTGGCTTAGTTAAATTTTAAAGGAACTGGGGGACAAATTTGGGAACCACTGCACTGAAAGATGAGAGTGCATGGAATCAGGAAGGGGAGAGGTGTGGGGAGGAGGTGGGGGGCCACTGGGCTGTGGGATCGGCTGAAGGATGTAGGTCTTTCCCGTAAAGGCAGGGAGTGCCTGTGCAGGGCTGTAAGCAGTGGTGGGGGGAGCGGTGTGAGAGGATCTGTACTTGGAAAAGATGACTCTGGTGGCAGAAGAAAATGAATGGGGGGAGGGGGTGGTCAGCTGGAGGAGGAGGGGGAGACAAAGACAGAGATGATCATTGATCCATCTGAGCACAGAGAACGAGGAAGGTGGGGAATTCACGGCATCCCTCATTTCTGACTTGCAGATGTGCAAAGCTGGCAGAGAACCAGATTTGGGGGAAATTGTGAGTTTGGCTTTGGATGTATTGAATTCACCACAAGTGGCAGAAACACGCAATAAACGGTGGCTTTAAACAAGTCAGGGTTTGTGTGTCTTGTGTAAGAAGGAGGCTGAGGTAGTGGGTCCAGGGTTGGACTGGTGACTCCAGGACTCTTTAAAAAATGTAAACGCTTGGCGCCTTTCTGCTCTGCCACCTTTGTGCTTATGGTTGTGGCTTTGTGGTCATAGGTGGTCTCTTGTACCTCTGGCTTCCCGTCCCCTTTGCAGGCAGGAAGAAGCAGGAAGGGGGGCAGTGAGGGTGTGGGGAGGAAACAGGAGCCTATGTCAGGAATATACAAGCTTCTCCCAGACCCTCCTCTCGTGTCTTGCTGGCGATAACTGTGCACGGACAGCCCCACTGGGAAGGCAATCCTGGAGGCACACTGTGCCCCAGACAAAATCAAGGTTCTGTTCATAAGGGATAAAGGGAATGGAGAGTGGGTAACTAGCACAGGGCATACATCTAAGATGCTTCTTCCAGCCAAGAAGAGATGTTGGAGAGGTAGCTGAGAGGTCGCTCAGAGGCAAGGGATAACCGGTTGATTATAGCAATAGCATTAGGATCCTTTCCAGTGAAAAAGGGAAGTTTTCTGTCTTTGTGACTCCTGCTGGTACCTCAGTGAGCAGCCTTCAAGTTAAGCAAATCAGTCATCCTGACCTAGGCCTTTCTCCTAAGTAATCTTGAGAATCATATGATCCTTGGGCTTATAAATGTCTTGATTGTACAACCTGAGTCTTACCATAAAGGCAGTCATCAAAATAAATGTCTGGATGTCTACTAAGCGAGGCACTGCATTCAACTCCTGAGCACTGTAAGCCTTTTTGAATACAGTTTTCTTCGGATATATGCCAGGAGTGGGATTGCTGGGTCATATGGTAAGTCTAGTTTTAGTTTTTTAAGGAACCTCCATAGTTCTCCATAGCGGTTGTACCAATTTACATTCTGACCAACAGTATTAGGAGGGTACCATTTGCAGCAACACGGATGGACCTAGAGATGATCATACTAAGTGAAGTGGGTCAGACAGAGAAAGACAAATATCATATGGTATCACTTATATGTGGACTCTAAGAAAAAAAATGATACAAATTCTATTTACAATCCAAAACCAGACTCACTGACATAGAAAACAAATGATGGTTACCCAAGGGGAAATGGCAGGAGAGGGATAAATTAAGCTTTTGGGATTAATGGATTAATTACTATATATAAAATAGATAAGCAACAGGGACCTATTGTAGAGCACAGGGAACTATATTCAGTTTCTTGTAATAAGCTATAATGGAAAGGAATCTGAAAAGAAAAAATGTGTATGTATTTATGTGTGTAATGGAATCACTTTGCTGTACACCTGAAATTAACATTGTAAATCAACTACACTTCAATAAAAAATAAATTGAAAAAAAAGGGAAAAAAAGAAGAGAGAGAGAGAGAAAAAAAAAAAAAAAAAGAGTCCTGAAGGGGCTGCTGCGAGGATTAAGGGAGTGGGTGGGCTGATCGCGCGCCACGCGGCTTTGGCCTGTGGTCGAAGCTCAGTGATGTTCTTTGTCACCAGGGCCGGGGTAGGCGTGAGTGCTGGCGTCAGTTTCTACTGCTTAGTAGACACTCACGATTGTAGGACTTTTTTTGTGAGTCAGGGTTGGTTCTAAGTCAGACTCTGCTATGTGCCTCTTACACCTTCATATTTTATTTTGGGGAAATAGGGCTTAATCAGGGAAATGAACATCAAAGGCAGCTTACGAGGGGTAGAAGTCATGAAAGAGAAAGGGAGGCCTGATCAGCAGGACCTACAGACATGCAGCTACGCAGGAGGCAACAGAGACAGGAGGAGATGAGGCCCCGTAGGCTAAACACCTTCCCAGGGCCAGTTCCCAGTGTCCCTTCTCCTTGCCTGGCACACGTTGTCACCTTCCCCTGCACCCCCTTCTGGGCCATCATCCCTCCATCAGGGCTCAGGGAGAGTGAATTGCATCTCGCATCTCGTTTCCCTTAAACTGATAAAATCTACAAACCTCGTTAGACGGGGAGGAATTATGCTCAAGCCTGCCTGTAGGGCTGTGCCTGGGGTGGGGCTTGTCAGTCAAACACTGCCATCCTCCACATCTGCCTTCCAAGGTGACCCTTAGAGGTAGCTTCTGACAGGCTGAGGCTCTCTCTGGCCATTCATTCTACCCATCTGCTCAGGGATGTGGCTTGCTCGGTGCCCCTGGCTTTGGTTCCCCTTCTCCACATTGAACCCTGTTTTCATCTCCGTGTGGATGTGGAGTTCTGCTCCCTGGCCTGCCTTCCCTCTACCTGCAGTGTCTGTCTGCTTAGGGAGGAATACAGCTCCCTAGCAACACCACTTTGCTGGGTCCCTCCGCTGCTCCCTTCCCCGCTGGTTTCTTCGCTGTGGCCCTGGCTAGTTCCCTAACCCATTCTATCCAGGGTACAGCCCAGCTTCACTACAAGTGCCTCCCCAGGTTCGTGCTCCGGCGTCTAGTGGCTGTTGCCTGGTGTAGGTGAGGGTAGTGCGACTTTGTGGCAAATCTGACTGGTGGATGGGGGCCACCTGGGGTTCCAGCTCCTGGTAGCCCCTTTGGTGCGGCCACTGGAGTTCCCTTGGGTTTGCCACGCCTCCTGACGGGGCCCTGTCTGCAGGTTTTTAATCACCAGCCCTTTCCCATCATTAGGAAGGACATTAAATCAGGCTGGCCGATTGCCAAGGAGATGTTGGCCCTTCCAGACCGGAGGGGAGAGGGCCATTCTCTTTTCAAGTTGTCAATCTGGTCTTTTTCTTGGGGGCACAGAACCGACTCTGAAAAACGAGGACAAAACACAAACAGACAAAAACAACCAACACGCTGAGCTGACCAACGAAGCCCAGCAGACGGGAGGGAGGCGGGACAGGCTCATAAATAGCCCTTTTGTCTACTGGGGGCTTTTAACACTCTGGCTCTGAACAAATAGAGTTTGCTTTCTAAGCAGCAAGCTCTAAATGGGCTTGAAAAATTATAGAGGAATTTCTCTGGCCGTAATTAAGCTGTCCCCAGATTCAGCAGGCCTAAGGCCCTGAAGAATTTCAAACTGATGTGTCAGACACATCCTGGGCTTGAGCCAAAGCAGAGGGCACCGGCAGTTCATCAGGACCCCGTCCTTGAGAGCAGGTGGGCCCCATGCTTGGTCTGGCCGCCTGGGGCCTGTTCTGCTGAGCCTGAAGTCAGGGCATGTGCGCATATGCTGTGGTCCACTCCCTGGTTCAGTTCCAAATTTTGAGCCTATTTGAACCCCTTAGACCAGTGTTCATTGTCATGGCTGTGCAGGAGAGTCAGAGGTGGGAAATTCTGAAAAATAGAAGGACCTGATCCCTCCCAGACCATTTCAAACAAACTCTCTGGGGATGGGAGCTAGGCTTCTGTATATTCTGCAGCTCCCCTGTTGATATAAATGTGCTGTCATGTTTGAGAACCACCACCTTAGATCCGATAGTAAACAGCGTATTTCCTCAAAGGCCATTCATATAAAATTTTAAAAAAATTATGGGAAAGCTTTGAAAATGTTAGAATAAAAATAGAGATAGTTTTGATTCCTGCGGGGTCATCTGCTTGGGAATCCTGGCCTCGCCTGTGTCCAGCCAAGCTCTAAAGATACAGAGGGGAACAGAATAGACGTGTTTGCAGCTCTGATGGTTTTCAATCTGGTGGTGGAGACCTCAGTAAGAAAACTCACCCAAATGTATAATTAAGAACTGTGATAAGTGGCAAAGATGAAAGATATAAGGTGCTAAAGAAGGTGGTCGTGGGGGCAGTGGTTGGGCAATGATGGAGTTGGGTCAGGGGGCATCATCAGGGAAAGCTCCGCCCTGGGGAGGACATCTGTATGGGAATAAGGGAGAAAGATGAGGGTTCCCGGGCGGAGAAAGGAGACAGTGAGAACAGGGTCTGCAAACAGTGGAGGGAAGAGGGAGCCCTTCTTTGGAGATCTGATGAGGGACCCATGGGGCGGGAGTCAGGGAAGCAAAAGGAGATGAGGTCCTAGAGGAACCGAGGCCAAGTTCCCGAGGCCTTTTCTGACCCCATCTTGAGCTCCAGAAGGATGTTTGAAGGAGTGAGGTAAACAGATGTGCTGCCCGGAAAGTTCATGCTGGCCAGAGTAGGGAGAGGGGATGCGCAGGGGCAGGAGGAGAGGCAGAGGGACCTGCCTGGAGGCAAATGGAACAGTCCTGGCCAGCGGATGGTGTCCTAGACCAGGGCAGGAGGAGGAACTTGGATGCTTTGTAGGGGCTCCAATAGACTCACAGTTTGGAGCAGGACCAGAGAGTGGAAATGGTGTCGGTAAGGACTCCCTGGGTGCTGGGTCCTGGTGGTCAGGTGCTGGTGCCCCTCGCTGAGAGAGGAACCCGGCACGCAGGTAGCAGGGTTGAGGTGTGTGTGTGTGTGTGTGTGTGTGTGTGTGTGTATGTTAATTATGAGCCTAGTTTGTGGTCAGTTTAATAGAAGAAAATGAGAAAAATAGAATTTTGACCTTGGTGAGCCATACAGTATTAACAACTGAGCACACTGGAGAGGAACGAGAAGGAGGTGCCTTTTTAGCCTGTTATCCCTTGCTTTCGTGTAGCCTTTAGAGTTGACAGATCTTCTCCATCCGATACACCTGGGAGGCATGTAAGGTTGTCCCAGTTTTCCGAGGGAAGCTGAGACTGAGAGGTGGAGGGGCTTGTCCAAGACAGCAGACAGGACCAGGATCTGGGCAGGCATTCGTGTCCTCCTTCGCTAGCGTTTGCTGAGGGTCAAGCGTGTGTGGAACGCTGGGCTGATCCTGCTGAGGGTAGGATGGGGGCATGCCCTCCCCCTCCCCACCCCTGCAGGCTCTCTTCTCATTGGGGCGGGACAGAGCAGGCCCAGTGCTGCCAACAAGTGTGTCTGAGGGGTTGTTCTGGCGGCTGCCAACCTGCCGCTGTGCAGGTCGGATGCCCTCCACCCCAGGCTCCAGCCCTGGCCAGTGTGGGCTCTGTGGCCCATTCCCATTCTAGGGGGACTTGCCTCCTCTCCTCTCTGGGGGGCCCTGCCTGGAGGCGTCTGTGTGATGCGTCGGAAAGCCCTGGCCATCCGCCTTCAAGATCAAGGCCTCCCACCGTCCTCGGCTGTCTGGGGCAGCTAGCTCCCAGGTTAATGTCCTGGGCCTTGGCACTGGTCTTCCCTAGGCTAAGTCATTCCTCCTTGCCATCAAGCCATAACCCCCAGGCAAGGACAGAGTCCAATACTGAGTTGATTTCACTGATGCTTAAACTGGTTTTCATGAAGGAGCTGGAAGAGACACCGCCATTGAGTCTCCCAAGTGCTGAGAACAAGTGCGTGCTCCTCAGGGGCACCTCGGCCAGGCCCTCTCCATGGGACCGAAGGCCCTGGGGCTGCGGGGCTGCCTTCGGGCCGTGGCAACAACGGGGTCAGGTTCCTGAGCCTCGGGACACCCCCTTAGATTCCTGATTTCTGGAACGCCCCCTGGCAGGGGTCTTTCTCCCTTGGCTTTTGTCAGATGACCTGGGGAATTCTCTCAGCCCGCAGTCTCAGCGATGCTCTTGGGGGTCTGCATAGGGGGTCTCTGTGCCTCTTTTCTAGGTTTCACATTTTTGTCTTTTTATTTTAATTAATTAACTTTTATGATGTATTTAAAATTTTTTATTAGTTGGAGTAGAGCTGATGCACCACATTTTAGTCTTTATTTCAGGTGGTTTTTTCCCCTAACAGACCTGAACAGCACAAGTTGGGATGATTATAAAATCTGACCTTGCGAGACTGTGTTAGCCAGGCCCAGGCAGGGGTTGGAAGTCTTAGAATGGAAATACGGGGGTTAAGAAATGAGGTGTTCCACCTGGGGCATTTTTCAGGGAAATGGAGGCACAGAAAGGGGAGGTGTGTGATCCTAGATGCCACAGCCAGTACATGATGGAGCCTGTTTTCCTGCCTCCCTCACATGCCACGGGCCTGCTATTGGTCAGTCTGTCCTAACAGCTCACCCCTTCACGGTGAGCTTTGCATTCACACTGTCGTCATAGGTAATGACCGTGTGAGGTTGGCCGCAGTCCAGCTCAGAGAGGCTCGCGGCCTGATCATGGATGGGTGGGTAAGGGCCACTGTGTGTGCGGGTCCCAGGCAGGCTCCCTCTGTGTGCGATGCCTGCATGAATCCGATCCCTCCTCGTGACAGACTAGGAGACTCAGGCACATGGAACCAGGATTTGGACCCACACAGTCTGGCTCTGACACGATGTTCTTCCGTCTGGTGCCGTCTCTGAGTCAGGACAGCGGGATGTTCCAGAACCTGGAGAATCTGGGGTCTCAGGACATGGCAAGAGGTCTGTCTCATTGGGAGAAGGGCTGACAGACAGGAAAAACCACATGAGACACTCGCTCACTTTTCCGATGACATGACACCAAATGTAGGTGCATCGCGCTCTGAGCAAAATAATCCTCTCTGCCAGACAGAGACTCGTTTGCTGATATAAGAAACCGCCTTCCCTTGTGGATCTTCCCTGTCGTGGGCTCAGCCTTGTAATCCTGCCCTTCCCCGTAGTTTAGAAGAACAACAGTAACGATGATGAGCAAAGCCAGTTGGATCCGCAGGGAGAGTCCTAGGAGGCAAAGGGTAATGATCTTAGTGAGGCGCTGAGGGGGACTCAGGGCTGCAGCCTGGTGTGTCCCCTGCCCCAGAAAGTGGTGTTGCTAGTGTCTCTTTTTGCTCAGGGTGTGGCTTGCAGCGACATGCCTTGTGGCCCATTTAAGGTGATTCCGAAAACTGTCCTCTTTGCCAAAACCTACTCAGAGGGTTTATTGTATCTAGAGATGGTGACGTTTGGGAGGGCTTCTTCTAGAAACTTCGGAGCATTCCCATGTTGTGAAGGAAACGTTCAGGCTTTCCCCTCAATGACGTTCCCATCAAGAAGCAAATAGTTCCAGCATTCTTATACTTTCAGTGAATCACTCAACTCGCCCATGAGGTATTTATTTTCCCCTCCACTTAGTGGCAAATTTCTCTAAGGTGATTTTTTAAAAAAAATGGCCTTTATATTCCTTCACAAGAGCTCTTGCTACATCAGGACCAGCAGATCCACAAAAGACTGAGGGCAGCTGGGCAGCCTCACCAGCTAAGTGCCTCCCTTCTGGCCCCAAGCCTCTGACAGGGCTTATTCCTAATCAGCAAAATGACGGAGAGCGGCCGGAAACAAGGGTTGACTTTGGCCTTTGTGGTCAGGCAGGCTTGTCCTTACATCTAGGCTTGGCCTTGTGGGGAGGGGACAGCTCAGTGACAGAGCACATGCTTAGCATGCACAAGGTCCTGGGCTCCAACCCCATTGCCTCCATTAAAACAAACAAACAAACAAAAAACAAATCTAATTACCTCCTCTCCCCTCAAAAATTAAAAAAGAAAAATTTAAAAATTAGGAAAATTATAAGTCATAAAAAAGAAAAATCTCGGCTTGGCCTTGTTACTTGTATAGACACGTGTTAGTGGCCTAACCACTGGGAGGCCTGGTCAGTGAACTCCCTGCGGCACAAAGGACTTGCCCAAACACCACGCTGAGAAACTTCCGCATGCCTTCTACCGCCGCTAGGTCACCTCAAGGTGACCCCAGCCCCTGTGCTGCGTTCTTGTGCCAGAAAGCACAATGCTGTCATATTGCAAAATGCACTTGGGCCCAACCCACTCTGCCAAACCACCTCCAGTACTTCTCCGCCCCTCCCCTTCTGTAATCGCCCATTTCCCCATAGCCCACCTAGTCTTTTCCTCACCTCTTTTCATGTCCCCTAACCCCCTTTTATGGGTTCCCTCTCTGTTCTTCCTTTAAAAACCTCAGTCATCTTTGTCTTAGTTGGAGTTGACCTCAGTGAATGCTGGAGTCGCTCCCCTCTGTGGCAGTAGTCTGGGTAAAACCGGTCCTACACCTTGAACACGTGCCCGGTGCTGGTTTCCTCTGACAAGACTCAGCGTCCTGAGCTGTCAAGTGGAGGTGAGAGAGCCGTCTTCTCTGCACTCCTGGATGATGAGGACATGCTGACAGTAACCTGTCACCGGCCGTGAGGATGGTCTCCTGAAGTGGAAATCACGCTTGTTGAATGTGCAAATGTCAGTGGTGGTCCAAGTAGGAAAAAACCCCCAACTACTCAAAAGCAAAAGCAACAGCTGGAAACATTTTCACACCTGCCTGCTAGGAAGGGGGATGAGGGCCTACTAAAGAGTGAACAGTATTGCAAGGCAGACTTGCAGAAGTGGGGTGGAGGGACCTGGGGTAGGGGGCTGATGTAGCAGAAAGAGGTGGGAATGTTTAGGATTAGGTTGTAAGTGGCCCTAAATATCAGGGTAAGGTGCTTGGGTTCATCTTTGAGCCAGCAAGAGAGGTGAAACGACAAAGTGGGCTTTGCTTGCCAGGATGGGACACTTGCTGTGATGTAGGGCCACCTGGGGTGTGGGGACCAGGTGTGGGTGCTGATGGGAAGAGTCTAGCGGGAAGGGCCAACCCCAAGGCAGAAAAGAGATGAATCTGATTACACCCAAATGAAGGCTCTCTGGTCAAGTGACCATGGACAGAGTTAACAGACAGCAGAATGGGAGAGGACAGATCTAGGCTAGGCAAGAAATCCTCAAATCAACAGGAAGGAAACAGCAACTCCTAACGAAATGGGAAGAGGTTGTGACTAGGTGATTGTCAGAAGAAGAATTCCCCCCACCCCAGGTAATAAACACGCAAAGAGGTGCTTAATATCTACAGAAAACAGAAAAAAATTGAACAATAGTAAGATATCTTTTTTATGCCTATTGGATTACATCTTTTTTTTAAAATTGAAATATAGTTCATTTACAATGTTGTGTTAGTTTCTGGTGTACAGCATAGTGATTCAGTTATATATATATATATAAAACTGAATATATATATATATATTCTTTGTTGTATTCTTTTTCATTATAGGTTATTACAAGTGATTGAATATAGTTCCCTGTGCCATACAGTAGGATCTTGTTGCTAGTCTATTTTGGATAAAGAAGATGTGGTATATATATACACACACACACAAACACAAACATACATACACACACACACAATGTATATGTATATATATACAATGGAATATTACTCAGCCATAAAAAGGAATGAAATAATGCCGTTTGCAGCAACATGGATGGACCTAGAGATTACCATACTAAGTGAAGTAAGTTGGCCAGAGACAGACCATATCTTTATATCTCTTAGGAGGCTGGATAATGCCAGGTGTGGTGGGGATGGAGGAATAGATGCCTTCGGGCACTGCCATGAGGAAGTCAGGCTGGAGAACAAGCAAACTGAGTATGCGCATACCTCGGGAGCCAGCCTGTAGCTGGAGGTCTAAACAAAGATGTTCCTTGTGGTGTAATGGTAGGGGTTGTCCATGAAGCTGGAAGACCAGGCTGGCAAAGCACATGCGTGCACGTGAAGTTCAACGTCGCAAGTAGTGGAAACAGATCCGATGTACAACAACAGAGCTGGACCTTAAGAACATAGTGAGAACTCTAGGAAGCAAAATGAAACAAACAGTGTCATTTCATCAATCAAAAATCCACACCCGCAAACATATACAGCTTTTAAAGAAGAGGCACACAAGGCTACAAGTTAAACGGAATGAGATAGTTGCCTGTAGGCAGGGAGGAAGCGAATGAGAGTGGGAAATGGGGCTGAAAGGGAATAAATAAATAATAAGAGTGGGGGCTTTCAAGGGTCAAGGTGATCACACTTCGTGGGCTGAGAAGTGAGGGGATTTCACCACCCCTGAGGTTAAAATAAACACGCGAAGGAGGCCATCATTTTGAGGGAAAGGATTCCCTTTTGTTTGTGGATGTGCTTTAACGAAGCCTGGCAGGAAGCCACATGTGCTTAAATAATTGAGGACTTTAATATTAACCCCTTATAATGTTTATAGGGTTTTCAGAGCCCTTGGCCATAGATGGACCCAACTGAGTGTTATGACAACTGTATATAAATACAGTCGGACAGTGGAGGTATTTTTAGAAAATGAGGAGACGGAGTCTCAGATGGGTAAAGTGACTTGCTTCTGGTCACACAGCTGGGAAGTGGCAACACTGTGAGTCAGACCTGGGACTCGGGGCCCCCGAGCAGGGTCTCAGGTCCCCAGGGAGAATCAGTGCACCGCATGGGAGATCTTTGCTTCTCGGAAAATGTCACTTGGCTGGAATCTTTTTCACAGACGCTTTTCTGTCTCTGCTGCTTTTCTTTTTGTTTGAGTTTTTCATTTTGGTTGTTGTCGAGGGAGAAATTTTCTTATTCCCTGGACATCCTAAATCAATAGTTGTTAGCTTGCCGACACGCTGTAGTGGACTTAACAGAACAACCAGGAGAGATTTTTAATTTAGAAGTATCTTTATTATTATTATCCTATTATATTATTAAGTATCTTTATATTATTATATGAGACCCTCTTTTATCCTACGTACCACTGAGAAGAGTTTAACTTATATATAAGCCCAAGTTCTAACCACTCCTTTGAGTTGCTCATCCCTGGGTATATGCACGATGCACTTATTAATAAAATTCTGTGTGATTTTTTTCTTGTTAAAAAAAAAAGTTGAGCTTAAATTCTCCTAGATATTTTTCCTCCTAAGAAATTGAGAGTTGAATTTCCTTCTGCAGAGAGGAAAAGGGACAAAATCTGTGCCTGAGTTAGAGTCTTGGTGATGCTAATCCTGAGGGGTTCAGTCCGGTTTAGCCACGTTGGAACATATATCTCCTGAGGCTGGTGATTCAGAAACTGTTGGCTTTTTGCCTTCACAAAGGAACGTCACATTTTTAGAGGCAGCTGGGCTCTACGGACCAGAAGTTGAATTCCCTGGAGGGGTAGGGCTCACAGTATCTTAGACACGTGTGAAGTCAGAACAGTTGGGGAGGTTGTGAGTTTTCCTGAAGAGAATTCCAGTCTTCAGGCTTGTGACAAATTTAGCTCAGCTTCTACGAAAGAAGCAGTCCCATTAAAAAGAGATTTCTGGTTGCTGCCGAATTGGGTTCCCTGTGGAATTTCCCGTATGTAATGGACTACGCACTGTCATTTCTAGGCAGTGGGACAACAGAGTTACTTAAGATCTCTATCTTGTTGAGTTTGCTGATTGGTAACTTATGTGGTATCATAGATACCTGCTGGTTTTGGATTTTACCTGCCAAACACTCACATCCTGTTTTTTTCCTGTTTTTGTCCCCAGTTTTTCTTCTGGTTTATCACCTGTACTAGGTTGAATAGTCTTTTGCCACTTGGAAACTCAGAATGAGATTTTGTTTGGAAACAAGGTCTGTGCAGGTATAATAGTTAAGATGAAGTCACACGGGATCAGGGGGCACCCTAATCGTGCAGGTGTAATAGTTAAGGATGGGATGCGCCTTAATCCAACGGCTGGTGTCTTATGTGAAGACACGGAAACAAATAGAAGAAAATGGCTTGAGTTTCCTGGTTCTCCCTGAGTTCCAAAGAGCAGGCACAGGAAGTTAGTAGGGAAGTGAGAGAATGCAGAAATAAAGGAAAAGCACTTAAACATGAAAAGCAATGACCACAGTTCAGTGCTAAAGCAGAGTCCTGGTTCCTCAAGGGATGTGTGTAACAGTCTGACAGATGGCTTTGTGCTATTTTGCAAGAACTATGACCCCACCCCCAACCCCAACCCAGGTAGAGGATGGTGGCTTTTGAGCACAATCTTGTAAACCCCAGACTGGTTTGAACCAGAAGGTGGATGATGGAGATTCTGAGAACATTACCCTGTCATCTCACCACCAGCCAGTCAGAAGAAAGTCATGCACCCTGCAGCCCTCACCCCCAAATGTTGCCTTTAAAAGTGCTTCTTTGAAAACCATCAGGGAGTCCTGGTCTTTGGAACATGAGCCACCCATACTCCTTGCTTGGGGCCTGCAATGGACTAAGTAGAGGAGGAATTAGGACTGTTTTAGCACCTGTTTAGGACGCTGTTCTTTCCTTCACCATAATTCGATGTTAGTAAAGTGGTTTTGCTGCACGATGAGTGAATGGGCCCAAAATTTGGTCCAGTAACAACAGTTCCAAATGAAAGAACCCCAAGGATTGCTGGTGACCCCTGGAAGCCAGGAGAGAGGCGTGGGAAAGACTTGCTCAGAGCCTCCAGCAGGAACCAGCTCTGTTGACACCTTGATTTTGGTTTTCTGGCCTCCAGAAATGTGACAGAACAAAATTTCTATTTTCTAAGCCACCCAGTTTGTGATACTTTGTTGTGACAGCCCCAGGAGACTAACACATCACTCTTCCACTCTGTCAAAATGATTAGGTGGCCTGCCTCCAGGGTGACATGTCACACAGGACTGAGCAGGTTTTAGCAGTGTACACAGGCAGAGGCACATCACTAAATCTGCCAGTCAGAGTCGGCTCTGGGGCTTTTTCTGGATTGTTCAGGAAAGAGGATCTCTTCTGCCAGGTCTGTCAACCTGGAGCAGCTGGAGGTAATTTTTGTCACCACATGCAGGGTGCTAGCCCAAGAATGAAGCCAATGCTGAGGAAAGCAGAATAAAGAGATAGACAGAGACAAGTTCCTGACAATATCACTTGAGCACCTAGATCCAGCTATGCCTGAACCCCACTGGACTTTTTAGTAAAATCCTTTTAAGTCAGTTTGAGCTGGGGTTCATGTCATTGGTAACTAAAGGATCCTGACTATTTGTCATGAGTTAGAGATAAGTATTCATGATCATGGTCATTGAATAATTTCCCCCAGAAGCCCCTAGTGGACTCTTGGTTTGTAGTTGTATTTCCTCTGGGAAGATAGGAAAGTGGAAAACTCAACAGGGCAAAAAAGGAAACTAATATTTGTTGAATGCTTTCTATGTAATATGCCCTGTGCTAGCATTTTAAAGGTTTTTAAAATTTTAACTCCCTAACAACAAAACCTTCCTAAGTCTTGGTGCCCGTAAGTTACAGAGGGATTCCTGAGACTCAGAGAGCCACTGAAGTCCGTTTGATTCTAAAACTCAGGCTGTCACATGGCTTCTTGGAACTAATAATGTCACTGGGCCCCAAACCCTCCTCAAACACTCTTACCGGGTCTGTCCCTGGCTTTATGGAAGGTACAGCCAGACCCTGACATCCACTCCCTCCCTCCCTCTTAGTGACCTGTCGCCCTGGGGAGTAGGTGCTGATTATGACTCCATCTTGCAGACCAGGAAACAGGCTCCCAGAGTTAAATACCTTTCTCACTGCCATGCAATCAGGAATGGTCTGGGGTGTATACAAAACTAGTGGTGCTGAGTTCTTGCTATTCAAAGTATGGTCCAGAGGACTGAAGCCTAAGCACCCCCTGGGAGCTTGTTAGAAATGCAGACTCTCAGCACCACCTGGAAACACAGAACCGGACTCTGCATTACAATGAGACCTTCTCTCCCGCTCCGGGGTCACCATTATAATTCAGAGCACAGAGCTCTCCAGGGTGGCCCTGCAGGGGGGTGGTGGTGACACACTCCCAGGCTGCGTGCCCAGCTGGGCCAGGCTCCCCATACCAGCTGGCCACAGCATGATGGATGGAAGAGAAAAAAAAGTCTCCTCTTTGAGTCTGAGGTTCGCCGACTGAGGGACCCTGGGCAGAGGAGTGGGGACCCCTTGGCCCCTTTTTGGGGGGCTGGGAGAGTGGAGGCTTCTGCTGCTGAGCTGGCTACCCTGAAAGCCCGCTGAGCACCCCTTTATCCGCTGCTGTGGGGCTCGTCCCAGCGCCTCAAGGCTGTGTCCTGCCACCTGGGCCCAGCTGGAGGGCCAGCTGCTTTCTCCACCAGGGATTATGCCCGGATGGCTTCCCACCGCGGCTGGCTCCGCGGATGCTTTGCTAAGCTGCTCTGGGAACAAAGGGCTTGCGGAAGGTCCCAGGTACTTTCTGGAGGGAGGGATAAATGTGAGTGCCACATCTGTCATGAGAAACGTGGGAACAGCTCTTGGCTGGGGGAGATGCGGGAAGCACTCCATCACACACGAGCTGCCTTTGGTACTCCGTGGCTGGAGTGCTTTTCAGGACCATTGGGTTTGTAGCTGTGGATGTTTACCGAAGTCTGCTCTGCATGGGGCTCTGTCCTTCACGTCATCACTTGGACGGACATCGTGGCCACCTGAAGAGGTGTCAGTGCTGGCACTGTCAACGTCGGGACAGATGGGGAACCCAGGTCAGGACACTGAAGTGACTGTCACACAGGCCAGGATTCACACCCTAGGCCTCAGGCCCCAGGCTCCTGCTTCTACTCTGATGTCACAGAGCAGGTGGGCAGCTGAGCAGAAGCAGGTAATTCCTTGGATGTTGACAATGTTTAGGGATGATGGGAAGGATCAAATAATTTTATTAAAGAGCCCTGTGATCCATTTCTAACAAGCTTCCAGGGGAAGTGGCTGCGGGTCTGGGGACCACACTTTGAGAAGGAAGGGTCTGGGCAGAGCCAGGAATGTCACTTACTTCTTTGGGCCTTTGTTCTCTTGTCAAATGGGGGTGATGGTAGTATCTGTAGCTGGCATCATGTCACAGTCATCATAAATCACCAGGCATGCCTTCTTGTCCTAAAGCTTGGGTTCTCAGCCCTGGCTGCACGTTGGGACCGTCTGGGGAACTTCAGAAACTCCCGAGGCCAGGGTTCCCCCTTCTGGGATATTCCGGGTGTGTTCTGGGCATGGGGATGGTTGAAGCTCCACAGGGATTTCTATCTGGAACTGAGAACCATGCTCCTCAAGCAGCTCTGGTGGAAGAAATGGCAAAAACCCTCATCCTTTTTGGAGTGTTTGAGATACTTTACATCATTTCTCCGCCAACCATGGTCCAGGGACCTGCACTGCCCGAGAACGCTTTGTTACTGGTTGGTGAGAGAAGTTCAGATATCAGAAATTGTTGGGACCCTTTATAGCATCGTCACACTGCCACACTGCAAATTCCTAGAACTTAGCCCAGACTTTCAGAGCCAGAATCTTTTTAACAAGATTTTCAAGTGACTTGTAAGCCCATTCATGTTTAAAAAATTCTGTTCTAAGGAATCTTCCTGAAGAATTAGTTCAAATATTAGAGTCCATCACTCAGAACCATATTTGAAGATTTCTGGAGACAAAAGAATTTCCCAGTGTTTTAGTTTAAGATTGGCAAACTCCTATTTATCCTTCAAAACCTTGCTCAATATCTCCCTCTTGGTTACACCTTTCCTGACCTTCCCAGATAATCACTCTCTCCTCCTCACTACTTCATCACATACTGACGTCTATCATTGCGTTCCACCATACTTTCTTACAAACATCTGCTTGTAGGTTAGTCTCATCTCTTGGGCTGTGAATTCTCTAGGAACCACAGACCTGGCTAGGAGGACGATGGTGAAGGCAACAGTAAAGATGATGATGATGTCAGCTCCCCCCGTGGGGTCTGACAACAGGGCTTGAGGACAGGGTTGCATGGTGGCTATTCTGGAATCCCCAGCACCTAGTTCTCTGCCTGGCATAATTAAGTCCTCAGAAAAGTCTGTTGAGCTGAAATGGTAGAAAAAACATGTCTTCTTCTTCCTTGCTTCTCTCGTGGCCACGTAGAGAAGTATATGGAATGTGTTAACACGTTCTTTTTCTTTCCTCTGGAAGCTCGTGGCCCCCGCGTAGCTGAATGCTTGTTCATTTGCTGAGAGGGACATTCCTTTTTCTGCAAGTGCTGGCTTCAAAGTATTTCTGGGGGGGAACAGCGTCCCCTCACTTGCTTTGGCAGTTTGGGGACTTCTCATCACCAGGTTGCCACATGGAATCTGTGGGTGTCCTCCCCACGTTTTCACTGCAGAGACCCAGCTGATACTCTGGGATGCCCACTCCTGCATGAAAGCCATGTTGGGGTGAAACCAATTCAAATGTAGGAAAAAGAAAAGCTTCAAATTTTTATGGAAAATTTGAGGCAAGTGTGAAAAATGTTAGGTGTTTCCTTCAACTCTCAAAAATATGTTTTTACTTCTTTTTTCTCTCTCACTTTTTTTTTTTTTGTCCTCGGTGGAAATTGTGTCATCTAACAGGTTCAGTGTTGACTAGAATCCCTGCCACATCTGCCTGTTTAGAAGCCACACTGATCCCTGGGGCTTTTGGACCAAAGAAGACCTGCTAAGGGTTGAGGTTGAAGAGGAGACAGTACTCTGGAGTAGACGATATGGTCATTTTTATGTAACCGATTCATTTCCCACTCATTCTCAGAAGTTTTCATTCATCAATGATTACATAGTTCTTTGAATGTTTATTAAGCAAATATTAGGTACCCACTGGAGGGGTCAATTAGAAGGGGCTCCACACAGAGAAGTGTGCTTCAAACATGACTATTCACCAGGTGGAGAACTGGAGGGAAAGGGCTCCTGGCAGGGAGAACAGTTATGCCAAGGCTCAGAGACATGAAACTGCCCAGCTGTCATATCAGATTTTGGTTTCGCTGTCTGAAAGAGGAAACTAAAGTCGCTTGTATTAAATGAAGGCTTACTTCTCTTCCATGAAGAAGTTTAAAAGCAGGCAATCCAGGCCTGGGATAGAGCTGACTACTCACTCTCTGCTTTGGCCATTCTTGGCATGTGACTTCTATTCTCAAGGTCACAAGATGGCTGCTGGAGCTCCAGCCAGGATGCCTGCATTCCAAGCAGAGAGAAGAAGAGGGGAAAGGGACAAAAATTATTCCTTCTATCTCAGTCTCTGCCTGGATTCCAGGGAGGCAGTAAAATGAAGTTTTTTTCTTTTTAGTTGAGCACATTGTAGCCCTGAATAAATCCTAAGGTCTATTATTAATGTAGAAGGGGAGAATGGATACTGGGTAGGGTTGCATGGTATGCTTGGAGGAACGTCGAGTTCTTGGTTCTTGGTATTGCCAGAGCCTAAGGTGCCAGAGGTCATGTGGTAGGAGAAACACAGTGCTGACTTGCCAGGCAGCAGCAGTCCAACAGAAGGTGCTGGGGAATCCTGGTACCTGATGTGGGAAGGGAAATTCAGAGAAGTGGTGGCACTTGGACTGAGCCTTGCATGCGAATCTGCCTGATGGAATCCCTGTGCTGGAGTGTCCTGGTGCCCTCCCTCCCTCCATCTGTTCTCTTTCAGCCCCCTTTTCTCCTTCTTTCCTTCTCTCCTTAACCCTCCACCTCACCCCATTCTCCACTTTACTCTCTCTTCCTTCTCATCCTGCCTCTCTTCTTGCAGGGTCTGCAGGATTTGGGTAGGTCAAGAGGAGGAAAGGTGAAGACCTTCCAGGGAGAGGTGGGGAGGGGACGGAGGGCATGTCAGGGAGTGCTGGAGAGGGAGTTTCCACGGATGCAGAAAGCTGGGAGCCAGGCTGGAGATACTCGCTCAAAAGTGGTAGGGGAGAGAAAGACATCATTGGTTCTGGGCAGTGAAGTAACGTAATAAACGCAGATTTAAGAAAAGTGAATCTGCTTTTTAATTATATACTCTTGGCTCAGAGGGAAGAAACCACCATATAAAATCTGCTGTCGCATCTTTAGTGACTGATATTGCTGAGTCCTTTGTCCTCAGTGTCTCTCATTGCCCCTACATGAAATCCTGGAGGGGTCATTTCTTAACGCAGAACTGGGGAAAAGACGACTTCCCTTGAGGAGTTCCTAGTTTTCTTCTTCCCCATTAATGAAATTTACACAAGACATCTGATTTCCTTTACGTCATGGCTTCCAGGAAACATTAAAGTAAATGGCTGGACCACTTGTGTTTCTTTCTTCTTCGGTCCTCATGTTCTATTTCTGCTAGTTTTTTAATTGGTTCATTGGGTGTGTTTCTCTCCGTGACACCTGGCAGGAAACAGTTATGCTCAATAGGTGAGAGGAGGCCCACATGTGCCGTAGCAGAGCTGATGGGTGCTAAGGAGTCTTGGCAGGGTGGGGACCCAGCGATGGTCTTGGTCCAGGTGGAGGCAGCAAGACTGTGGTGGGAAGGAAGTTAGGATGAATCCAGGAGAAGTTGCAGAGAGCCCACGGCATGACACCTGACCGTGTCAGTTCCGACTTGCGAAATGCTGCCTAGTCTGTTGCCTTCATGGGCCTTCACAGTGAGCACTAGCAGGTGGAGGGCCCCAAGCAGGCTTACAGTGAGGAAACTTGTTTATCAATCCCCTTCCCAAATATTTCTGGCCACAAATCCCTTTGTTTTCTGCATAGCACCTTACTAGCATCCCAGGAAACACTGCTTTGGGGGCAACACTGAACTAAGGGAATCTCAAAGTCTTCCAGAATAAGCATAGACCTTGAGAGGCCCCATTTGGGAAGGTGAATGCCATCTGTGGGTTCCCTCACTCCTGACTAAACCGGGGGCCTCTCAGTGTTCTCAGCAGTGGGAGGCAAGCCTAGAGATCCGTGCATGTGGAGGCCACATGGAGCTGGTGCTGATATCAGGGCTGAGTCATGGGGACCCACATTTGGGACAGAACCATTAGACATGAGTCACGGCCATACAGGATCCTTATTCACATCTACCTTCCTTTGGTCCCTAATCCTTTGTAATGCCCCGGTTTCATGATGTAACTTCAGGGGAATTAAGCTTGGACAGCAAAATGATGTAATGAAAGCAACTCGGCTTCAATTAAAGTTTTCCGCTAGCAATGACATCTGACCGTGTCAGTTGTGGGGGTGGGGGGCAGCGGCAGACGGCTGGGCATGCCCAGATGTGTACGTCCGCCAACTGGGGATGGAATTTGCCAGATGGGTTTCATTCTGGGTTTATCCCAGTCCTCAGTGTTGGACACCTAGGGCTTCCCTGAAGACACACTTTTCCAACATCTCCTGGCTCAGCTACTGTCTCAGGACCATTCTGGAGACTTTAAGGCACCCAGGGCCAGGGTGTTTTCTGAAGTCTTTAAATGCCACAACTAGTCCTTTCTGCCTATAGCTACTCGCTTCTTTCTGAAGTGAGTAGCTACTTTCTGAAGCGAGTATTAAAAGGAGTATTAAAGGAGCTACTCCTTTAATTAATTCAAAACAAGTAAAACAAAAATCTGTTTTGATGGGCAGCTGGTCACTCTGTCACCTCTGAGGGGACATACTAACTTATTAAGAGGGTTTGGTGGGGGCAATGCTTTGACACAAAAGTGACATAAATAGTGAGGATTTGGCCTCTGTCATTGGAGGATGACCAGAGTAGGCTCAAGTTTGTAAAAGTGTGTTCTTTCTGAGGCCACTGGGTACAGACATTTCTTGTCTCTTCTTCTCAAAGCTACAATTAAAGAAGCTTCTGGAACAGCCTGGGACATACCTGAGTCAGCCTTCACTGCTCTCTGCCCAGCTGTTTCCCTTTCCTTACCCCATCGCCCCCTCCTTCCGTCAGCTGTCCTGCCTCCTGCATCTTCCTGATCCCCGTGTCCGGTTGGAGATTCTGACCGCGGGGGCAGGGGCAGTGCAAGGCCAGAGCCCACGGGCAAAGGCCTGAGCTGGGGGAGGGTGGCCCAGGCCCTGCTGGTCCCCTGCTGCGGAGAAGGAGTGGCTAAAGCAGCATCAACTTTGAACCTTGAGTCAACATGTGGGGATGGGGGCCCCCCTGGGAGTCACCTTGCTGTCCCTCCCGGCTGGCTGGCTGGCTGGCTGGCTGAGAGCGCTGTCCTGCTGTGCTGGGCAGTCAGCTGTGCGTTCTGAACCGTTCTCTTCCAGGCAGGGCGGCGGCACCTTCCTGCTTCTTTCGTAGCTCACACGGTCCATTTCTGAGCTCCTTGGTGAGACGTGGGAATAGCTAATGAGAGTAGTTAACCTGAATTGGATCGGATTGGCCCAGGCTGGAAGTATCTCCCCCGCATCACCCCGTTTCGTCCTCACTCTGCCCATCTGAGGAGCCATTACCATTTCTAGTTTAAACGTGAGAGAGTGGAGACTTCAGGAGGATGAATAAATACCTCGCCCCAGGTGTCCCAGCCAACAAGCAGTGGAACAGGGACTCACTCACTCACTCACCCACTCACCCACTCAACCACTCACTCACTCACTCACTCACTCACTCACTCAGAGAACCCGTTACAGGACATCTGGCCTGAGCTTCAGGAGAGAGACCTGACTATGACCAGACACAGGACTTCAGAGCAAGGACAAGAGAAAGATGTCATAAAGCAGGACGAGGGTGTCAGCTCAGGGCCACGGTGGTGGTGGGTGTGGGCAGGTGGTGGGGGTCTCAGCCAGACTCTGGTTTAAGGAAGGCTGACACCTGGCCTACGTCTAGAGGATGAGCAGGAGTGAGGAAGGCAGAGGAGAGCAGAGGGAACCCCATATACAAAGAAAGAAAAAAGGCGGAAAGTGATCCAGCACATTCAGGAAAGCACCGTGCCTTGTGCGGAGCAAATGCTGAATGATCTTTGTGCACTAAATGAACAGCGCCCAGTCCGGCCTTTGGACCTATTTCCAGCCCTGTGAGGGCAGGATCCTTGAAGGGCATGAAGTAGAGAAAGGCACGTGCAGGTGAGGGGTTCCGGAAGGTCATCTGGCAGAACGAGGAGGAGGGGAGGCCCGGGAGGGGCTGGAGAGGTGGCACACCATGTTTCTTTCTTCTCACGCTGGACAAAAAGGCCATTCTGTTCAAGAGTCCTCTTCACTAGCATTTTAAGGGTAGAAGGAATTCAGGGATTTGCTATGGTAAAGCCAGAGAGAAAATTCTAGAACATACTAAAAGTGATTTTCCAGTTTTGGAATAAAAATGTCAGTAGACCAAAAAAAAAAAAAAAAAAAAAAAAAAAAAAGAAGGAGAAGAGGAAGAGAAGGAAGATGAAGGAGGAAGAGGAGGAGGAGAAGTAGAAATGCCATTGCTATTAACATCTCACCCTTTGATAGAGGGGTAATTAGTTTTGGGATGTCCACTGGGCTCATAAAAAAAAAACAAAAACAAAAACAAAACCTGAGATAATCTCTGTGTAATTGAAGCTTCCCAAACAGCTGAAAGGCTTCTGATGTGTCCCTATGTCATACGGTTTTGGAGTCAGGAGTGTATCAAACTGGAGGAGTTTGCAGAGATATTGGACAAAGTGACAGGGAAGTAGGGAGCCTCAGGGCCACCGAGAGTCTCCAGGTGGCCAGCACTTCCGTGTTTTGTTAAGTCCTTGCTCGGGGGACAGGGACCTGGATTGAAGTCCAACCATTTGAGCCCCTACACTTCTCTTTGCTCATCATGTGGCGTGGACAAGGCTCTCAGCTTCTCTGGGATGATTTCTTGTTTATAAAATGGGGATAAAATTAGTTCCTGCCTCATAGGTGGTGGTATGAGAAAGAAATTAAATAATGCTTATAAAGCTTCTGGCCCATTGTATTCGTCAGGGTTCTGCAGAGAAACAGAACTGAGCAGATACCTCTCTGCACATCTATGTAAGAGGGGATTTATCACAGGGATGAGCTCTTGTGGTTCTAGAGGATGAGAAGTCCCACGATCTGGCACCTGCAGCCTGGAGAACCAAGAGAGCCCGTGGTAGACTTCAGAGTCTGAGGGCCTGAGAACTAGGAGCTTCAATATCCCGGGACAGGAGAAGACGGATGTCACAGCTCAACGGGGGGAAAGAGAGGCGGACAGATTTTCCCCTTCCTCCACCTCAAAGGATGGGACGGGCCAGCCCACATTGGTGAGGGTGCGTCTTCTTTCTTCAGACTAATTCAAATGCTAATCTCTTCCTGAAAACACCTTTACAGACACACCCAGAAATAATATTTTACCAGCTCTCTGGGCATCCCTGAGCCCAGTCAAATTGACATAGAAAATAAACCATTTCAAGTCCACCCCTTCTCAACGTGACAGCTCTCCGCATCTCCTAAACCATACTTAATCGCCAAAATAAAGGCCATCACGAGGCTCTCCTTCCACTTAACATGATACAACTATCCTTGTGTGACTGAAAACGCACTAAGCCCTCGCCCAGAGGAGGAGACAAAGACCTTGAGTGATGTTTACTCTCCTGATACCCTGTAACTTGAAGACTGGGGTGTAAAACTGACAATACTTAAATCCTGATAAGAAGTCAATACATCTTCTGTTACATATAAGAAAATTAGGGAGGGAAGAAAACAAAGATGTTTGCTTAACATCTTAGGGTATTTGTATATACACACAAACGTATTTATGACAAAATAAGGAGGAAATAGTCATGACAATGACAGCCCTAGTCATGCGGCTGTAGCTGGTTTTTACAACTATCTGCCTCTGCTAGCCATTCTGGGTTCCTTTTGCCCTCAACAAGCACCACAACTGGTTGTGATTCTTTACGTGGCAAACCCAGACCTTCATTCCCACAGGGTCTAGGCTTGGACTGCACTATGGTTTTCCACTGGCCTTAATCATGGCGTGGTAACTCTAAGACGTGCCCTAAGGTGTCTCCATACTCTTCCTCACCTCCTCCCTCGTGGAGGAGTCGTCAAAAGCCCCCTTGTTAATCACAATCAATCCAGCGAGCCAACCCCGTAACTCCCTGCTCTGCCTGTTTATTCAGAGGCATGAGGAACCCAGAGTGGCTGGGTGGTGGTCTTAACATCCAGTCTGATAGAATCCTTGTTATGTCTCCGGATGAAAACCGTCCTTACGCTGGAACTAAGACCTCTAGGCTAGCAGAGCATACAGTTGTGGGAACAGGAAGCAACATAAATTTTGCTAGTGGGTGATTAGGGGTAACTGTGAGTGGTGCCTCTCTCATTTCCTCCTCAGCCTCTCTGAGATTGTTTCTCATCTATAAAATGGAGATAAAGTTAGAACCCATCTCATGGGGGAGTGGTATGAGGAAGAAATGAAATACTGCTCAGAAAGCCTCTGGCCCATAGTAAGTGTTTAATGCAGGTAAATTCTTCTTCTTTTTTTTAATGGAGGTACTGGGGATTGAACCCAGGATCCTGTGCATGCACTCTACCACTGAGCTATACCCTCCCCCAAACTCTTAATATAGTCACATTGAAGGAAAGTGGGGCTCAGAGGGGCTGAGGACTTGACTCCAGTTTTGGGCTCATGATGGAGGATACTGGTTGAGTTAAAAACAGGAGGAGGGACTTAGAGCCCTGTGTTGGGAACCTATTGTCTGATGGCAGTGGTGGGCAGTAGGGCTGGGAGGCTCAGCTTCTCCCTGCCGTCTTTGTAAAGACCTTATTCATTTGATTACGCCTTTACTATTGATAACTGGCCTATTTCCAAAAAGAAAAAAAAATTGGAGGCAGAAAAACAAAAAAATGATTAAAAAAAAGATAGGAGAATAAGAACCAAATGGTAATAAGGATAACTATAAAAAATTCTTGAGCCATTAGCAGAGACATTAAATTCTGAACTCTTAGAAACCAAGACAGAAGGGATCCACAACAGATGACCTCCATTGGGGAGATTTATGGTATTTTTGGTCACCCAACATCTGAAGCTTTCTCTCTGTTTGAGGAATTCTCTACCCCATGGGACCTGGATGGGAGCAGGCTGTGCCTCCCACCACAGAAGCAGAAATGGTTCATAACTCCTTTCTTGGCTTCTCCTGTGTCTGGTGAGCAGAAAACCATCAAACCCACCTGCCCCAGAGTCTGAACTGGGAGTGGGAATAGTCCAGGGGAAATGTTCTTTGGGATGTGGCTGTGATAAATTTGGGCTCTCTGTTATGGGCATGCTGGTGGCAATGACAGGTGACTAGGGCTGGTGGGGTTGGTGGCAGAAGCCAGGCTGTATTGGCTGTGACAGAATGTGCCTCCTGCCCTAGCTTCTGCATCAGGACTGCAGGTGTTGATCCATTCACTCAGTAGAGGTTTTCCCTCCAAATTCTAATTTTGAAACATTTCAAATTATAGTGAAATTGAAAGAACATATTGAACACCCATGTATTTTTATTCAGATTCAGCAGTGTTTTGACATTTTCCACATCTGTGGGCACAAACTCTCTGTCCACACACACAAACACATTTGTTGAACCATTTGAAACTTAGTCGCCCATGTTATAACCCTTAGAGAAGGACATTCTCTATGTCCATAATTCCCTCGTCACTCTTAAGAAAATTAACAATTCTTTAATATCACCCAATATCCAGTCCTTAGTCAAGACTCTACAATTCCTAAAAATATCTTACGTCTTTTCGTTTCTTTAATATTAGAACAGCCACGCCCCTTTTCAGCCATTTTCTGTATTTGAAGCATTGGAAAAATACTTTTAATTTCGGATCCTTTTGATAAGTTTCTTTTCTGCTGAAACTAACCCAAGCCTCTTCCTGTTACTTACTGACCTGACCTGGTCCACACAGCTCTCCTTCCTAAAGGAGCAGGGTCGCGTGTGCAGGCACATGCACCAACTCCAACATGCTCTAAAAAGAGCAGTGATTCCAAGGACGGACTCGGTTAGAAGGCCTGGGTTGGAATTGAGCCCCACTGCTAACTAGCTGTAATTATGGCAAGTTACTTAACCACTGTGAGGATCAGCTTCTCAAGCTGTGAAAACACATAATAACCATCTCTATCGAGTAGCGCTGTTGGGAGGATTAAGTTGAGCTCATGGGTATAAAGGGTTTAGAATCACTGTCTGGATACAAGGTAAATGCTGGGTAAGGGCTCTGTTTAAGGATGCAACCTCTTCCTGGTAAGTTCGCAATTCCTCCCACTGTAGGTCATTAGTTTCCTTGGAAAATAGCCCCTGATGGAAGACATTACAGGCATGCCTCGTTCTACTGTGCTTCGCGGGTACCGCGTCTTTTACAAATTGAAGGTTTGCTGCAGCCCTGAATGGAGCAAGTCTGTGGGCGCCATTTCTCCAACAGCTTTTGTTCACCTCATGTCTCTGGTCACATTTTGGTAATATCAGCACTATTTCAAACATTTTCATTATATTATGGTTGTTATGGTGATCTGTGATCAGTGACTTTTTTATGTTACTATTATAATTTATTTGGCATTTTATAAGCAATACAGTATTTTTAAAATTAAGATACATACATTGTTCTTGTAAACATAGAGCTATTGCACACAACAGACTACAGTATAGTGTAAATATAACTTTATATACCCTGGGAAACCAAAAAATCCGTGTGGCTCGCTTTATGGCGATATTTGCTTTACTGCCGTGGTCTGGAACTGAACCCACAGTATCTCTGAGGTCTGTTTGTACTGTGTGACCTACTTTCCACTGTGGGGTGATCATACCAGCTGCCTTCTCCTTGAATGGTGCTTTGGAATTTGTATTAAGAAGAAGCAGTTTCTGTAGAATGATGTACTTAGAATTTCCCCGAACGTTAAATGCATCAGTAGCTGTCATGTACTTAGCGCCCATCTAAAGCCAGATTCAACGTTCACGGCATCTCATTACTCCTCACAACTGCTCTGGGAGGTGGGCATTTCCACTGCCATTCCACACACAGAAACCGGGCCTCAGGAGTCAAGTCACTTGCTCAAGTTCACACAATTAGTAACAGTGTTGGCATTAAAACTTCAATCTTGCTGCCAGGCAGAGCTCTTTCCAGTAAACCACATTGACTCTCTTCCCAAGGGTGGCCGGGTGCTTGTGTATTTGGCTGATCACTCCCCAAATCATCTATTAAAAAGCATTAATATGGAAGGGTTATTTCTCCGTAGGCAGGAAAACTGGGACCCAATCACCTTTAATTGGGGGCAACATTAAGTCTTCTTTTAGAAAGAGACGGGAGAGGTAATTCTCAGGAAAACACTGAGCTGGCTGTATCATCTTAAATCCGGCACTTTGGAAAATCATGTTGACTAGTAATTGGGAGGGATTACGGTTGCCTGGTGACCAGGGGCACCTCAAACACACACGGGGGACTTCGGAGTGGGGGGGAGGGGCGGAGTTTTTACCTCTGTGCATGCAGGACTTTGTGCATCGCCTGATTCCGTAAGTAGATGATGACGCGCCTGAGGACTGGTTAGAGCATCAGCTCGTCCTGCTCACTCATGCTTAGTGGCTCACCTGGACTCGCAGTCTTCATATGTGAAGGTGATCTCTTTGATGCAGTCTTTTCCCCAGGGAAAAGTCGGGGGGGGGGGCGACAACAAAGCTTTCCTACAGAATAATTCCCCCCTTTTAAAAAATGGGATCTAACTGAGTAATTTGTAACCTTGTAATAAGGTTGTCAGAAGTTAGGGAGTTGGAAGTGACAGAGGCAGTTACAGTCAACAAAGGAAGAATTTTTTTTTGGTGGTGGTGGGGAGGTAATTACGTTTACTTATTTATTTGTTTTAAATGGAGGTACTGAGGATTGAACCCAGGACCTCATGCACTCTACCCCTGAGCTATACCCTCCCCCCAAAATGTCTTCTCTTCCAGAGTGTTTCAAGTTTCTTTCTTATAAGTAAAATTATCCCCCTCCCCAAATCTATGTTACATGGACATTCAGAATAAGATCTGAGGCTGGTGGGGCTGCCTTTTGTGGTATGAAATCAGAGACTGGAGCCCTGCTCACCCACTGCCTCCCTTCTCCCGAAGCCCTTACAATCCCTCCCTGAACCCTACAGCTTTGAGGAACAGATTTGAGGACTCTCGATACAGTGTATCACCTATTTCTTTAAAATGTAGATGCTAAACTGGTATTATCAGCCTACACTTAGAAAGTGGTCTTCTCCCAATTTTGCATGCAAAATAATTCCAAATCATGCCCGTAGATACTCTGTTTTAATGAAGTGGGCCGTGCCATCCCACTCCTTAAGAGTAGGCTACGCATAGTGATTTCTTTGCGAAGACGATGGCATAGAAGGACAGGGAAAAAGAGCATCTTCACCGTAGAGAAACCCACACACACTCTCCCCGCAGGGTGACCAAGGCCAACATCAACAGTGATAAGTGATGTTGACAGTGTGTACCCTGGATATGATGGGGTGAAAATGGCCCTTTACCGCTGAGATCTTCCTTCCCAAAATACATAATCCTAGGTAAATCCTGGGAAAAAAACAAACTAATCCCATCGGAGGGACAGTCCACAAAATCCCTGATCACTACCTCTCAAATCTGTCAAGGTCGTGATAAACAAGGAAAATCTGAGAAACAGTCAGAACCAAGAGGAGCCCGAGGAGACAGGACATCTAAATGGGATGTGGGGCCTCGGATGGGATCCTGGAACAGAGAAAGAACGTTAGAGAAAAACTAAGGACAGCTGAATAGAGTTATGGACTTTAGTTAACAATACACATTGATACTGATTCATTAAATTGTAACAAACGTACCATGCTTATAACAGAGAAATCTGGGTGAGGGGTGGTACGTGGGAACTCTCTGTACTATTGTTGGCAATTAAAAAAAAATCCAAAACCATTCTAAAATTAAAAGTTTATGAAAAGAATGGTCTATTCCATTACATAATATTTTCTACTGTAGGAAAGGTTATTTTTAATTCAGCCTAGTCCTTTCTGGTAACATGGAGGCTAAAGGGATTTAAAAGGCTGTGACGAGGGTCTAGACGCTGACTTATATAATCCATACGTCTCGCTTCACCAGCTTGGGGTACAGAATAAGGTCACATTGTTTTTTAATATGCATGGTGTTGGGCTCATTTTCCGTTTGGCTAACTGGAGAATCTTTTCCTGCCATGCCCTTGGCCGGGGCAGCCTGGTCCCGTCCTCACTAGGGAGGTGCCCAATGGCAAAGGTGGGCACTGCCTCTGCCGGCCCCGGGGAGCTGAGAAGAGGCCACCTTTCCCATCACACCTGTGCAGTTTGCTTCAGACCTGGGTTCCTGATGGCCTGGGCTCCTTGTTAGCCAGCACTCCAGGCCACTTCCCCTCCTATGTCCTCAGGGTACCTGTTGACCTGGTCAGGAAACCTCTTCAGCCTCAGCCACCTGGAGTCCTTGAGGACTTCAGAATGAAATCACTGTCCTTCTGCCTCCATTTCAAGCCTGCCTCCATTTCCTGCTCCAGCGTGAGTGACATTCCTGCCCCTGGTTCCCCCAGGGGAACACTTCACTGGATTTCTCTGCTATTTTTCTTCTGTCCTGGGTAGAGAAAGCCACTGCTGCTAGTGACTGCGTGACTTAGAGAGATGTGGCTTCACCTCTTTTAACGCACCTGAAAGGTGGCAGTGAGATGGGGGCACTCCTTGAATTGGAAGAGAAGGGATTCAAATTTTGTGCCTGGTTCACCCAGCTCTGTGAGTTTATCCCACTGAACCTTCCTGGACCTCAGTCTTCTCGCCTGCAAACTGGGGAGAGGAGGGTGAGAATTGGAAGAGACAAGCCCGATTGTAAAATGTGTTTTGTTTCATCCGGAGGTGTTCCCAGAGGCAGAAGCTAGAGCCCAGGCTCCGGATTCCCAGACAGTATTCCTTGGCCTAAGTGAGGGGACGACTTAGCCTCAGGGACAGGTGTAGAGAGGTAAGCCTGGCTCTGACCCCACCTTAACCTTAACCTCTTCTGCGAGGTGTCCATGTTACTGATCTCTGAGCTTCGCCTTGTGAGAATACCATTCCTTAGTGCTCTGAGATCCTTTCCAAGGAACAAGTGACTCCCGCCCCCACCAGAGAGCATATTCACTAGATAGGGTTAGAATTTACTTTTTTGTTTGCAAAATCCAAGTCTTTTCACTTTTCCCCTCCAAAGCAATGAAAAGGAATCTGGCTGCCGGGACAAGTCCGAGGAAGATGAAAGCTCCTTTTCTGAGGTTCAATTCTTCCAGAAACAATCTTCCTCTTCTCTCCTCCCCCCCACCTCATCCCTCCCCAACTTTCAATGCACCCAAGTGTATATTGTTTTTAAATGTCAAAGAGAAAAAAAGAAAACGAAAGCGAGAGAGTGAGAGAAACCCCTTTGGCTCTGACTGTCACATTCTGGTGAAGGGAAAAAAGGCAGAAAGAACAAGAGGCAGAATTAAAGAGATGCAGATTTTTTTTTGTCTCCCTGTGCCTATTCAGGTCTCCGAGCCGCCCCTCTGCTCTTTCCACCCCCTCGCCCTTCCCTCCCCCGGGTCGCATTGAAATGTCAGATGCTGCAGTTTGCAGCTGAAAGAGGGGTCCTTGGTGGGAACAGACTGCCCTTCTAACCTGCAGGTCCAAGCTGTTCCCTTCTGCCCTTGTATTCGAGGTCCCCTTTCCTCCTGAGCTCTCCCCCCAGCAGATGTTTGGGATGGAGGAGGCAGGCGGAGGGGGCGGGGAGCGCAGTGCTTCCCACCTGGGAGTGCGAAGGATGCGCCCTGTGACACCCTCGGCCCCTGCTTTCCCTCAGTGCCTCCAACCTCCATAAAGGGGTGATTCCCCAGGGCCTTTTAATTTTCTGCCCTGAAAGAGAAAGGCTGGGGTCTGCCTGGTCCTTTCACTCACGCCCCCGGGCTTCCATGCAGTCACGCTGCAGGACAGAGCAGAACTGAGATGTGCTTTCCTGAAAACGTGTGCACTAAGGTCGAAACATTTTCCGCTACCCAGAGTCATTGAGGACGAGGGAAATGTGTGTTTTCCTAAATGGCTAGGGGCGGGGGGCAAGGTCGGCGAGCTTTTGGCAATAAAGATTAAACACCTCAGAAAAAGTACAGACGGTCGATTCAGCAATTCCACTTCTAGGGATTATTTTTTTTTCCCCCAAGATTATACTCAGGCAACTGAACAAAGAGTTCTGCACGAGGATGTTTGCCCCAGGAACATATATAAAACAGCATGTTTGGAAACATCTGGTTTTCTCTTAGTGTAGGATAAAAAGAAAATGTTGGCACATCATCTACTGGAATAGCATAGAGTCATTAAAAATGATCATTCAGATTTATCTTTGCTGATGTGGAAAGATACTCACAAAAAACTAAAGAAAACAGTGGGCTATAAAATCCGACAAATAGTTCTTTCTCATTTCTTTACATTAAATGGTGTATGTGAGTAGAAAAAAGTCTGGAAGGAGAGGCAACCAGATGTTTGTCTGGGTGGTAGAATTATGGACATTTATTATACTCTTTATAATTTCTAGTGGTTTCTGAGTTTTTGACATTTGCGAGTCTTCCAGTTATGACCAAAAAAATCAACAAAGTTATTCTTTAAAGAGGATGTCAGTTAACTTTTGCCCCTTTGGTATAGCAATCTTATTTTTCCTTCAGGTGGAACAAATAAAAATAGTAATGAAAATGTTCACATTAAAACACAAGTGCAGAAATTCATTGTTTTTGGTAGATTGGAGGCAAAGCAATGAATAAGTAACAGGTTGTAAAACACGCAGTGAAGTTTCATAATTTTTCCCCTGGTTACATAGTGTTTCAACATGATGGCTCTTTTAGTGAAGAGTGATGGTCCTCTCTCCTGTGCTCCAAGCTGGACTCCTCCTTAGACAACTTCTCCCAGCCTACGGTCAGCCTTCCTGCTGATATTCTCTGCGTGACCACTTCCAACCCCCACATTAGGATACATCAATAAACCTGTTTTAAAGGAGACTGTCCTGGACCACCCAGGACACGTGGGCATTGCTATAAGACATACCTTCCTTAATAGGAGATGCCTGTAAGCCCCCCAGCTTCCCAAACACATTGAAGTTATTATTTGACTTTTATGTGTTTCTTCCCTTAGAGTCAAAACTGGATCTCTTTCCTTACATGTCCACTGGTTAGGGAAAGTCTTGGTCTTGGATACCACATATCACAAAGGTTAAAGTCCTAACTCTTCTTTTCCAAATATAAGCTAATATTTTTAGGAAATGTGTTGCAGGATTGACCTGAATTTCTAATGTGCTCAAGGGGGAGTGGCTGGGGGAACTAAGGGAAGAGACTCAACGTTAGCCCTTGGGATATCAGCCGCCATATTGGGAACTTGGAGGCATGGCATGAATGAGTGGGGTTGACTCTTGGAGCTCATGTTCCTGCTAACCTTGTCCAAGAAAAATCAGAGCTATCAGTAGTTAAAGTGGTAAAAACAGATTCTAGTCAGGAACTATTGCAATAGGGGAAAAGAAACTTCAGTGGAGAACTGAGCTCAGTTATGTATACAACGTGGACAGGTGAGAACTGATAGTCAATATTGGGAGGGAGAAGTGGTCAGTGGATGGAAAATTACTAAGAGGAAACATCAGGGATAAGGGGAGATTCTTGCTAAAGTGACTTAACAGGATTCTTGCCGAAGGCAGGCATCGCCCGGGGAATGGTGGGGATGTGGAATTTGATCAGATATCTAGAGTGATCAGCTTTGGAGGGTGGGGGATTCTGGCTAAATCAGCTTAAAAAGATTCTTGTTAAAACTGGGCAATACAAAGTCAGATACATAGTCCAAAAGTCAAGGTCTAGTTGGGAGGAAAACTGAGAGAAGCTTGACTAGAATTTGGTCAAGGAGAGACCAGCTTTTCCGGTCTGGTTGTCTACTGACCTCTCACAGATGGTAATGGGCAGAAGGTGACAGCAGGGAGAGGGCAGCCTCTGTTTGTGCTTGTTCTGCTGCTGGGCGGAACGTCCCTGAGGGCTGCAATGCAGTCTCACGTGGCTTCAGCTGCTGTTGGTGTGCAGCTCTGCCCAGATGCCGGCCATCACTTGCAAAGAACAGTGTGTGTACATGTGAATCTCTCTTGGCCACCTTATCCTGAGGGCCATGGAATAGAAAGCTTAACCGAGGAAACTCTCTTAACCTCTTGCAAGGACGCCTGTGACTGTGACCGGCTCAGGGCTCAGGATGACCCCAGGTCAACCGGCCTCTGGAAGGTCACTTTTGTATCAGCCCCGATGTCTGCCTGGTAGTGCAGTGTGTGGAGGACAGAGCTGGAAGGAAAGAGCCAGTGATGGCTGCTTCCCTGGCAGAGAAAAGCTTTGGGGGAGTAAAAGACAGCTGGGTAGGAAACAGCAAGGCGCTTCCAGTGGAGTCATTCATTCGTTAACAGCGGCCATGCTAAGCGACAGCCAGAAGGAGCCTTGGGCATCTGAGTCTGAACAGAGAACAATTTGTTTTTCGCCATCAATAAGGGACCTTTCTTTGGGAGTAAGATGTATTCTCAAAATTTGTCTTGCTTAATGATTTTGGTTGTCTCTCCTTATTCTCTAGGGTTTTTGGTCTTTACAGCGCTGCATAATGAGGGCAAGTACAGGTTTTAAAACACTCAGCTCTAGTGATTATAAAACACATAGTCCTAGACCGTCCAACTTTGCTGGCCCTAAATTTTCTTCATTTTTAAAATAGAGGCTGTGATTTGTTCCTCCAGGGGTCCCGGGGCTCCAGTGGCAGGTAGTAGCTGACATGGCCCTGGGCTACGTTTCTCACCCTATGTCCCTTTTCCCCCAATATTTCAAGCCACACTGATGCTCTTGTTCTTCCCTGTGTCAGTAAGCCCTTCCACACCTTCTGGTTTTTGCACTTGCCTCCCTCTGCCAGAAACATCAATCCCCCATTGGTTTACCTCTCAAACTCAGGTCATCCTTCGAGAGTCATCGCCCAGTATGGTCTCCTCTGTGACAGCTTTTCTGTCCCTATTCATCCTGGCCAGGGCTCATCTGTTGTTTGGAAAGCGTTCTTGAAAATGTTCCCTGTCCTCCACTAGACTCCGAGCTCCTTGAGCCTGCGGAATATTCACTGCTGAATGAGTACACAGATGACTTAAGTGCTGTAGGAAAGGGAGCTGCTGTTCTATTTTTCTGCTCTTCTCCAGGTAGTCCCTGTTCTAAAGAGTCCTCCATCCCAGATGAACTGAAATGACTTGATTACGTTCTTATGAAGTCATTCTATCGGGAGTAGGTGTTCTGACTCCCTGTCTCCTACTTCTAATGAAGCCCCTAGATCAGTGGTTGTCAGAGTTGCCCAGGTGCAGAACATGTGGAAGTCACTGTATTCCTTGGGGAACACTATGAACCATTATTACAATCATTTTCATTATATGAACCAGAAATTACTTATTAGCCGAACAGATGGTAATACGGCAACCAAGGGCATGCATATGTGTCCATAAAAAACACACAAAACCCCAAATCCTCCTGAAATCCAAGTCCTCAAACTAATCAGAATATCCCTCAAATTTTTTATTAATATTTATTTGCCATTCATTTGACCTGTGAGTGCACATCAGTAAAGAAGCAGTAATAGATGAAAATATTTAAGAAACTTCAAATTGAGACCATTCCATCAATTAATCATGACTCAGTTTTGACAGCTTAGTAGTCTTGCTTAGTTGTGCTGGACCAAGCCCTGGGCTAAGATTTTGCATGGGCTATTCCGTGTAGCTTCACTCCCACTCTGCGAAGTGGACAGTTAAAAAATTTTTTTTTCATCAGACTTTGAGAAAACAGAGGCTTAGTGTTAAAGGATACATGCTTTCACAAAGTAAAATCATGACTCTGATACAAATCTAAAACGAACATGTGTCAGAGAGCTTAATTCACTCATCAAATAATGTGAGAACCAGGAAGGTGTTACAGCCAGTTCAAAGGAGAACCGACAGCTCCCAGCGTGTATCTGTCAGGAATGCTGAAACAGATGTGAACCAGTCAGTATATCCACAAAGCAACAGCCAGCTGCCTTTCCACAGGACATATCTGTGTGTCTACGGACGGAAATGACTTGAATTACTGTAAGTTTTCTGCAACATACGGGGCCATAAAATAGCTTTGTCATTGCAAGGTGGAGGTAACCCTGAGGACATACTACATAGAACACCCAGGTATCTTTTTCGCCCATTTCAAAGTCCTTCCCAAGTGTTTGTGTGATTAGAACAGATGAATGTTTGCCTAAGGTCACATAGCCCGGATGCAAATCCCAGCAATGTAAAGCCAGTGGCCCCAACAACTGCTCTGCTGATGGAAAGTTTAAGAACTCCCACTGGAATTAGCAGTCAGCTCTTTTTTGGAGTTGCTATTCTGCTATTGTTTGAGTTCTCTAGGGACATATTTTTTTGTCCGTGTGAAAAGACTGAGTGTGTTTACGTTTTAGAAAATGAAAGGAACTCAACATCTATTGAGTTCTTAACAGGTGCTAGGTGCCAACTAAAAACTGGCACTTGCCACCTGCCCCTGCAGGGACTGGATCACGTTGGCACTTGCCATCTGCCTCTGTTTAGATTAAATCACAAACCACTGCAGCCACTGACCCCCAACGCTCCCTGAAAGGAGTTCAGGGTGGAGATCAGGAATGAGGCACTGTGTGCTCTGGGAAACCTGTCAGAATGGGCCTTCAGAAAGATATTTTTGGAAGATTTTATGAGCCCCAATTCTTGCATCTCATCATATCTAGAAAAGCACTAAAATCATTAACGGTGACGTTTGTTCCTCGTGATGTCACGATGTCACAGTGCCTCTGCCTAAATGTGTGCTTGACTGCACGTCCCACCTTCACTGAAATCATATATAATACTGATGTCCCCCTGCCTCTTCGGAGCAGTTACTCAAAGCGATCTGAGATGCTGTCTCCCGGGCTATAGTCCTCATTTTGCCCCAGATAAAACTTAACCTACAAGTCTCACGTTGTGTGATTTTATTTCGGTCGACACAGGAATTGTGTCAGAAGCTTGAAGCCCACGATCTCATTTTATCTTAACAACAACCACATAAGGGAGGCATCAGTAACTCCCATTATACAGACGAGCACTTAGGATTAGATTGCTTGCCAGCGCGATGACGCTAGTGTAGTGATGCTGTGATTCAGACCCGAGACCTCGCTATCCAACCCCCACGATCTTCCAGCCGATGAGCCAAACAGTTCTAACAAATGCTACCAAAGAATTAGCCTTAGCCTTTCCCCCCCTTTGGAGCCTGCCTGATTTGCTGTGAGGGCGCTGAGTTGTGCTGAGGACTGGAGGATGGTTCCGAAGAAAATAGCATTGAAAAGAAACTTTTTTTTTTGTCCTCTGTGCTCAGTGGACTGAAATTAGTCTGCATGCAGCAACCCCAAAGTGCACAGGTTCTGGGCGCAGCCCTTGATTTATGCCAATCCTTGGATGCTGAGTAAGGACCTTGATTTTGGTAGGAACTTGATTTGCAATGGTGTGGGCTGGTTTACCAGAACGGAGTAATTCTTTCAAGGTATCAAGAGTGTATTCTTAAAATGCCACAGGCCACTGAATTTACTGCACCTCATCAGCTATCAGCTATCCCCCAAAGAAATCAAGTGGTGTTTGCCAGCACTCACCGTGCCGTGGGGATACCCCAGGACTGACATTTATGAACCTGTACACAGAGGTGTCCTTGAAATTTCCCAAGCATGGCACCTGGACCACCTTCATCAGAATGGCCTGGATGCTTGAATAAAATGCATTTTGCCAATAACACCTGAGAGTTAATGAATCAGAAATTTCGTGCTGGTGGCGGGGATGAGGGCTGAAATTGCCTATTTTCAAGATCTGTCCTAGGGGTTCTGGGGAGTCCCACAAGTACAAATGTTTGGGCTCTGGATTCAGCCAGGCCTGAATATGCATCCTGGCCACACTGTGTGATACTGGGCAGGTGAATTCCACTCTTGAAAATCTGCTTTCCTCATTTGAAAAATGGGGTTAATTATAGTGAATGAGATAAACCATGGGAAGTAGTTGGCACAGGGCCTGGCACCGGCTGTGTTCCCAGGAAGTGTCAGCTATTAATGTATTTCATTGATTCTAAGATGCTCAATTTTTTTTTCTTTTGCATCTTAACATCTCTGACATCAGTCTGCTTCTTAAAACTGATGGTGTGTCATGGCCTCAATGGTGGAATTTTTTCCTTCTTAGTGGTTTCGAAAACAATGGTGCGTCTTACAATAGATGGTGTCTTAGACGTGGTGAAATACGGTCTACGTGAGGGCTCCTGGGGTGCAGCGTTGTCCAGCAGTAGGCCTCCTGGAGGAGTGCTGGAATTTAAAGAATCTCACATCTGTCTAAGCTGTGTCCATCTTCCCAGTGGTCCCTGCGTGCACAGGAGTAAGTCAAGTGAAAGCTGAACAAAAAAGGTGGGTAGGCGTGCCCCTATCGGCAGGGGTGGGGTGGGGGGGTGGGGGGTCTCTGTGATTTGGGAGTGCACTGGCTCGGTCTCCCTTTTTTGGGCCTTGCCCATGTCTCCTGTTGGGAGACTTCAAGCCAGGGCAGCTTGAACTGGGTGGGGCAGGTGGGGTGGGGGCATTTCTTACCTTCTCCCTTCATTCCTCCCCACCTCCAAACCTGCCTTGTTGAATTTCTTTGGACCACTCGGCCATCACGTTTATTTTCCATTTCCTTTGGGTCTCCTTCTCAGGGGAGGATTTATTTTTTATGGACGTATAGTTGATTTACAATGTTGTGTTCGTTTCTGGTGTACAGCACAGTGATTTGGTTAAACTATATATATATTTTTCATATTGCTTTTATTATAGGTTATTACAAGATAGTGAATGTAGTTCCCAGTGCTATACAGTAGGTCCTTGTCGTTTACCCATTTCATGTATAGTAGTTAGTATCTGCAAATCCTGAAATCCTAATTTATCCCTCCACCCTCTCCTTCCCCCTTGGGTAACCATAAGTTTGTCTTCTATGTCTGTGAGTCTATTTCTGTTTTATAAATAAGTTCATTTATGTCATTTTTTTTAAAGATTCTACATATAAGTGACATATTTGTCTTTCTCTGTCTGACTTACTTTACTTAGTTTGATAACCTCTAGGTCCATCCATGTTGCTGTAAATGGCATTTTATTCTTTTTTATGGCTGAGTAGTATTCCATTCTGTGTGTGTGTTTGTTTGTGTGTGTGTGTGTGTACACCACATTTTCTTTATCCAGCCATCTGTCAATAGACATTTAGGTTGCTTCCATGTCTTGGCTATATATACCATTATATAGTGGTATATATAATGCCACTATAAATATTGGGGTGCATGTATCTTTTCGAATTAGAGTTTTCTCCAGATATATGCCCAGGACTGGGATTACTGGATCATATGGTAAGGGTATTTTTAGTTTTTAAAGGAATCTCCATACTGTTTTTCATAGGGGCTGAACAAAATTACCTTCCCACCAAAAGTGTAGGAGGGTTCAGGGAAGGACTTTGAGACCCAATCCCGGGCACAGAGGAGCCACCTGTATCTGCGATACAGCCTGATACTATTACCAGCAGTATCACAGCAAATCAGGAGGAAACCCACCCCTCCTCCCGAGGACCCCACTCTGCTCACGGCTCTTGTCTGCTCAGCTGTGTGATCCAAACAGGCTTTGGCAGCTGGCTGGCAGTGCGGGAAGTCTTTTCTTGTTGTTGTTTTTAAGGTGATCCTGTATGAAGGAATCAGATTAATGAGTGGTTTGCTTCCTTTGAAAAAGCACCATCTGGGTTTAGATTTCATATTTACTATTTTAAACCCTTTCAATTAGACCCCTGGGGTTTCCCAGGCCTGCCTGGGGGAGTTTCTCTCCAAGCTTCCCTTCCTTTCTTTCCCAAACCCTGGGACAATTGTTTGTTTTTCTCACATATTCATCACGGCCCACAACCTTCAGAAAGTCCTGAGCGGGCTGGGCAGTGACATGGGAATCTGATGCCTGGTTGGGGAGCGCTGAGCTGAGAACAGCACTTGGCAGGCTCACTTCCCGCCCCACGCGGCATCCACCATGGAAAGCTGGTGGGGGTGGGGGGTGTCTTGGCACGTTTGCCAAGCCGACTGGAAGCCCTCAATTTCGAGAGCGATAGGGACTTTCTCATGGGCTTCCTGCTCCAAGAGTATCAATCAGCCTCAGACAGACACCAGGGAGGCGAGGAGTGGTTTCCTAGCAGGAGTCGCGATGACAAAGGCCGCTGGCTCCCTCTGGGTCTTTTGTTCCTGCTGGCGCCTTAGTCAGAATCTGGGGGCTGCCCCGGTGTGCCTTTGCTGGCCTGGGTCTGCTGATTCTGGAAGCCGGCGAGGAGGAAGAGGAAAAGGTGCCTGGAGGGGCAGAGATGCCGGCAGCTCTGGAGTCCCTGCAGTGGCCCCTCTCTTTCTGTTGCAGGATGAGTGGCCCTTTTTGCAGATGTCCGAGCTGCTGGTTCCTGACAAGCCAACAGGGGATGATCAGACCTGTCTTGTGGGGTTGTGACGTTTGAGTGGGGTGTCGCAGCTGGCTGGGCACTTGGTGCTCCTTCAATATTACTCCCTGCCTGCACATCCCACTTTCCTTGGAGGATAGAATCCGTATCTAATGTCATTTAAATATGATTTTTGAAATGATGGTTGAAGCAGGGAAATGAAAGAAAACAGAAGGAAGAAATTAATTTCCTATTCCCCCTCCCCCTCCATTTATCACCCCCCCCATTTTTGAACACTGCATTATTGGGCAGAAGGTGCACAGCTGTGACCGGTTGCTGTGTCTCCTTGCCCGAAGCCAGCCTCTGAGGGGACCCCTGCTCTGCTGGTCTGTTGTTTTGCTCAACTGAGCTGCAGGGTGTGGGGTTAAAGGACCCTTGTCAAAGTGAAGAGTTTTATCTGGCTTCCTGACAGCTGTGAGAAATCCTGATTGACAATTAGGGCAGCTTCTAAGCAGGGAGCTGGGAGGACAGCGTGATGTGAAGGGGCCCTAAAGCAGGAGTCAGGTCCCCACGTGTCATTTTCGAGAGGCACTATTGGTTTCAGACAAATTTCATTCTTGCATTGGAAGAGAGTGCTTCTTTACTACGGGATGTAAAATGTCTAAGGCCGGAGTGAAGGACAGTCTCTCCAGGGCAGAGAATGGTCTGGATAAAATGACCCACCCGACTGCCGAGTGGAATACACGGACTTGACACTCATAAGAGTAATAGAATTTATAACAATCGCTGTGGGCTGTGAATGGCTCTTAGAAGCCAGCAGCTTCTGGGAAGAGAGGCAAAGGGTTTCTAAAATGCAAATGAAGCTGGGTATGAAGCCCGCAGGATAAAAAAAAAAATCACATGAATCTCATTCATCATTTTATTAACAGGTGGGTTCCTAGACTGATTCTGAAGTTTTGTACGCGTGCAAATTAATTAAGCTGCTAAAAGGTGGTGTAGAAGCAGGCTCAGGCATCTTTGGCTTTCTCTGACAAGGAGCGTGCTGCTCTGGGTCTAAGTGTCCGAATAATTATTTCTGCCCTGCAAATTACTGGCAGCAAATTCAGTGCAGTGCGTTGGTGTGCTTTTAATTATCCGCAAGATCTGAGGATGGGGGCTTCACGGGACAGGTTTTTATGAAATATCTAGGTTTGTATATGTGTAAAAATATCTATTAATCCTTCCCAGCTGGGTTCATTTATTTTAAACAAATCACGGTGGCCAGATATAGGTTTGGGGCTTGGGGGCTCCAACAAGGGCTATTTACCTTCCTACTATGTGGATTTCATCTTTATTTGAGCGATGTGAAAGAAAACGTTTTATTTTCAGCCTTTCTCAAAGTGCACTTGCTGCCTGCAAGCCAGGTTTTTGTGGCCCTTATTGTAATAATTGGCCTTAGCAAGACATTTCAAAATATAGGCTGTGAGCCAAAACACAGCAAGGGAAGAAAATGAATCTGTTCTGTGGAAATGAAAACCATTTGGGCTAAATCTGCAAGTGGTGTGGTACAGTAAAAACAGCACAGGTAGCATGACCACAATGTCTTTTCCTCGCTCAGAGCTGCATTCATTCATTTGGTAAATTTTTGGTGGCACCTAAGATGGGCCAAACTCTGAGCTAGGTAGTGGGGATGTAGGGTGATGTTGTCTCGGAAAGAGCTGGGTAAGTATGATTGCACAATGGTTGGGAAGCTGAAGTACAGAGTGCGGTGGAAGGAGACCAGATACAGATGTGCAGAGGTGGTCACAAAAGGGGTCCCTGGATGAGGAGGAATTGACTAGGTGAAGGGTGCGCGTGCACGTGTGCACGGTCCTCGTGCTGGTGGTGATGCCGTGGAAACAGTGCATTGAGATCCTGAGGTGGAAAGGTGATTATTACAGTATGAGTTTGTCAAGGCTTCTCTAACAAAGGACTGTAGCCCGGGTGGCTTCAACAACTGGTATTTATTGTGTCACCGTTCTGGAGATGACAAATCGGAGCTCAAGATGTTGGCAGGCTTGGTTTCTTCTGAGGCCTCTCTCCAGGGCCTGCAGATGGCCACCCTCTCCGGGGCTCACACGTGGTCTTAACACTGTGCCCATCTGTATCCTAATCTCCTCCTATAAGACCACCAGTCCAATAGATGAGGGCCACCCTCAGGACCTCGTTTTAACTTTATTACCTTCTAAAAGACGTTCTCTCCAAATATGGTTACGTTCTGATCTACTTGGGGTTAGGACTTCAACGTATGAATTTGGAAGCAGGGCAGAATTTAACCCATAACACTGTATAAGGAAACTGAGTATCAATTTCCAAGATTCAAAATTGTGTGTTAATAGCAAACATAATTTACGAGAGAGATTATAGAGTTTAAAGAAATTTAATCTTACTCAATAGTAGTGGTTATGAATGGGTTGCAATCCCGACTGTACTAGAGAAACACTGGAGAGAAAAGGAGCCAGATAAAGTCTTCATCTTACTCTGGGAAATGCAAACTTTGATAAATAGATTAAGAAAGTGAAAATCCTCTTTATAAAAATTAAAAGAATGGAGGTGGTGGTTGCACAACATTTTAAAGGCACTAAATGCCATTGAATTCACTTTAAAGTGGCTAATTATATGTTGTGTGAATTTTGCTTCAACAAAACAAACAAAAAACCTCAAAAAGTTTAAAGCAGCCACTGGTAGAATTTTTTTTTAATGGTGAATATAAAGTTCCCAACTTTAGAGTAGATTAAGAAACAAAATATAGACCATAAAAGCAAATGAAAGAAAACAGATACGGCATGAAAACCTTACAGCCAAAATGCGCGAAATGACACAGTAGATATGGGACAACTGTAAGCCAAGACAATACATATGAATAACGTAAACTCTTCAACAAAGGCTTTTAAATTGTATTTAAAAAACCAGTGAGCTATGTTCTGTTAACACGGAGGACATCTAAAATAAAATGTGGTGAAATTGAAAATAAAGTAACAGACTGAGATGGGACAGGTGATACAGACACAGAGAAAGCAGGACTGGTAGTGTTACTTTAAAAAAAGTGATCTTCAAGGCAAAGAGCATTAAATGCAAAGCAGGGAGCTGCTTTAAATGGGTAAGTTGTATATTCTACAATCGATGTTCCTTTCGAGTGTGGACAGTGTCCCCGTTACTGTGCTAGGCACTTGTCATGCATTATTTCTTGAAAGTCCTTTGAGGTGTGTGTTGTTATTTTTGTATTAGAGAATCTCTCAACTAAGCAGGGGTCGACTAAGGACCTGAACTCAGAGCCTGATGAGGCTGGTATATATATATCTAAGTCAGTTTGCTGGACACCAGAAACTAACACAGCATTGTAAATCAACTGTACTTCAATAAAAAAGTAAAGATTATGACTCCTAGATTTATTAAGATTTAATAAAAATTTTGTTTCTCTCCTCACCTGACAATGCTATAAGATTGGAACTCTTTAATTACATTTGCATTATGTCCACTTTTGTTTTGTAAAGTTGATTAAACATATACTTTAAATAGCAAAAAAAAAAAAAAGTAAGAGAAAACAAATTTAGAAAAATAAGCAGCTATCATCATAGATTTGAAGTAGATTTTAAAATTATAAGAGAATAAATACTATGGAAAAAATGGAGCATTTTAAAGAAATGGATGCTTTGCTGGGAAAATTCAAAACTCATATAAGAATAAAAACCTCAGACAAATCAATGTACATGGAAGAAATGTAAAAACAGTTAAAGAATTTATTCTAAAATTTATCCTAGGGCCAGACAAAATTTCTGTTGTTATTTTTAACTGTTTAGGAAGAGGTCATTTCCACGCTGAAAAAAATCATGGAAAAAACTCTAATTTTTACAAAACTGGCTTAGTCCTGATCTGAAAACTTCATGGATAGCACAAATAAGAAAATTATCCATGCAGATCTACCATGATGTGGATGCAAAATTTGAAATCATGAAATTCAAAACTAGGGTTTATGTAAAGAATTCAAGGACAGTTTTGTGTGAAGCAGGTTTTCTGACTGGTCATGCCCTGAGTGTCAAAACAACTTGATAATATCAGTTCATACTGAAATATAACTGATAAAACAACACACACACACTTATGATTCTCAAAGACCATGCTCATAAAATTTACTAAGATTAATAGCTTTTCCATATATAAGCAGTCAAGCAATTGTTGAAAACCGTAACAGAGCAAGAGCTTAGAAATTAGCAACAAAAATCATGTAATATCTAGGAATTGTGCTACCAAGAAATGTGTGGAAACTTTTTGTTGCAGACTTCCAACGTTTATTAAGAGATACTAAATAAGATTCAAATGATGGGGAGATAATATCATTCTATGTGACTTAATGATATAAAGATGTTAATTTGTTTCAAGCTAACTTACCAGCTTCTTAAATCTCAGTAACAATTCCCAATGTAATTTTTGGGGAAGAATTTGATACAATAAGCCTAAGGTACACAGGCTGTGAGGGAGATAGGGGTATAAAGAAGAGTCACAGCTAGATATGTAAAATGTATAAAGCTGCAGTAATCAAATCAGTAGACCTATTAGTGATAGATTGAATGGCTAGTCTTTAAGCTCAAATCTTCGTTAAGAGCTTAGTGTATAAACGCATCATACCTGGGGTATGGATGGAGTATTCCAACAAATGGTATTGGTTCTTTGGGAGAAAACCAAGTCAGAGCTGCTCCTTACTGCAAACACCAAAATAAATTCCAGATGGAGTCAAGATTTAGATGCAAAAATATTCTGCTGCGTTAGTAATCAAGCAATGCAAATTAAAATGAAATGTTACTTCCTTTTTCTGTTATATTGGCAAAGATATTTTTAACAAAACCACTTGATTTGGGGAGAATGTGGTGAGGATGGTCCTTCACAGACTTCTGATCTGAATTTTAAAGAAGTCAGCTCTTCTAAAGAGTGATATTTATTGAAAAAAACCTCTAAAAAGATTAAATTCTGTGATCTAGAGACTCCATGTCTTGGCATCTATCGAGGGAAAGACAGTTAGATGGGTAGATATGGAGACAAAGATTTACCTACAAGTTTTTTATTTCAGTCATATTTGCGGCAAGGTCCAATAATTGGGAATTTGTTAAATATCATATAGTCTCTGGAATGAAATATTACACAGTCAATAAATAAAAATTGTGAAGACTATTTAATGACATAATAAGGTACTTATGATGTAATGTTAAACAAAAAGGATGATACAAACTATAGGTATACATATAAAACAAACTCAATTTTATTAAAAATGTATAAAAGTATAAAAATTGCAAATAAATACAGGAAAATGTTAGCAACCCAGTGTGTGAGATTATAGAGATTTTGATAGTGATTGTATTTTCCAAATTTTATAAATTGAAAATGCAGTAATTTTGTGAACAGAAAAAGAGTTACCATCAATTAAAACAACAATAAAAGAGAAGTAAAAAAATGAAGTTAAAAAAAAGTGGAAGGAGAAAGAAATGTTTAACTTTTCAGCTATGTCGAGGTGTGAAACAAGTGGAAAAATCATGGATGTAATGGTTCATAGATTTAATGCTCATAAATTAAAATCTAATTGTATGAAAATCAAAACCAAATTAAAAAGCTATCACTAAGCTGAAAAAGTACTTGAATAAAACTAAGACCATAATAAATTAAAAAAAACCCAACTCATCTTTACATATAGAATGGTCAGATTATATTAACAAATAATGGCAGAAAAAAAATTAAAATGTTTAATAAATGTAAGAAAAATGTTCTCAGAAATCAAAGAAATATATATTAGACAATGTGGAAATATTTTATCTTCAGAAATTATTTACAGATAGGACAGATGTTTTCAACATAATATTAGGTGATAATGAAAAGCTGAACACACTATGGGCTCAATTTTATGACAATTAATTGAAATGGATGGAAGGCAATACACCAGGTATGCTAACAATGGCTGTTTCTAGGTAGGTAGATTGGAGGTTATTTTGAATTTCCTCTTAAATGGTGTTCTGTGGACTTTGCACATAGCAAATAGTACTTTATGGAAGCAGTGAGGAACAAAGAATTTGAACATATACAAATGCATTCATTATCACTGCCTTTCATAGGAAGGACCCCTCCTGAGTTACGGACAGGCCTTCTTAAGAACAGATTGTCTGCGGGGGCGGGGTGGGGAGAGGTTTGGGGTGGTTGGGGATTTCTTGTTGGGGAGGGTACAGCTCCATGGTAGAGTGCTATGCTTAGCATGCATGACGTCCTGGGTTCAGTCCCCAGCATCTCCACTAAAAATAAATAAGTAAATAAACCTACTTTTATTTAAACCCTTTTCCCAAAGAAAACAAAACAAAACCAAAAAGATAAAAAGAAAAAGAACAGGCTGTCAGCATCCTGAGAGAAATCTGCACCAACAGGGAACAAAGATGGGCCACCAAGCATTTCTGGTCTGAAGTTTTGTGCTTTCCAACGGGGCTTTCTGAAGCCTTAGCGGTTCAGCAGGGTTTACATGGGGGTGGGAGCCAGGATGCAGAGGGAGCCCCAGCCCCTCTCCTGCTGGCATCTTCCCACTTCCTCACCTCTCCCTCTTTCCCGTGTCACCATCACTAGGCTTCATCTACTGCAACGCTAAAAGATAAATATATTTAAAAATCTTTTAAAAAACGGTGTTCCTGACTTTTCAAAGAGAAGAACTGGAGTTAAAAACCCCACTAGGTTTCTCCTTAGCAAGAATCAAAAATGCCTCCAACATGTGGATGTGCACCTTCTGCTTGGCCATGTCTTCTGAAAGTGGGCTCATTTCTTCCCATCCTGTCGTCCTCCAGCTCTGCTGGCTCTTTCTGACATGAGCTGAACTGCTCCCTGCCGTCGCCATGCATCAGTCCTGCCCTATGAAAACCCACAAAATAAACTTTCCCTTTTCCGTATCGTAACCTCTGTGTTGTAGAGAGCACAGATAAACAAAAGGAAGAAAATAAAGACCACTTGGAATCCAGCCACCTCTACGTAACTCAGGCTATCACTTTTTGTGCTTGTACTCTGCAGTTCCACGTGTGCTTTTCAAACACTAAAAGAGCATAATGGTGAGCATACTTCCTTTTAAACCCTTTTTTTTTTTGTCATTTGACAATACACAGACATCTCCCACTAAACTTGAGTTATCATCTCTTAGGGAAAAAATCTAAAGTTCTGCCCCAAAATGCTAATCCGAAATCTATTTCCCATCATTTTACTTGATTTGTTTGTTTTTAAATTTATTTTTATTTTTTGGGAGGGAGGAGGTATTTAGGTTTGTTTGTTTATTAATGTTTATTAATTAATTAATTAAATGGAGGGACTGGGGCTTGAACCCAGGACCTTGGGCATGCTAAGCATGCACTCTACCACTGAGCTATATCTTCCTCACTGTTTTCCTTTATTTTGAATGGAAAAGATTCTAATGGGTTACAGATCAACTCCAAACTTCCAACCTATCTCACAGGGCTGTTGTGAAGATTAATAATAACTGGAAAATGATAAAGGCAGAGAGCGGTACAGGAGAAAGTGCAGTACGTGTCAGGCATACGGTTTCTCTTGGTTGCTTAGAAGTCTCACGGAGAATAAGGCAAAATGCTTGTGCTCATCATCTGTGGGGAGGGGAGAGTCCTGGGTTCTCTGGGATCGAGTTGATTCTCTCTATTACGAATGTGGGAAGTCTTCTCTTGTGACATGTGGCCTCCGTCCTGGGCCCTGGGCTGCCTTTCAGATGATCTCAGGTAAAAGTTTCCTCTCATTTGCACAGACGGTTCTGAGCAAAGGATGATGACTCCGAAGGCCAGGGTCGGTGAGTCTAGTAGAAATTATGACGAACACTCACCCAGGGTCTTGATACCTACTGAGTCAGGAATGATCTTGAAAAGAGATGAGTCAGCGGAGGTGACACTGCCACACGTATCTCTGTCTGCAGTCTTGTGGGTTTAGAAACTCAGCTTGTAAAGCTTGGCTGTGACGGTCAGTCGGAAAGTCAGGACGGGCAGGATCCAGGCCTGGCTGGCTGGCAGGGAGGCCAGGTTCCCATGGGTTCTTAGAACAATGCTGGCCAGGCACCTGGGCCTCCTGGTGAAACGGGCTTACTGTGCCAGTGGGTGTGGGTGCGAGGAGCTGCAGCTGAGGTATGTGCATACCGTGTGCTCTTCCTGCCAGCTCTGAGTCAACACCAGAAACCATCTGAGGCTACCCAGGGGTCCAAAAAGCACAGACCAGAGCACATGCCTAAGTCACTGCCACCAGCTGAGATCCTATGAGTTTTAGAGAAAGGAGAGTTGGTGGAAGAACCCAGCTAGTGCCCTTCCAGGAAGCCACTTGTCAGTTTGAGCATCAGAAGAAACGTCACTCTCCTAGGAAAGCTGGGGGCCCACCCTTGGGGTGGAATCAAACTTGGTTTTTAAGATGGAGATGGCAAGGTCAAGACAAGACTTCAGAGTCATCTTTGTAGCTCTGGCTGGCCCCCCAACATTCTCTGTGTTGTGTCTACCCTGATTCAGAGGCTTGGCTTCCAGAGCAGTGACTCCACGTCTGATGGCTGGACAGGGCTCCAAGCTGCCATCCAGTGAGTCAGACGATCTCTGGAGAAGCCTGCTCTTGGTGTCCCAGCCAAGTGGGCAGAGACGCCTTGCTTGACGGTGGTTTCTAACATCTCGGGACCTATCAGAACAGTAGGGAAGCTGAAGCCCACTGAGGGCTTGGCAGGGACCAGGCACCGGGCAGACATTTACACGGATGGCAGATGGTCCAGCGCTGAGATACAGGATTTAGCGTCAGTGTGCCTGAGTTCAAATCCTGGCTCTACTCTTCGCCATTGGGTGATGGCAGGCATGCAACGCCTCTGTCTCCTTTTCTGTGCAGTGTGTGTGTGTGTGTGTTTGTGTGCGCACGCATGCGTGTGTGTGTGTGAGAGGAGTCACTACCTCATAGGGTTGTCCTGGTGCTTAGATGAGATAAACATGGAGAGTGTTTAGAATAGTGACCACAGTGCCCTGAACATGGATGGTCCTAGTACCTTACTCCAGTGACAATGTTCCGTGACTCGTGGTGAGTAAGGGTGAGACTCAGGGGTCTTATGCTCTGACCTAAAGGCAGGACCTTTGTGAGTGTCTGAATCAAAGTTGCAGCCTTATGCGTGAACTTTAAGCCCCAATGCTTAACTGAAGTGAACTGATTTAAATTTTATCACTCTCCATTACGATTGATGTTTAAAATCAGTGTTTCTTACGACAGTTTAAGAGCTTTATCACTTATCTTGCTCTTGAAGGAGTAACAAAAAAGAAGTCCATTTAGAATTACTTATTCCAAACTTATGGTGACCAGGGGGAGAGAGACTGGGAGTTGGGAATGTGCAGATGCGCCTGTCAGAGGATGTTCCTGGCCAAGCCCTCTCACTGTTTCGGGCCTTAGGTGAATGTAATGATCTCTAGAAAGGTCCTTTCCAGCTGTAAAAAGCTGTGATTCTAGGATCCGGGAAGAGCCACGCTTTCTAGTTTATTGCAGAAGTCATGGGCCCTGGCTTTTGGGCCAGAAGCGGGCTGTGATCCAGCTGAGTCTCGCTCTGATCTCGCAGCTCTGGGCTCTTCATACTTCACCTTCATGATGGGTCCTTTTGCAGAGTCGCCGGAGGAACGATGCTCACGTACAAAGTGGATCTTGCCCAGCCTCGGCACATGGCAGGCACCCCCTGCTCCGGGATCTCCTGTTCCAGCATGTTGTCTATCCAGCCACTCATTTGTATCTACGAACGCCCAGCAGCATGGAGGCAGGGTGGCCACTGGTGATAGAGACAAAGGCAACTTGAGGGAAAAACAAAAGATTGTTTTCCTCACCCTCCCATGGGGCTCCTTAATCAGAGTTGGCCACTTTGCCCCACATGTGCTGTTGTTGGGTAATCAGTGGCCCGGCAGAGCCAGACCAGGGCACAGTGAGTGCCTTTGTTTCAGTCTTGTAAATTTCAACACAGGTTGGAAGGAACAAAACCCCAATTCAGCTGAGAGATACTCCCGATCTGATTCCATGCACTGAGCCAAGGGAGGGGCTGCCGGACAGCTCCGGGAGTGGAGGGTGACAGCTCAGACGGAAGGACCTTGAGGATGCTGAGAGATGTGGAAGAGGAGCCTTTTGACTGTAATTGGCAGAAGCTGGCCAGTGTCAGTGCCCTGGCGATGTGGTCTGTGCAGGGAAATGGCCAGGAAACCTGTTACAGAATAGACCTAAAGGTTGTGCTTTTTTTGTTTCCCTTGATGCTTTGTAGCCTGATAAATTCCCAGCTGAATGCTTCGAGAGCCACTGAATTCAATTTGGCAAACACTACAGGTCTATTTTTCATGTCAATCATGGGAGGTGCAGAGCTGGGTCTTGATGGATGTGTAGGAATTTGCAAGGTGAAGGAGTTGGGTAGCAAGAGTGAATTCTAGTAAAGAAAGCAGCCTAGAGGAATTCAGAATTTTGGGTTATATGAGATGGCATATATAAGGGTAAGTGGCCCATGACAAGACAGGCTTCTCCAAGCCTATGGATGGCGCGATCTAGTATGAATGGATCTTAGCTTGCAGAAAAAGGGGTAAGGAGAGAAGTTGCCCTCAAATTGATGTTCTTGGCTAGATTTCAAGTTGGAAGCCTCTGCTCAAGATGAAGCTGGACCACTGGGGTCCACACACGCCTGCGATGCCAGGTGAGCTGGTGAGTAGGTGCATTAAGCTCATCCGCAAGACGATTAAGGGGTCTTCTAGGAGAGAGCTTATTTTAAAGGAAGAGGGAGTCAGAAATGACAACTGTGACTTGAAAAAGAACCTTGGGTATTGAATGCAGGAGGAGATGATTTTGAGCACAGTGTAGAGTTTGTCACTCAGATTATCTCCTGGCTTAGACCTGCAAGGAATAATATCTGTGTTCTATGGACACGTAGCACCCGGTTTGGGCCAAGGGGCAAGGAGATGTGACAAATAAAATATGGAAGTTCTGTCTCTTAACAAGTCCTGATGCTACACGAGGGGCCAAGTGGCACAGTTTTGCTGTCTTCCCAGTAGAGCAGAGAACATTCTCCCTGTGTTGCAATTGGCCACTGAGCATGGGCTCTGGAGGGAGGAGGACATGGCTGGCATGGATAGGTCCAATGTTTGGGAAGCCCAGCTGTCGCTGGCCATTTTCAGGTCTTCCATTGAGAGATGGGATCTGTGTTCCCTGTCTTTGAATCTGGGTTGAATTTAATGACTTGGTTTTAACCAAACAAATGCAGTAGAAGTGATGTTGTGTGATTTCTGAGAATGGTGACTCCTGGTACATTTAAATGGTGGAGAAAAAGAAATCTGTTACTTTTGTCACCTTATCCTAGGTGGTGCTCCCCCAACCCAGTCCCATTCCCTCTTCCATACACACTCCAGATGGAAAATTTCATCCTGGGCAAGGGTGTCTTCATGACCCACAGATGCAATATATATTATTATACTTGTTGTATCTTGTCTGTGTTTCTTCAGGGGAGAAGTCATAGAAAGGAAAGCATTTATTGGTTCTTCTTCAATGTCAAGCAGTATGATAGATACTTTATGTATTTTAGTGGAGAGAAAAAGCAAGCTGACCCCAAACCTACTGATTGTGCTTCTGTTGTCCCAGGGAGAGGTGGTGACACGATTCATATCAGTGAGACACTGAATATGCATTTTTCTGGGAAAAGCAGAGAATGTGTCTGAAGCTCTGACCGTTGTTCTGGGCTCTATCACCACTGAAGGGCATTTTGTTCAACAAAACCGTGGAGCCTATAACCATGAAAATATAGGCATCAGGGTGGTAAATTAAAGGGTCCTGTATTAGATGGAAGTGAAAATTGAGCTTTTGGGGGTTTCTTGAGGATAAAAAGCTCCAGAAAACAGAGAAGGTAGAAGACTGAGGGGAATCCCAAGAAGGGATGGGTACAAATGGAGAAGTGGGCTGGCAGGATGAAGGCTGCGAGGTGTGGCAGAGGACTGGAACCCTCAGGGAATGTGGCCAGAGGGAAATTGCTGGTGTTGGGGGAGCAGCCATGAGATTGCTGAAATGAGAGAAGCTGGCTGCCCATTTTTCAATTGTTTGAGTTTTAGCCTCGTCATCCCCTCCCCAAGTCTCCAATCCATCAGCAAATCCTGCTTCCCATACACAGCCTCCTGTGACTGTTTTGAGGCTGAGCTGGCTGAATTACAAAGTCCCGGTTGGTACAGAGCAGAGAAACCAGCTGAGGAAGGGGGGAAATGCGCGAGATCAAAGTTGAGAAAGAGCTAGAATTTGGAGCCAAAGGACCAAGAGAATGTGAGGCTCTAGGAATGTTGAGAGGACATGGGACTTTGCCAAGACATGGGGTTGAGTGTAAATCAATGTTATTTAAGTCTCAGAGGGTAAGGTGACCTCAGTTGACATCAAGTTGAATTTCAATTGTCCTGTTTCAATAAACATGATCTCTGATTTACAGATGAGGGAACCAAAGAATAGAAACGCTCATGAATTGGCCCAGGTCACAAGGTCCCTAAGTGGGGGCCCTGGGCTGGGGGCTGGGGTGCTCCAATTTTCACGTCAGTAGAGTGGAAGGCTTTCTTCTGTAAAGGGCTAGACAGTAAAGGCTTCGTAGATCACACCGTTTCTGTTGTACCTGCTCAACTCTGACGCTGTAGCGTGAGAATAGCCTCAGACAAGACGGAAATGCCTGGTGTGGCTGTGATCCAGCCAGACTTTATTTGTAGACACCAAAACTTGAGTTTTATGTAATTTCATGAATTATAAAGTATTATTAAAAAAATTTTTTTTTCATGGGGGGAGGTAACTAGGGTTATTTATTTATTTATAGAGGACGTACTAGGGATTGAACTCAGGACCTTGTATTTGCTAAGTATGCGCTCTACCACTTAAGCTATATCCTCTTCCCTAAGATACTATTCTTGAAAAATCTTTTTCAACCCTTCAAAAGTGTGAAAAATCATTCTTTGCTCGTGAGTTGTACAAAACCAGACAGCAGGTTGAATTTGGCCCAGGGACTGTACTGTGGGGGCCCCTCCATCAAACCATTCGGTTAATCAGACGTTTGTAAGTGAACAAACAGGTCGACAAGAGAGCTTTAACGAGGACAGAGGAATGATAAGTATTGACAAGATGAAGAGGAGTCATTATGCTCTTTTTTTTTTTTTTTTTCCCCCTAGGAGACCTTTGGTGAAATTTACACAAGGCTCTTTTCAGACAGATTAGTGCCTTGCCATTTCTGCTCCTTTTAATTTAGAGGTCTGAATAAAGCATCCGTTTCCTTGGACAAATCACCCCCCCTTCACTCCTTCACTCGTTGTGTGTGTGTGTGTGTGTTTAATGAGAAGATCTGATGTGTTATTTTCAAGGTCCCTTCTGGCTCTGAAACTCTCGAATTTCATACAAACATTTCAGATTTTTAGGGCAAGTTTTTCCTCGCTCACTCTCTTTCCTTCTTGCCCTCTTCTCCTATGAACATCCTCCCTGCTTTGACTCTGCTTTCTCTCTGATACTCTATTTCAAGGCTGGTGGGATTATCATATCCAAAAGCATCCCAGGAAAAAAACGGTTCAAATATCCAGGATGAATACAAGCCAGTGAAAGGTGAAGGGGTGTGTCATTGCTATGCTTTGTGTTGACTCTCAAAGCCGCATGTTTTAACCATCTCATGATGGCAGGGATTTTTCTGTTTTTTTGAGAGGCTGATGTAATACCTTCATGTTTTCCTTTTTCTTTTTCTTTTTTTTTCCCCAGGAAAAAGTAAGAGGGATTCATTTTCGTTGGGATTAATGAAATCTTTCTTCTTCTTTTATGTTGGCAACACGAGGTCTTAGCGGATCACTGATCTCATGCTGAATAAAAAATATAGCGTTACAATGGAACACAGAGGCTGGGGGCTTGAACCCAATTTGGATTACTGTGCGCAGCAGCGGGCGTTCTGTGACTACCGGAAGGGGGTCCTTTGGAGCTGGTGCCGAGGATCAGCCCCTGGGGACTGAGCCCCACATGCCCTGACTATTGTTCCACCCTAATCTGAGGCCAGTCACTGGGAGGCTGAGCCCACAATCAAATGCTCCGAATAGTGGGATTGCATCAAGCTGTCAGCCAGGTGGATGGGAGGCCCCGCTCGGCAAAAGCAGGACTGGCGTGGAGCCGGGAAACTTACTTAAGAAAGCTGGAATGTTAGTTGAAGCGTTTAATCTCTCCAAGTCTCAGTGATGATTAAATACGATAATCCATGGAAATTGCTCAGGACAGTCTCTGTCTATAAATTTGGGTCAATCATTTATATACCAAGGTGTCACCAGCCTAGAGGGACAGAAGGGATCACGGTGACTGCCATGGTAAATGCTGCCCAATAGAAACAGAAGCGTTGCCAGGGGGCTGGGGTTTCCATGGAGACTCTGAGGGTGGGGAACTGAACAAGCAGACAGACAGGAAGGACAAGGGAGTCCGGGTGGGGGAGATGGTGCCCATCTTTTTGGGAGCTGGTATGTCTCAGATACTAGGAGCTCCCTGAGTCAGAATTATTTGGGGCAATAGTTTAAAATTATTTGGGGTTAAAAATATCCCCATGACAGTAAGGCATCAAGTGGAGATAATAATTCCTACTGCGTGGGACGTTGTGAGGACCTCAGGGCAGTGGGTCTGGTACAGTGACCATGGTGATGATGGTGGTGAACTTTCCTTAGGGTCCCCTTAAAGGGGTTCTACTTTCATCACTTCTTGTTCTACTTTATTTCTTAAAATGGGAAAGAAATTGTAGTACGTTGTTTTTCCCACCTGCTCTGAGACCTTGATTCTCCCTAAAGAATATCAGACGCCCATGTTCTGCATCCAGGAGCCTCCTGACTTTGGCCCAAACTACTCTCCATTTCTCATTGCTCTTCTATACAATCACCCCATCAGGCAAAACTAATTCTTACTGTTGCCCTCATGATAGTATCTAATATTTTCTTTTTCACTTCTCAGTATCCCTGTTTCCTTATCTATGGATCATGGTCAGATTGATGATTAAATACGATAACCCATGGAGATTGCTCAGGACAGTGTCTGGTTCATGGCCAATACTCTGTATGTGTTAGAAGTGATTCCCAAGATCTCTGAAACTTTTTTTTTAGAAAGGAAGATCTACCTCTGACTTCTGTCTTCATTGGTCAAGAGACACAAGGGTATTTTCTCCAAATGGATGCAGGTAGCCAATTTCATTCTGAAATCCTGAGGAAAGAATTTGACCCATCAGTTTATTTCATCAGTATTCATTTTTGTGTCTTCTTCAATGCTCAGTGCATTGTGTGAACGACTCTGCTGGTTGGAAGTCAAGTAAGTATTAAATTGCTCGAATCTTTTCCAGAATGAGAATAATGGCTTCTGTTCAACCTTCAAGACTGAGCAGAAGTTTTGCTGCTTCTTCAATCACTCTCTCTCCATCTGTCCACCCTGCTTATATAGCACGTGGTTAGAATCACTCAATTCAGCGCCTACCTGTTTCGTGGTATTTCCTCCTTCCTGACTACATTTCCAGCTCCTGAAGGTCAAGTATCTTCTCTATCTTGAACTGTCCTAACATTTACCTTTCACTTTATCCAGCACACCCTCCGTACACATGGCGACGATCAGGCAGCCTCAGTTCAGGACATAGTGAGGCACGCAGGTGAACTTACTGCTACATGTACGGATGAATTGTCCATTACTATGGAATGAATGATTTGGGTTTGAGGGTCTGAATGAGGGTCTGATGATCTTGTCTGAGATCTAGCGGTGGATTCCATGGCTGCTCCCAGGTCCTCACTTCTGTTCTTTTAGGAGAAATTAATCCTGTGTGCAACGCAAACCAATAGAAGAATTTTCAGTTAAATATTTTGTTTATATGGTTATTGGAAATCAGGTGCTGGATACCCGTGTTTATCATTTTAATTTTGATTACTGCCAGAACTATTGGAACAAGGTTAACATGGAAATTAAGGTAAAAAACCTCCAATCCCATTACTCTGAACAAATTGGCAGCTTCCAACTTTCTGTGATTCATTCCAGTTCCTTTTCATATGCATATGTATGATTTTGCAGAGTTAGAGCCGTAACAGAGCTAAGAATAGGAATTCTAATTAAACAGTAAAGCCGGTACTTATGAATACTTACTATTTTCCAGGCAAGAAAAGATTCACAGGGATTTTTGAATCCTCACACTAGCCCTGGGAGATGGCTATATTACTATTCCCATTTTATAGATGAAAAAACTAAGTGTGAAGGAGGCTGACTCACGCCCAGGCACTCATCCTGTGAGCTCAGATTTGAACGTTTCTTCTCCACTGTGTTAAACAGGGCTGGCCAGGCCTCCAAGCAGCATCCACATGATGGGTGGCTCAAACCCACCCTCTGCTCCCAACCGCCGCCCCGGCAGTGCCTGGACTCCCTTCCCACCTGCTGAGGGTGAGCGGTGGAGCCCGCTGCCCCCACTCTGTGCAGGACAGGCCGAGGGAAAACTGGACGGTCCTTGGAGGTCAGACCATCACCTAGAAGGGTTTATGGCATTCGTTCCAAATGAATGTAGGACCAGGGAGCTCCAGCCAATAAGCAGCCTGAAGCCAGCACAGCGCCATGGGCCAGTCCCTGCCCTGGTCATCCAAACTCAAACAGCTCCTGTCCCTGTGTCCTGGGGGTCAGGCCGCGTCGCCAAGCATTGGGAAACAAAGGCTCACAGACGCTAAGGGAGGGTCTCGGGGCCACCCTGTGTTCCAGCAGCAGAGCGGCCTGGCAGACACGAGCTGGTGGCCGGTGGCTTTGCCTAGTGTCCCTCTCTGACTTCAGCGTTTGACCCACGTTAGACCCTCCGCAGATATTGTTGGATGGCTGGGCGGAGGGACAGGTGGAGTTGCTTACGCCCAGCAGCTGTACTCACTCTTGCTTGATAAAGACTAAAATAAGCCATTCCTGAGTCTTTCACTTTAGGTCAAAAACGGAAGGCGGGGTGTGTGTAAATAAGAGTGTGGGCGTATAAGAGTGTGGGAGAATGTATAAGCATGTGTGTGAGAGTGTGTTTATGTGTGAATGCGTGTTACTGTGTAAGCACTGTGGTTGTGTGTATGTGTGTGACAGTGTGTATTTGAGTGTCTCTGGGTGTGAGTGAGAATGTGAGTGAGTGTGAGGGTATGCACTAGAGTATAAAAGTGTGAGTGTGTAAGAGTGTGAGTGCATGTGACCGTATGTGTGATTGTGTGTGAGACCGCATGCCTGTGAGAGCCTGTGACGGTGTGGATGTGGGGGGCAGGTGATGAGGGGGTCGGGGAGGGCACGCTCACTTCCAGGGTACCCGCTGTCACCCAAACATGGCCACTTTTTCTCACTTAATACCCTCAACAAGACCACACGGTAGATATTATAATCTGCGTTGACCAGATGTAGAAGCAAGATTCAGAGAGAGGAAGGACTCTGCCCAAGGTCATTCTGGTGAGTGCCAGAGCTGAGCCTTGACCCGCGGTGCCTCAGTCTGGTGACCTCTCACCATGCAGGGCTGGACAGCTCAGCAAGACGCTGGTGGGCCTGCTGTGGCTTCAGGGAGAAGAGGGTGGGAGACAGCGTGAGAGGAAGGCCGAGCTGTATTCCTCCTGCAACATCCCGGACTAGGAAGCAGGAGCAAGAAGCTATGAAGGGTCTCTGGGGGGTGTTGGGGAAGGCACAAAGCTGGAAACTTAGGCAACAGCCCATGTGCGCTGTCCTGGGAGAATCCTAACCATGGGAGGGAGAGTTCAAGGAGAGAAGCAGCCTTCCAGCAAGGTGGGTGGGAAGACTTCAGTGCATGGAAATTTCCACGATGGCTTGGGCTTTTCTGCCTGGTGCTAGATGGGAATGGACTTTGGAGCTACTGGCCAGAGGGTCATCTTTACAGGAAGCATCCTGCCCTGACTCCCATCCCTAGCCTCCTTGCAGTAAGACTGAGAACGGAAGGGCCCCAGCCCAGTCGGAAAAAGGACACAGGCCAAGTGAATGAAAAAAGGCACTCTTTGTAAAGTGTAGAGAAAACCCTTTACCCCTTTACTTCTAAGATCCCAGTATCCATGACAACTGGACTTAGGGAGGAAGATGGCGGTCCCCTCCCCGCTTCATTGTTTAACTTCCAGTTGCTGCAGCAACTAAACCTGCGGGGCCGGCCAGATTCGCTGGCGCTTTCTTCTTTCTCTCTCCCCCTTTATTGCAGACCCTCCTCCGTGCCAGCGTTGCTTTGTCTCTAGTTGGAGAAGTCTGTGAGAACCAGGATGGGCAAAGTGTCAGGCTCTTGGTGCTGTTGAAAATCCTTTGAGATGGGAGAAGTTGCTGGAACAAAGAGGCTGGAGAACAAAAAGCCCTGAACTGCTTCGCCCCTGCCTCTGAGGGCCTTTATCATCTTAAACCTTGGGATTTGAGAGTGTCTGGCTTTGCCTTTCCCAGGGGTGGTTTGGCAGGGATACAGAGAGAGTGGTCCAGGAAGCTGGTTGGATGGCAGTCTCCGCAGAGGGAGCTTCTCACGGAGACAAGTCGTCTTTAGCTTAGGCGGTAATCTTTCTTTTCTTTCCTTCTTTCTCCCTTTTTTCCTTTCTCTCTTTCCTCCTTCCCTCCCTTCCTTCTTTCCTTCCTTCCATCCTTCCTTCTCTCTCTTTCTCTTTCCCTCTCTTTCCTTCTGTTACTGAATCCAAACTCGTTCTGCTCACCGCACAACAGGCCAATAAATCAGGAGACGAGGTGTTAGGGCAGGGAATAGCAACTTTATGTGGAAAGCCAGCAGACAGAAAAGATGGCAGGCTAACGTTCTGGAGAACCATCTTCCCCAAGTCAGAATTTAAGTTCCTTTTATACTAAAAAGGGGAGAGGGGTGTGATTGGTTGGTGCACATTTCTTGGTGCAGGAATCCTTTGTTCTTGCAGCTGTCCACTAGGTCAGGTCATGGTGTCCCTGTAAACCTTCAACAAGACAAATGTTATTTACTATCCTGCAACTTTTAATCTTTATATGAATGGGAAGGTGTTATACCCTTAAAGGTCAGAGCCCCGAGAACGGGCTGTCCTGTCTATTTCAGATTCTAGCAACATTCTTTCACAAAAGGTGCAGAACCAGCACGACTGAGCCCAGGAAACAGAGCACAGGGTTAGAGCTAAAGGAACAGATCTAATACGGAGTCAGATTTTTTCCTTCCCTATTACACTTCTTTCCCTCTCTTTCTTTAATATGCTTCTGGCTAGTACCTTTCCACTTGAAGAAATTCCAAACAATTAGCTAGAGCTGCAAAATCTTGAGGGCATTCAGTTCCTTTTCATAATTTGTCTCGAGGAAATCATTGGATATTTGCACAAAGAATCCTCTGTGATCCATTGCAGTATTGCTACATTTGTGAAACAATGGAAAAAGCTAGATGTAAGATTGGTTAAATCCATTATGGCTTATTTGTACTGATCAGCAAACTGATCGTTTTTCATTAGTTCTTTCTACAGCTGTATATTGGCCCAGTGCTGACGGCCGGAGATCAGCAGTCAGCAAAACAGACGTGGTTCCTGCCCTAATGAAGCTTAAAGATGTAGTCAGATAATGCAGCAATAAATGCGAATCACAAATCATGACAGGTGCCATGGACAATGCTGGGATATGAAGAGAGGGTGTATCCCGGGCACTTAACTTCATCCAGGAGTGGGGGATGAGATCTCTAAAAGCCAGTGATCTTTGAACTGTGGTCTGAAGGATGAGCCTGAGAAACATGGCAAATGGATGGAGTGAAGAAAATGCAGGCCGTGCTCATTGCCAAGGCCCAGTTATGGGAACAGCGTGGCTTGTTCAGGAAACCAAAAGAGTCAGGAGGCTGCTGAAGTGCAGAGAGGGAGGCCTGCAGAGGTTGGAGAGGAGGGCAGGGCCCAGGCTTGGAGGCCTTCTGGGTTATATCAAGAATCTGGTGTCTTCTAAGAGCAGTGGGAAGGTTCCATGTGGTTGAGGGGAGGGGGAGACGGGGCGAGGGGTAGTCAAGGCTGTGTGATGAAGTCAGATTTGCAAAAAAAGACCTCTGTGGGGGCAGCATGGAACAATGTTTGCAGGGGGACGAGTAGGTACAGAGAGACCAGCCAGGGTGCCGTGAGTTCAGGAGAGATGGGGGGCATTTGAGCCCAGTGGTGGAGGTAGAGATAGCAAGAAGTGGGTGAATTAGAGAAATATTTAGGAGGCAAAACTGATGGGACATGGTGAGGGATTGGATATTGAGGGAGGGGGCAGCCTAAGAGGGAATGAAGGGCCTAGGGCTATGTGGTAGTTTCTTTGGGCTGCTGTAACAACATACTACCAGGTAACCGCTACCCTGACTTTTATGTTAATTGCTTCTTTGCATTTTGAAAATAGCTTTACCCACTAAGCATTCACTCCTAAACACTACAGTTCAGTTTTACTCATGCTTACACATCAATAAATATTCATATGAAATATTATCTCATCTTACTTCCTCTATTGGTTTTTTACCTGTTATCTCTTTGTATTATGTTTTATATTGGTTAATCTAGGGATTAAGTTATATATTACCCACCTGTAATTTATCACAGTCACCTTGGAATTTATACTGTACCACTTCAGATAAAACATAAGCACTTGTGTGTGTGTATATATATATATATATATATATATATATATATATATATATACACATATATATATATTTTAATTGAAGTGTAGTCAGTTTACAATGTTGTATCAATTTCTGGTGTACAGCATAATGCCTCTGTCATACATGAACATACATATATTCATTTTCATATTCTTTTTCAACGTCAGTTACTACAAGATATGGAATATAGTTCCCTGTGCTATGCAGTATAAACTTGTTTATCAATTTTATATATATATTAGTTAGTATCTGCAAATCGCAAGCTCCCAATTTATCCCTTCCCACCCCCACCCCACCGGTAACCACAAGTTTATTTTCTATGTCTGTGAGTCTGTTTCTGTTTAACGTAAGCCCTTTACAACGAGATAAGGTCATTTCTCCCCATTCTTTGTGTTTTTGCTATCGTATATATAATGCTACAACTTCCGTAAATTCCACAAGATCATATTATTATTTTGCTTTAAATGGTCTGTTGTCTTTTAAAGAAATTGAAAAAGACACTATGTTATATTAACCTATATGTTTATCATTTCTGAGCTCTTCATTCCTTCCTGTAGATCTGAGTCCCCCTTTGATATCATTTCCCTGCAGCTGGAAGAGTTGCCTGACGTGTTAGTTAACTGGCAATGGATTCTTTCAGGTTTTTTTTTTTTTTTTTCAATCCAAAAAGTCTTTTTAAGAGATTTTTTTTTAGATTAACAAATTTTTTGGATTTTTTTCAGGGATTTTTTTTCTAGATAAACAATTCTGGGTTAGCAGATTTTTTTCTTGCAGCATTTTAAAGATGTTAATTTATCAAAAATTAATTTTACCATCATTTTTGGAAGGATATTTTGATACTAAAATTTTTAAACCTTTCAGTATTTTAAAAATGTTTCATTGTCTTCTAGCTTTTATTCACTGATGCGAAATCAGCATTTCAAATCATTATTCCCTTCTAATGTCCCCTTTTTGTATTAATTACTGTCAAGATATTAATATTAGTTAACCATGATGATATATTATTACAATAGGATTAATTAATATTAATATTATTAATATAAGTTGTGGGACTGGTAGCAGAAGGGAGCTTTTACTTTCCTCTTCACAACCATCCAGGCTGCCTCACACAAGTCCATGCTGAATTGGCCCCTGCAGTCTTGTGAGTTCGTACCCTTGATGTTGGGGAAAGAGTAAAGAAAAGCAAGAAAGTCATGGCTAATTGTCTGTGAAGCATGTGGGAATGAGAAGACATTTGACCAGCTTGGAAAATGGTACTTGGGAGAAATGAAGTGGACCATGAAGTCAGCAAGTCTTTGGCATTGGTGTTGCTTGGGACGTTTGTATGGTCAATTTGGAGGCTAAGGCTTCCATGCTAGAAACCTGGCTGATGCCCTGGCCTGTCTCATGCCCTGCATCCATATCCAACACCAGATTCCACTGAATAATCCCCAAGAACCTCTCTGGTCCATGCCCTGCTCTTCTTGCCTCTCCACAATCCCCATTCAAAGTCACATTCCCTCTACCTGGAGAACTTGTGCTCATTCTTTAAGGCCTTGCTTCTCAAAATGTGGCTCCAAGACTGGCAACAGTAGCACCTGGAGTCTTCCTTAGACAGGTAGGATCTCAGCCCCCACCCTAGACCTACTGATTAAGAATTTGCATATTAAGATCTCCCGGTGATTTCTACACACATTCAATTTTGAGATGCGTTCTTATGAGGAAGTGGCTCTTGACCTTGTTTGCACATAACAAATCACTTGAGGAGCATTAAAAAAATTCTTTAACCCCTGGCTACACCCAGACCAATTAAATCAAATCTCAAGGGGGGTAGAAATAGATATTTATTAATTTTTGATGTTCAAAGAATCAGTGCTTTAGGACAGAGGTTCTCAAAATTGGAGGCACATTATACTCACCTGGAGATCTTGTACAACTTTCTATAACCAAGCCACCCCCAGACCAGTTAAACCCCAGGGTCTGGGGGCCCACTGGACACAGGCCTTTATATCTGTGGAACTTCTTAGGTGACTGCAGTGTGGAGCAAGGCTGGAGAACCAGTGCTTTAGGGCTCAGCTCAGGTGTCTTGCCCTCCTGGAAGCCCCTCCTAATATGTCCCCTGTCCTAAGGAGACCTCAGGAGTCCCCTCTCCGAATTCCCATGATGCCCTGCATGTGCCCACATTGTCTCTCTACCTAATGATCTATTATGTGTCTGTCCTCATCCCCATCATTAGGCTGGGAGCTCCTAGAAAGTGGAAACTGCTTTACTTTTCTTGATCTTCCTTGTGTCTCCCATGATGCCTGGCATATTAAATGTCTTGGAGATGTTGTTATTATTTCATGGTTTTTATTATTATTCCAATCTGGAGTTTCCATGATCAGGGCTGTGGTAGGGAAACCTCACCCTGGTGCAGTGGATGTTCAAGGTGGGAAAAGTGGGGAGGCAGGCAGGGCAGCTAAGAGGCTGCTGCGATGGTCCAAGTAGGAGGTGATGCGTGACTAAATGAGAGTGGTGGAAATGCAGACGTGGGGAAGGGGCCCGTTGGGAAGGACATCATGATGTAGAACCAGTAGGTGTATCATTTGGCTGGGCCACTGCACCTAAATGACAGAAATGTATCATCTCACAGTTGTGGAGGCTAGAAGTCCAAGATCAAAGTATGACCAGGGTTGGTTCCTTCTGAGCTGCAAGGAAGAATTTATTCTATGCCTTTCTTCTAGCTTCTGGTCATTTACTGGCCATCCTTGCTGTTCCTTGGCTCGTAGCACATCCCTCTGTCAGTCTCTGTCTCCATCATCATGTGTAGTCTCCCCATGCGTGTGTCTGTGTCCAAATTTCCCCCTTTTTATAGGGACATGTGTCATTTTGGATTGAAGGCTCTCCTACAACAGTGGAACCTCATCTTAATTAATTACACCTTCAACAACTCTATTTCCAAATAGGATTGTATTCTGAGATACTGGTGATTAGGACTTCAACATATGAATCTTTTTTTGGGGGGGCGGGGTGTGGTAGGGAGAAAGAACAATTTCACCTGTAACTGTAGAGATAAAAATTCTTTTGTCAACTGTCAAGTGCAAGGACTTGAACTTCAGGAATTTTTGTTTCTCCATTTTAGAGTTAAGCCAAATTTTTGCTGTAAAATCAACACACCTACTCCTAAGGTTTGGGCAAAACCATAACATGCAAAGGAACTCTGGAGATGTTGACCAAACTGGAAAAACAGATGTCTCCAGCCGACTGGAGATCAATATGAGCCGAGCGGAAGCTTGGGAAATTCAGGTGAACAATACATAAATAATTGGTCTTGGTTGTTTTTTCACTTGCTGTCTACTTTCACTGCCTTAATTCACTCCTGATGCTTTTGGCAGACTTTATGCCCTGAGATTTCACAAGTGAACATTCACAGTATGACTGAGAAGCATGGAGATGATTTAATATAACCATATAAAAGCTCCTGACAAATTATACAGGCTTAGTCCCCCTCCCCACCCACCACTTTTCTCTTTCCCTCTCTCCATCCCCCTCCCCCTCTGTTCCTTCCCTCCCTCCTTTACTTCCTCCCTCCCATCCTTCCTCCCTCTACTTCTTTCCTATTCTTTATTTTATTTTCTTTCTTTCTACACTCCATTGTTAGTGCCTGCCTCTGCTTGTTAATTGTTCTTTTGTGATTTTTTTGTGGCAATTAACTGTAGTAGAGTTTTGGCTATTAGCATCTGTAATTAGAAACACTTTCCGATTAGAAGGGTGTTCCCCTTTCATGCTTTAGGAGCTGTGTTCTGTGTTCCCTTAAAAAAAAAAAAAAACCCACCTGTATTTGGCTGGTGGGAGCTGGAGGGAGTCATCGGCTGCACACAATTCATGGCAGAAAAGCAGCTTTCTGCTAACAAGGGCACCTTGCATCCTGCCTCCAGAATTTTCTCTTGCAGCTGCAAGCAGAAGTGAGAAGCGTGGAGGGCTGCTCTCACAGTTAATAACTCCCAGATCTCCCGCAGGTCCCTCCGTGCACATTTCCAGGATGGAATCTGGACAGTGTTATCCTAGACAATTCAGTCCCTGCTAAAAAGGTATCGTCTCCCCAAAGGTTGTCTGTCTGTTTTTTTATTTTTCTTTTTTTGGGCCAAAAGGGACTTTCAGGAATTTAAACATTTTTTTAAAAATAGAGTTTATGTTCCAAATGGGAACACCTGTAATCTCTTGTCAAAACAAAAGTTCAAAAAAAAAAAAACCCCAAAAAACAAAACCCATAAACTGACAAAACCTATGAATTGTACTCTCTCAATTCTCCATCTGTCTCCCCGCCCCACTCCACAAAAAAAAAAAAAAAAAAAAAAAAAAGAAAAAGCCCTACAGAGTTGACATAAAACCCAAGTGAGGGTCTGCAACTGGAAATACGGTGCGTGTTCATCTCACCAACTGGCTCGGTGTGGAAGGAAAGGGGGGCTGTGCATGTAATCCATTGTTACCAGACGTTGAGCTGCTGGGAAGAAATCAAAGAGTCTTAAGTTGTCATTTTCTATTCTGCTTTTTAAGTTCTGAGTCCTCCTTTTCCTCCGGCATCTTTGATTTGAGGGCTTTGGATTTTTGAACCAATGAAGGGGGGGGTGGGGTGTGGGCTGCCTTCAAGGGACCAAGAGGAGTTTGGGAAAGCTCTTCCTGGGTCGGACCTGTGTTTAGTGGCTGGACTCCAACACCCCTGAAAACAGTAAGACTATTTTCAGTGCCTCCCCGTCTCAGGCCCTGCGGTCAGCCCAGTGTGGACTCAGAGGACAAGATTCATGTGTAGGTTTCTTCAAGTTTCCCCAGAAGCACTCTGAACACCCAAAACAAGTAAGCCTCTAAGCTCCGTCCCGCCCCATGCTGCCCCACTTCCAGATCTGAGGAGGGGATTGTCTTTGAAGTGGTTCAATTAAGGTCTGACACATATTCAAAATTTTGTTGTTAATTAAAAAAATTCTCGTGAGTTTGGTATTCTAATCTGCAATATATCTATTTTGGTTGAAAGACTAGAGATGAGTTTTTCTCACCAGATTTTTGATTAAAATTGATGTTCGTGTGCAGATGGCATGCCTGTACCCTAAGGGATAGGTGTGTAGAGCTGACTAAGAGCAGCTGGAGGAATCAAACAAAAGCATTTGAATTATCATCATATCTGCGCTGCCTCTCAGAAGGGGCTCAAGAACTCTTCAGCATCCCTTAGGATGATGGCTGCCTGGGATGCTCCTGTCCTGATGTCTGGTTTCCAGGGTGACAGTGTTAGTGAGGCTTCTTCCCTGCCCCTGACCCCTGGGGGCTGTAGACCCTTCTTCTTCAGACAGCGGGGGTGGTTCTGTGGCCACCTGGCTTCCTAGTAGAGGACGCAGCCTACCTGGCTGTGGATTTGCTTTGTCCTTCTTACTCCACTCTTGGAGTCTTGGAGCAGAGACCTTAAACTGGAGGACCCCCAGCTAACAGCACTGAACATCTAAGGCCAGCCACAGCATGCTCCTGATGTTAGCTCGTCAAGGAAACCTAAATGTCCAGTAGATGTAAGTCTCTTAGCAGCAAAGGAAAGATGATCATGGACTTGGGAAGAGTAGCTTGCCCATGTGTGCACTCCCTAAATCTCTGACAATCCAGAGAGCCAGGACCAAAAGAAAATCAGCACTGAGTCTCCTCTTCTCTTCCCTTTGAGTTTTCCTTCCATGCAATGATGTGAAGAGGAGGAGGGGGACCCCTCATGGATTCTTGGACACCCAGTTGACTCACTGGGGTCACCGTGAAACCAGAGGGAGAAGGAATCTTGCCAGGAAGATCTGAGCAAGCAAGATCAGTGCAAGCTCTTTTCCCCCCAGTTTAGACCCTTCTCAGAGGAAGACACTGGGATTTGTACCAGCTACTTCCTAAACTCAGGTCTTCCCTGTCACTTCCTCTATAATCCCTGGTTCTTCACGGAGACGCATTCTTCTTGCTGACTTATGGTCTTTACATTCTACTCCCTCAGCCCACTTCACATTTACTCAGAATATCACACACAAGGTATTTTCAAACAGACATGGCTACTTCCAGTACCATTTAGGAGATCGAATGTTCTCAAACATGTTCAATCTAAAGTTTTCCTCTCATTTAAGTATCATGCATTTTTTCTCCTTAGTCAATACCACTCACTAAATGCACAAAGCCCCCCAAGAGTCTGTTTAGGTTTGTGATAGAAACACATTGAAACCCAGAGCTTAGGGACTTGGCACAATTTCTATAATTAAGTGAGTTTGGATTTTATCCTGATTTGTTTAAAACCCAGCTGATATCCTTGCTATCCAGGCCTGAGTCTTTATATAAGTAAAGGGCTTATATTAAGGAAGACGTGTGTGAAGGAAGCATGTGATCTAGGCTTTAAAGCAAAAGCCCAATCTTGAATTAAATATCAAGATTTGATATGTAACATTTGTGTTGTTCCACTCAGGGGTCTGACAGCCCTTCCTCTCACTATTCCCATAGGCCTCTAATAGTCCTTCCTTCTCTCATTCTGTCTTGAATCCCCATCAGAGATCCTAGTAATAAGACACCTCAATTAGAGACCTGTTGTGAGGATTAAATGAGTTAATGGCAGACACTTAGCTGGTATGGAGAAGTCATCAACAAATGTAGCTCCAATTATTTCTGCAACTTGTTACAGAGGTGAAGAAACTGTAGACAGAGTGTGTTAAATATATTTAAGGCTCTGATTTACCTTGATTTCCTTAGGTCAGTGGTCCTCAACCAGGAAGGATTTTTTTCCCTGCAAGAGACATTTGGCAATGTCTGGAGACTTTCTGATGGTCATGACCTAAGGTAGGGGGAATGCTTAAGGGGCGAGGTGAGCACAGGTGTGTGTTTGATAAATCCTTGTGTCTGGGACTTGCCCTCTTGGCGCTTGGAGACGGTGCAAGAAGAGAAACCCAGGAAGCAGACAGCATCGACAGCCTGGCCTTAGCAGACCACCCTTCCCCAGCTGAGCAGGTGTCTACAGATATGAACAACTTCCAGCAAGACCACTCTAAAAGAATGGCTCTGCTGAGCCTAGCCCAGCCTGCCAGCCCACGAAATTGAGAGCAATAATTAATGTTTTGGGTGGTTTGCTATAAAGAAATTGACAAATGATAAATGAGAGCTGATTGCTATTCAGCCATTCACTTATGAGATCTGGAGGACTAGAAAAATCAGCTCAGACCTCTGCCACCCTCTCCCTTGTCAGCGCCCCCTTTGTTTACTGTGGTCTGTCTGTTCCTCTGCGTGCCCAGAATTCTCTGTGCCCATTGCTCATTGTACTGCATTTATTTGCTGTCCATTTCTCTCCTTGGCCTGAGTGTTACCAAGTCCAAATTCATTTTACTTGCTGCATGATTGGCCAATAAATTGGGAGATGAGGTGTGGGGGTAAGGAATAATGACTTTATTCAGAAAGCCAGCAGACTGAGAAGATGGTAGACTAATGTCCTGGAGAACCATCTTCCCCAAGTCAGAATTCAGACTCCTTTTATACTAAAAAAGGGGTGTGTGTGTGTGGTTGGTTGGTGTAAACTTCTTGGTATTGTAAGTCCTTTGTTCTGCCGTAGATCAGGTCATGGTATCCCTGTAAACCTCTAACAAGATAAATGCTGTTTTTCTATTCTGCAACTTTTTATTTTTATTTGAGTGGGAAAGTGTTAGTACTCTTAAAGATCAGAGCCTTGAGAATGGGCTGTCCTGTATATTTCAGGCTGTGGGCACCATCCTTTTACATAAAGTGCGGAACTAGCGTGACCAAGCACAGGAAACCAAGCACATGGTTAGGACCAAAGGAACAAGTCTAAATGGAGTCAGATTTGTTCTTCCCTATTACATGAGCACCTCAAGGGGGAGGACTGTTTCCTTTCAGCTTAGTAGTTCCAGGGTCTAGAGCAGAACCTTGAGAAAAGTTGGTACTCAGTGGACACCTGGAGAAAGAGGTCATGAGGCATAGCCATTTGTTTGCATCACAGAGAACGTGTAGGGGCTGACATGGCTATGACCTTGAAGCCTCCCTGATGCACCAGCTTGCTACACAGCTGGTCACGGCAGTCAATCAGGACCCTCACTCCGATCCTCACCCAACTTGCATTCTGCCACAGTTTCCACCAGCTCCTGCTTTAAGTTTTTTGAAACTTCTAGCCTAAATAGGTGCTTCTCACTCAGGTCATGGCCCTCACCAAAGACTTGCCACCTGCCTTCAGCTCACTTGGGACTTCCTGTGAGCTCCATCCTCTGCCTCCACCCCTTACCCCCATTCCATTCTTCATCCCTCCCTGACTCTGACCTCTGTGACTTGGCGAGGGATGGGTTGGGGCAAAGTCCCCTGGTGACCACGGTAAGTGATTTAACCATGGGAAGAGGAGTGATACAGACACAAAGGGAGATGAAGGCTACTGTGTGCTCTGGACTCAGTCCCGTTTTATTTCTCTTTATTATTTTCATTTTTTCCTTCTTTGTCATGATCTTGTTAAGTTACTTTATTTGAATGGTAGCCTAAAATAGTATCAATGTGGAAGAAGAGCCCAAGTTTAAAGCTAATAAATGGCCATAGAATTGTTGTATGTTTTGGGTCGAAACTCCCCACTTTGGTATTTGTCTCTAAAAGAGGCAACAGTTTTGCATCCAAACCAGCTGAGAATGTTCAGGAGCTGACAGAAACCCTCTGGAACATCGAAGGATGGGAATCTGACCCCATTTATACTAACCTCATCTATTATCATTTCTTTAGATTTTAAGTTTATAAAAATCTCATAAATGACTGATTTCTCTGGACCCATTTCACATATGCCTGTACAAATCCGCATTAGAAGATGATAATTTACACACACACACACACACACATGTATATGCTCAAAGACATACATAAAAAATAAGTAATGCCAACAAAGTAAAGCAAGCCAAACAAATGTGTTTTGTTTCAAAACTTGAAGTTCTTTCAATTTGGGATCTGTAGAATTAAAAGAAAGACTGGATGTTTAAAATGTGTGTTTTCAAAGACAAGTCTGGTCTTCTCTTTTAAACCACCAACCAGTTCTAATTTAAGACTTGCTAGAATCTTAATTATTCCATGGATCTTTAAGGAGACTGGATTTATTATTTATTTGAGCCTGGGTTGAAAAAGGATTCTGCTGGTGAAAATAACAATTTTCACCTCCCAAACTGAAACATTTGCTAGCGACAGCAAGCATTTATTTGGGATTACTATGCACTAGACACTGTCTGAGTACTTCAAATGCATGGTTTCATTTCATATTCCTGATGACTTGAATAAGTAGATTTAATATCTTGTTTTTAGGGTTAAGGAATCAGTCTGAGAGGTTAAGTAACTTGCCCGAGGTCATTGAGAAAGTAGTAGCTGAACTGGGATTTATAAGCAGCTTGTATGAGCCCAAAGTCCACGCTTTTAACTGCTATCACCTCCCTGAATTACAGTGAGCAATCTTTGGAAAATGTGTCATCTGTTTCCTGCTGAAAGTTTAAGGAATAGGCACCAGGCTTTTAGAATATCTCTAAGTTTGAGATCCGTCCTCTGTCCTTGTGTGAGGCCCATGAGAATGCTGGTATGACACCTGTGGCAAAGAAAGCCAAATGTCTTCCCCTAAATTCACAAGCTGGTCAACAGTACAGGATGCTCCCTGGGAAGTGGCCGCCTAGGCAGGGATGTTACACGGTTCCCTTATGAGTGGAAAAGATGTTGGTGGCACCTAGGTGGGAGTGACGTGGTTAAGCAGTGTTGGTGCCTCCTACTTACCTGCTGGACGGTGTCCCCAAGGCAAGCTGGGAAAGAATATATAGGCACTGCCTGAGCCCCACTTGTCTGGGTCCCTGCGCAGAGCTCTCTGGTCCACCCCAACGCAGGGCAAAGACATTGAAGTGTTGAGTGAGCAAGGACGACCTTTCTTTTTTGAGTCATTGCAACTTGAGGTGTTCATTGTTATAGCAGTTAACTAACGTTACCCTAACAAGAAATATAGCTCTCTTTGAGTTTCTTTTAGGAGTTGAGGGTACAGTGTTACCTGCAATGAAGTTGCCAGAACAGCTGGAAAGAGGGGAGCTGTGCCTCTTCACTTCCCCAAAGGGATGTTCCCGTTTTCTCTTTAATAAGAGCTGTGTTCATGGCCAGACTTATTTTGACTATGAGCCTGGGATGAGAGGTGATGGAGGAGGGGACGGTGGGGGTTGATTGGAGGCCTGAGTTGAGGGGGAATGAGGTCTGGTTTCTCCTCTTTTTTCTCTGTACCCCCTTTGGTACATTTTCAATTACGTGACAGTCCAAGGAGACAAGGAGATAACTTTAGGTAAAAAGAAAAGCGAACTTAAGTGGATATCTTTAAAATGAGGGGGAAGAAGCCTCCTGAATGAATGAATGGCTTTTTGAAAGGCTTTTAATCTGATGTTTGTCATGCTGTCTGGACAAAGGGCATTTGCCTTTCTGTTTTCAAAAATCTTGGGTTCTCTACTGCAGGGAAAGCTTAGGAGCACGTTCTCCCCTCCTCCATAACATAAACCATAAATCTCTTCCTTCCTTGAAAGGATGTGATTTTCTGGCAGTGAGGTGATTGAATATTGATTCGGTTAAGAATGGAGAACGTCTCTCTGCTTAAATATTGCTGTTCACCGTCCCTCCTGTTATCCATGTAACTTCCACCATATTCTCTGAAAATCAGTGGAATTAAAAATGCCATGTGTGGTTTATCGAACTTCATCTAAAGAATAAATAACAAGAAGAAAAATTATTTGGTCCTATAAGCAAGAAAATAGATACTTGGATATTCAGTTTGGGGAGACATAAAACTAATTGTTTAAACATCACTTAATGAGAACACTCTGTTTTGCCAGTGCAATGGTGGGAATGAATATGTCTTCATTTGATAATGCAAAATACTGAGAATTACTTAAAGCAGTCTGTTTAAATAACCACATGAGATCGCCAAGTTTCTTGTGGGCAGCCATCACCCCATGTAACAATTAAGTCCCAATGCCAGGTCTATTTCAGAGAATAATAATGGACAACTTACACAATAGAAGTCTATTTTCTATTGTGTAGTTAATTTGCTAATGAGAATAGTACTTTATCCCTTGATCACAGAAATAAACCCTGAAATTCTGACTTATCTGTAGGGGAGAAAAGTCTTTAATCTTAAGAGAGAGCTAAGAGAAGCCAGCCTTTTTCTCCATAGACACCAACAAGGAAGCTGACAATAGGCAGCCATTTTTTTCACCATGAGGGAAAGTGGTCATAAAAAGAAGGCAGTTGTGCTGATAGCAGACAGGAGAATATTGGGCTGTGGGATTTCTCAACTTCAACGCTGTTGACATTTTAGTCCATATCATTCTTTGTTGTGCAGTCTGTCCTGTGCATTGTAGGCTGGTCAGCAGCATCCCTGGCTTCTATCCAATGGATGCTAACAGCATCCTCAGCCCCAATCATGACATTCAAAAATGTGTCCGGACATCGCCAAATATTTCCTAAGGAACAGACGTTCTCTAAAACAGGATTGCCTAGTAGAAATAGAATGTGAATCACATATGTATTTAAAATTTTCCTGGAACCCCATTAAAAACAGAAAAAGAGAGAAACAGGTAAAATTAATTTAAATAATATATTTTATTTAATCTAACTTATTCAAAATAGAATTTTAATACATAATCAATGTAAAGTTATTATAACATATTTTACATATTTTTTTGGTACAAAGTCTCTGAAATCCAGTGAGTATTATATGCTTAAAATGTATCCCAACTCTTACTAGCCACATTTCAAGTGCTCGTAGCCAAATGTGGACAATCAGCTCTAAAGTAATCGGCAGAGGAACGTGCCCTACTTTTGGACTTCTGGTTCATTGTATTATTAAATTTCCTTTTTGCTAAAAAGGCCAACTGGGGTGGTACTGTCCATTTCTTCTCACTGAAAATATTCCAAATACAAGCCCCTTTGGACCTTCCTGATAATTAAAGCTTTAAAAAATGCAGGCTACCTTTGCTGGCCCTTAGTGAGTTTTCATCTTGTGTGTTGTTAAGGGGCTGTTTCTGCTCAGGGAGCAGGGGCACCGACTGCATGCTCAGTGCCTGCAGACTCATGAAGGCCTTTCTTGCCCTTGGGCCATACTTGTTTCTCTGCATTTTCTTGAGTCCTTGGGTCATGGGCTTTATTGTCTGATTGCCATGCCCTGGCTTGCGCCTTCCCCATGTGCGGTGGTCCCTTGCTTGTAAGCCCTCATTGTGAACTCAGCTTGGAGCATCTTCCGGTGACAGTAATAGTGCTGACAATTGAGTGATGGGGATTCTCGAGCTTGGAGTGGGCAGAATCAAAGCATCTTTGCTGCCTACAGCTGGGAATAGCAGTAAAACCAAAGGAGGGAATTCTTGCTGTATTATCAAAATCGGAAACCTATAGAAAGTTTACCAGGAAGCTGTTTTCAGATACACACACACACACACACACGCACACACAAATATATGTATTTTGTTTTTCTTCTGATGTAGTAGCCTCGCATAATTGAAAATACTTTGGTCTTGAAACCGAGGGTTTTACTCTGAGCACCACATGTGTTAAAAACGTCCCACAGTCTAATCGCCCTTTCCCACTTTACAGATGAGAATACTGAAGTCCAGAGATAATAGCAAACTTGCCCAAGCTTACGCAGTGTTAGTAACAGATTCAGAACCATAAGCTGTTCTCCTGGCTCACCAAGAGTTTCTACCTCAAACTACTGCCTCCTGTATTTATTTACAGTTTATTCAAATAAGTTCCGTGCCCCTCCCTCTCCAGGTGTTTGTATAAAGGTAAACTTCTCCTTTTGAAATAACTTTAGACACACATAAAAGTTACAGAAGTAACACGGTGTTTTTCATATGCTTCCCCCAGCTTCCTAGTGACATCTAACATAACGGTAGCGGTTATCCAACCAGGAGATTGGCACGGTAGAACACAACTAACTACAGATCTTAACCAGATTTTGCGAGTTCTTACATGCACTCCTTTAAGCAAAATTGAATGTATGTTCTATGAAATTTTACCGCATAGATGGTGGTGTATAACCATCACCACAATCGGGACAGAGAACCATTTGATTATCCCCTCAAGACTTCCTTGGCCCCTTTTTAGTTATAACCTCCACCCAATTTAACTCCTAACAATGATTGAGATGCCTCCTCTCCATTCAGGGCAACCTCCACTGAACACACACACACACACACACAAACACACACACACAAACACACACACACAGAGACACACTATAATTTCATCATTTTGAGGATGTGGTACAAAAGGAAGGCCAAAGTGGGTACCCTCTGGGTCTGGCTTCTTTTTCTCAGCACAATGCCTCGTAGCGTTATCCAATTTGCTGCCTGCATCCATAATCTGTTCCCTTTTATTGCTGAGTGGTATTCCATTGTAAGGATTCATCTGACTTTGTTTGACTGATCACCCACCGTAAGGCATTTAGCTTGTTTTCAGTTTTTAGTGATTTCTAAAAAATAAGGTACTACAGATATTTCAAACCCACTTTAATTTTTTTTTTTTTTTTGGAGCTATAGGCTGGGTTTTAAAAATTATTTTCCTGCTGTAACGATTAGTTCGTAACACTTTTTTACTGGATGGTGGGGACAAAATAAGAAAGAAAAAAGATACGAAGGAAAGAAACACCGGCTGAAAATTGTTGATTCCCCAATTTGGGACATGTTAACGATGCAGTTCCATTGACTGAGGGGCCGTCTCGCTAGTGAAGAAATTCATTACTAAGCTCAGTGGTTCTCAGGGTGGGGTCCCTGGACCATTAGCATCACCTGGGGACTGGCTGGAAATGCCAAATTTCAGGTCCCAACCCCGATCCAAAACTCTGGAGGTTGGCCCAGTAATCTGTGCTTTGATTTTCTAAGAACAACTTGATAAGGTAAAATAGCTGAGAGCCTTCATATTTTCACCAAAAAGGGAGGCTGGGTGTGTACGGCTGGGCACGGTGAGGGAAGATGTATTCTTTCTGGGCTGGGTGGGCGGTGATCTGAAGTCCATGATTTTTTTTTTTTTTTTTTTGGCAGAGAGTGCCTTGTGGGTCCACATAATCTAGTATATTTTGGAACAACCTGTGTTTTAAATGTTTCCATCTCCCCATTTAGACAACGTAGGGTGATTAATGTGACTTCAGAGGCACAACGGGGACACCGTGTCCGTCAAAGGAAGAAGCTCATGGAGAGGTCCATTTAGATCAGTAGGTGGTTCTCATTTGAGTGGGTATGCTCAGGAAACATAAAAGGCTTCTCTGTAGAAGGGCTTTAGTGCATCAGATGTCCCAGGTTTAGAAGATGTAATAGAATAAGACCCATTCTGGCCTTGGGCGCAGCTGAGAAGCAGGAGAAGCTTTTTGCGAGCTTGTGCCCGATGTAGGGTCCCTGACCCCGGCAGGATTCCTGTGAGCTTCCCACCCTCCCCCACCGCCTTGCCTCACCTCCCCCAGAGCTTCATTTCAAAACCTGCTCTTTTCTGTACAAGTCATTTATGCCCTTTCCTCTGCTGGGTGACACTGGACTAATTAGACGAGCGAATCCCTCAATTTTGTTATAAATTTGGCAGGTTCTCCCAAAGATGTGATGTAGCTCTGCTACATACGCCTCACTTTTCTCTGGGAATGAAGTCATTACAGCCTGACGGTGACTGGTAGGCATTTCAGGCATGCCGTAGGAGACGTATGGGCGATACTCTTCCCATCCGAATTAGTTAAAATAGCTCCAATTAGTAGAGGGTGCCACATGGTCAGATTCTCCTAGAAATAGTTCTTTTGGATGTCTAGGATGTGTGTGTATGTGTGCGTGTATGTGTACGTGCGTGCGTGTGTGTGTGTATTCAGTGGGGGTTGTCCCGAATGGAGAGGAGGCATCTCGATGCTTTATGGCCGATGTAAGGAGACTGTCCATCTCCAGGTGCTGTGTTTAGGTGGAGTTGTTTGTTTCAAGTTAAAAGATAAATGCTCAGGTCAAGCTAGTCCCAATCCTTTCTTTTCATGTATTTCCCCCAGTGCTTTCCGTTTGATTCTAATCATTACTCCTTTTGACTTCATTCTGCTCTATTAAAAAGGAAATACTCACAACTTGGCAGCACTCACAGCTCCTACTCTGGAAGGTTTTCTTCCAGGCATGACACCGTGGCAGACGGTTAGGTTGTTTAAGCGTAAAGACCAGTGCATCGCGGGGGCCGGAAGCATCGCGGGATGAGGGACCATCGAGCTGCCTTTATCCTAACTCCTGAACAAACTTTTTTAAAAAAAGGCTCTTTGTGTTTTGTGCAAATCCCAGCTCTGCCTTTGCCCCTTTCCCCAGAGCACAGAGAGAATAGAGGGCAAGGAATCACAGAGCTGCTTCGGAGGGCAGATTCTAATTTTCTGTGAAGGCCGCTCTGAAATTCAAAGAAGCATTATTATTTCATCCAATTTAAAAATCTGCCCGGTGCTGAATGGGCAAGCACCTCATTTCACCTTTGGAGGCAAATGGGAAGCTTTTTGTGCTGAAAGAAAGGAGAGGAGAAAAGAGGATTCCGACGGATAATTGAATGGAAATCCCTTTAAGGTGCCAGAAAACTGCTCACATCCACAAGGGATGAAACGGGGTCAAAATATATTTGTTAAAAGTGTGGGGCATGAAAGCCTTAATTATTTCTTTGGAAAGTCGTGTCTTTTAAAGACTTAAACAAAAGCTTCAAGAAGGTAGAAGCTGGGAGAAATTGCCCGTGGCTTTAGAAGAGGTGGGGCTGAAAGGAAAGCAATTAACGGTGAACAATAGTATATTAACAGGGGTTATTCTTCCAGACTGGGGACCCCTGCACTGGGTTTGGGATGAGATCTAGTAAAAGGTGGCCTGGTGGTCTGCCTAGAAGTGGGAGGGGGAGGGGACAGGGGTCAACCTGACTGTGCAGGCTGGGTGGGAGCTGGGCTTGCTGACTAAGGAAGTGAAGACATGGTCTTTGCTTCTGTGTTCTAAGGAATCATTTTCTTGGAGTAGAATGTTGAGCTGTGGTGAATGCTCTCTGGATTTAGACAGATGTGTATTCTAATCTCTGACCCCTCAGTTACTAGCCTTGCCACTTTAGGCACATTCCTGCATCCTCATCTGCCTCATTTGTAAATCAGGGAAAATCACACCTGCCACCAATGGTGACAATGAAATTAGGGGATGCTGGGTCCTGACCCAATAAATGCCTCAGGGTTGTCAGCCCCCTGGATGGCTTGTCTTTCCTCTGCTTTTCTGACTCCTGGGCAGATACAAATTCTATTTACAAACCAAAAACAGACTAGCAGACATAGAAAACAAACTATGGTTACCAAAGGAGAAAGGGATTGGGGCTGGGGAGGAATATATTAGGAGTAGGAGTCTGGGATTAACAGATACACACTACCATACATAAAATAGATAGACAACACGGACCTACAGTATAGCACAGGGAACTAAATTTAGTTTCTTGTAATAAGCTATAATGGAAAAGAATCTGAAAAGAAAATATATATATGTATGTATATGTATAACTGAATTGCTTTACTGTAGGCCTGAAATTAACATTGTAAATCAACTGCACTTCATTAAAAAAAAAAAAAAAAAAAGACACAGCTGTCCAGACCCTTGGGTGGATATAGGAACCAGCACAATGAGGATGGCCTCTGAGCTGGGCTGGCATGTGTCTGCATTTTCCTTCAAAACCAGAGAGAGGAGAGCTGACTTCTTATTCTTGCCAGTTGTCTCTAACCTTAGTTCTCATGTGTATGAGCATAAAAAACTCTACAATCAGTAAGTCCCTGTGTGTTACTTTCTCCAAGAAAGTAAATACCAGGTGGTTTGGGTTACAGATGTCAGTAGTAACAGGAAGGATCCACAGAGGCTGACACAGGTAAATTAGAGCATGGATCTGGTGCAGGAAATCAAGATGCTTTGCTTTGTCATTAGAAACAAATACAATAATACAATTTTCATTAACAAGTGGATTACTTGCTTCACTCATTTTTTTCATCAAACACTTCTTGAGTGCCTACTATAGGCCAAGTACTCTGCTAAGGACAGAGGGGAGAGAGATAAATAAACTTGGTTCCCGCCCTCAAAGATGTGAGCCCGGTAAAGGGGAGGAGACAGATGAGCAGGCAATTGGAGTGGAAGAACCATTGAGTGCGGCCATGACAGTGGCACCGTCAGCGTTCTCTCTTACCCAGTCTTGACAAGGTACTGTGACTAACAAGTATTTGTATCAGTAAGATCTAAGAAGCATGTGGCTTCCTATTAGCAGAACAGCCTGTAGGAAATGTCTTTCTTTTTTTTCCTCTAAATTTACTCGATAATATTTTGAAAGCTGCTAAGGCTTCTGAGTGACGTGGCCATTACTGCGACCTTGCTGAGAACGGACCAGGCCGGTAAAAGGCCTGGCTTGAAAATGTTCATGCCATTTTTGGGACTTTTCAAGCTTGAAGTTAATCCAGATTTTGGCTGCTTGTTTAGGAATGACAGTGGATTTCTGCTCACTCTTGTATGGTGTCTTTGTCCCCTCTGGCTGCTATAACAAAATATCATGGATGAGGTGGCTTGAACAACAGGCATTTATTTTCTCATAGCTCGGAAGGCTTGGAGGTCTGAGGTCAGAGTGCCAGCAGGGCCAGGTTCTTGGTGAGGGCTCTCTTCCTGGCTTGCAGGTGGCCTTCTTGCTGCTGAATCTCCACATGGTGGAGAGAGGGTGAGCTCTGACCTCTTCCTCTTCATGTAAATGCATTAATCCCATCAAGAGGGCTCCAACTTGATGACCTCATCTAAACCTAATTACCACCCAAAGGCTCTACCTCCAAATACTATCACACTGGGGATTTGGGTTTTAGTATTTGGGGGGGGACACAAATATTTAGCCCATAAGATGATTTCTGCATGGTTCATCTAATAGACCTCTCTGAGATATGGGACCTAGGGGAGTAATCCACCTGTTACCAAGCTAAAGTCTACAGTGGAGTGGTAAACATCAGTTGTCTGCCACAGACCTAGGAGTGCAGAAGAAGGTGAGGGGGAGATGAGAGAAGGGCAGAGGGTGTCCGTCTTCTTAGAGTCATGGGGCGATAGGCATGCAGCCACTCGAGTCACTGAGCTGGACCACTTAGGGACATAACTTCTCAACTTACTCTTCCTGCACCATCTGAAGCCAATGGGCTTTTAAGGGGTTAGTGCAGTGGGGGGTGCAGGGGCAAAGATATTTATACAAATGTTGTGGAACTGGGTAGCGATTGCCCTGGGGGGATCGAATACGTCCAGGGCCATGTTATAGAAACAGCCCTTGCCTCCAGGATGGAGGCTGAGATTCTGCATCAGCTCTGACAACTTGTGGCCAACATGTCCTCATTCATGTAAATGAGACAGAAAAAGTGGGCTCAGTTTCTAGAGTTACATAAAGAAAGAGGAGTGATGTAGTGCAGTGATTCTCAAAAGGTTGTCAGCACGAAGGTTTCTCCAGTATGCGACAGTATTTTCTATAGTCTGTGACAAAATGAGCAGCATATGTGGTTGGCTCATTATCCAAACGAGGTTGATTAATCCAGACCCCTCCCTACACTTGCATTTCTGATGACACACTTCCTCTGATGCCACACTTCCTCTGATGCATTTCTCCCTGCCAAAACTCAAATCTCCTGCACACACCAAGATTCAAAACATCTCTGCCACACCCCTTCATCCTTGTTCTTGTTAATACTTTAGCAAGGGAGAGCATGCACACACACACACACACACACACACACCTTTTTTGGTAAGAGCAGTATCTTAGTTTGCTTTTTTGATGATAATGTGTCCTTCCTTAAATGAAATGCTGTGATGATAGATGACAGTGTCTGAGCACATCGGAAGGTCCTTCTGGAGAGTTCTTACTAAGGGACTAAGGAGTTTCCCAGAAAAGAGCTCTTTTAAGGCTTCAAGCGAACAGAGGAATGGGCTTGGCATCGTTACCAAGCTCCAGCCAATACATTGGATGTGATCTAATGCCTCTCTTGAGATTTGTCTATGGTCTAGTACCCCGAAGGACCCCTGTCTGGGTCTTCCCAGGGCAAAGGACTGTGTGTAAAGACTAAAATAGCTGTTTTCACTAAAAATCTCAGTAATCTGTGTTGCTTCTGAAACACCTCCAGCAGCCATTATCACACACAAAAAGAAAATGACACTTTCTTTTAATTTGCTGACCAGCTGGAGGGGTCCAGTGACGATGGCTCTACCCAGTGTGAGTGGCAGTGATGGCTGGCAGGCTTGATGGTCCCCGTAGAGATGGTACCCCAGGTGATGATGCAGGATGCAGTAGTGCTGGGCAGCAGTGGCTCTTCTGTGGTCAGTGGGCACTGGGCAGGATACATTGAAGGCAGCTGGCAGGCAATGGTGGCCTCACTCTTGGACATCCCTGAAGAGATAAGGACATGGTCAGCCATGTGCTTTTGGACATGGGGAACACATGTGATAGACTTCTTGTGTCTCCCTAAGATAGTTGGGGGACCCTGGCACATCCGATGTGAGTAGGAAATAATAGCTAACTGTGGCCTATTATTATTGACGGGAACGTATTTTATGTGCAGGCTCCGTGGGATCCATGGGATGTGATAGTTACAAAAGAATTGCTTGCCCTCCACCACCCACTCTGATCTGGGGGGCTTAGAGGGGGCGAGATTTCAGGGGAGCTTGGAAGCTGGCAGTCATGCAGGTTCGCAGAAGAGCGGATTTCCGCCCTCCAAGCACTGTTCCAGACAGTGCTGCGTTTCCAGCAGCCCGAGGCTGCACACTGAGCTAGGCTGCATGCCTCTCTGTGCTGTTCCTTTTGGAGCCTGTTTGAGGTGATTCATCCGATATGAGGAAGTCCTCAGTGGCCATAACTGGCCTTTGGGGATTTGCATCAAGAGGTGGAAATGGTCACTCATCTATTTCCTGGGGTTTGGGATAGTGAACCCTGAATCTGTCCACACAGTACCATTTCCTGGGGAGCCAATAGCAGCTGCTATCTGTCACTTTTACTACAGCCTTGAACAAGACAGCTACCGAGGGGGGCTTTCTTTTGGAATGAGGTTGAATTCAGAGATTCCTGATTGTTTCTCTGTTAAGGACCATTTCATTCAAGATTCTTTGCCTACTGGTCCTGTGCTTAGAAAGACTTTTATTCCTTCTAAACATGCTGTTTTGCTAAATAGTCATTATTTTCCTCACTTTTCATTTGAATAGGAGATATATTTGTCCTCTCTAGGGCTCTGATCTGTATGAGATTGCCTGTTATCCCAGACGGGGTCAACACCGAGTTGAGCCGCAGCAGAGAAATACGACAGTTCAGTCAATCTGCGTAGTCCTCCTATGGGTCAATGCATGGATTTTATTTGCATTTTCAGAACACTGAATGTAGTTGTGAACATTCATCTTCTCTTTCTTTGAGTTGCTCTGAGTCCTTGGAACCTCAGACTGGGAGCGAGTCCTTTTTAATATTTTTGAAGTTGCTCTCTGCCTTGCGCTCTGAGTGAGAGAGAGGGCAAAGAGTTGAGAGGGATCTGTGTGGTCCATCTGGGGCCCAGTTCCTCCCCAGTGTTTGGAAGGATGGTTAACATGTTTGCTGCCTTGGCTTTGAATTAATCAATCTATCAATCTATCTATCGATCTATCGATCTATCAGATTTTTCTTTATTTTTGTTGAGTTTGAAATAGTACATGCTGAAACAAAAAATTCAGCATTCAGCAAAGTGTCAAGAGGAAGAAAAAAAAATCACCAGAATCCCTTCCTCCAGGATTAATTAGGCTAACATTTTGGTATATATCTTTCCAAGTCCTCTTTCTGCATGACTGTGAGTGTGTGCGTGTGAATGTACGTATGCACATATCTATATGTATAGAGAAACATGCAAATAGAGATATGAGAATTCCACCACTGTAACAAAATGTCCCCCACATTGTAGAAGGTTAAACAACATAGAAGGTTATTTCGCTGTCACATTCCATCTGGGTCCCAGGGGGAATGTTGGCTCCGTAATCTCCATGGTTTCAGCCTCCTTCTACATTCTTGCTGTATTATTCTTAACCAGTGGCTTCCTCCTCGTGGTCTAAAACAGCTGCTCCAGATCCAGTCATCACATCAGCACTTCTGCCAGCAGGAAGGGGGAAGTGGGAAGTGGAGGTTCTGCTCTGCTTTTTAAGTACACAGCCTAGAAGTTCTAGGCATTATTCTGGGTAACACTTGTCTGCACTTAGTCCCGTGGCCATTCCCAGCTACAAGGAAGCCTGGCAAATGTAGTCTTCATTCTGGGCTACCAAGTGCCCAGCTAGAAGTCAGGGTTAAACCCATTTATTGCGTGTGAGGGCACAGGGTTGCTCCTCATGTACAGACACTGGGGACCCTGTTCCTTTTCTTCCAGGGCCATTCCCAACCAGGTGAGGGGTGAGGCAGATAGAGGAGAGGGAGAAGCAAAGGGGCAAGGTGGGAGAAGCGGCAAGATGGGGCATGTGAGATGCAAAGCCGGGGCGGTTGCCAGGCCGGAAGAAGAAAGACTTTCACACTGACTTTGTTTTCAAGTAATTGCAGTTACCAAGAAAGAAACCGCAACAGATGACAGCAAATTATAGAGCGACTGGAGAGTCAGAAATACTTGTAATAAAGGAAGAAAAGCAGTGCAATTCTGCGCAGGGGTTGGGTGGGTGGGGGGACTGGAGATGACGGAGGCCCAGTGATGCTCAATCGGCCATCCTCTCCTGTGTTAGACCGAAGCTCTTACAACTTTGCTTTGCTTTTCTCTTCTACTTTTGGGAATTACAGAACAATAAAACCGTGGCTCATATTTATAATTTACACAGATACTTTATTACAGTTTTGGCTGTTCTATTACATGTCCAACAGCTGTGAAATCCTTGCTTTTTCCCTCAGTGGGACATTGGTGGATAGAAGGCTTACCCTCCTCACCCCCCTGCAGGGGATGCTCATAGTTCCCGGCCGTAGAGAAGCGGGGTTGCTTGGCAGGACCAGGTTATTCAACCAGATAGGATGTGCTGGACCTCCGCGTGGTTCCCTGTTTCCCCTGGCAATCTCCGCCCCCCTCCTTCTCAAGCAGTGGCTGCTGTTGCTGACCGCGAGGAGGGCAGGGGATACTTGGTTGGCAGACAAGGCTGAGAGAGGGCAGCAGGGAGCCAGGGGGCCTCCAAAGCTTTCTTCTGGGCCCTGGAGCACGTGGGGTCTGGAGAGGAGGGTAGAGGCCCATGTGTTGTACCATAAAATTCTAGGAACGCTCCATCTGCACTGCAGGCCTGAGAATCCCTGGCGTGACAGTGTATGTAACAGTCCTGGCTTATGCTTCTTAATACCAGTCTAGGAAAATAACAGTCCAACTGGGTGAGATCATGGGGAGATTGTGCGGGGCCATATGCCTTGGGCGGATGGGTGCTGACTGATGTTCGGAGGCTTACGTTCTGGGACTTGGTGGTGTGGGAAGGAGAAGAAATCAGAGGGTGGGAATGGGGCCGGGGAGCAGGAGAAAGAATGAGGAAGAAGACGAATGAGGCTGTCTCAGCAAAAGAGGAGCCCATCAAAGTAAGTGTAACGGGGAAGAGGGGTAATGTTACCACTTACTGGGCATCTACCATGTGCCAGAGAAAGTTTACGTTTTGTCTCATTTAATCTTCTGTACAGTATGATTTGGATAGTTAATGAGGGAAACTGTGTCCCAGCTATACTGAGTATCTGAGACTTGACAGAAGGCTGTAAGTGGCTAGAGACAATATTCAACCTCAGGGCCATAAGCTTTACCTTTATGCTGCAGAAATTTCATATTAGGAGGAAGTTAGTTTTCCTGTGAGTGAAAATCTCCAATTGGAGTTTAGATGGCTGTTGGAAACTGGTTTAGTTGTTTCCTCTTCCAAAATGGAGCCATTATCTTAGGAGCCTGTGGATAAAGATTTTTCTCTCTCCTTTCCAGGCTCCAATGATCTGAGATGGGCCGTATGGATAAACATGGCTGCTCTTGGGTCAGGTTGTTGGAGACGAGTGGCCAGTGGCTGGGACCAATGATCAGCCTCTTAGAAAAGACCTCAGCCTCCTTAGTGGGTAGCGCAGACAGATGCAGTTGTCACAGACAGACGTGTGCACATCACTCCCTAGACTTGTCAAGGGAAGGAGTCACCACTTGACATCGCTGGCGCTCCCTGAACAAAACTCAGAGTTGTTTAAAAACTTGATTCTGTTGCATCTCTGTATTATATTCAAATAAAAATACAGCAGCTACTAAGCATGTTCTATGTCTCAGATAGTTTATATGCATAATGCATTTTAATTTTCATAGCAACCTTATCAGGAAGGTGGAATTGGCTGCATCTTATAGAAACAAACAAACAACACACACACACACACAAACAAAAGCTTGGAGGGGGTAAGTAAGCCCCTCAAAGCAATACTATGATTAAATTGTTATTTTGAGATTTGAACTCCATCTGTCTGATATTAGAAGTTGTTTGCTGCAGGTGTCTGTCCCATCTCCAGAGAGACCAGGGAGGATCCTGTCTCCTCAGAATTTATTAAAAAGCCTTGTACCGTCCAAGCTGTTGAATGACACTCTTACTTAAGTTGGAAACAAAGACCGTTTCCTCTTTTCATTGAAAGTGGCTCACGTTTTTAAAAACAAAATCACATGTTTGATAACAGGTATATTGAGATATAATTCATACACCATACGATTCTCCCATTAACGGTGTACGATTCAATGGTTTTTAGTACATTCACGGAGGTGCACTAACCCATCACCATAATTTATGAACACTTTCATTTCTCCAACAAAATTGCATTTTTAGTCAGAATAAAGAAATTAACATTAAACAAAATTGAAAAACAGAAGAGGGTGTCTCATGATTCTACTGCCTCAGTTGAAATTTTTTCATTATTGCCACACTTCCCTGTCCGTAGGCACCGAGGATAGAGTAAGGCGGTTACAATCATCCTGTGCATTTTGTTTTATGTCTGCTTTTTGTAAGGTGACATTTCCCCTGCTGTTACTTTGCATTTTTAATGGCCCATGATATTCTCTCACATTGATACGCAACAATTGACAAACTCACCCCCTTTTGCTAAACCATTAGAGTCTTTTTTCCTACCGTAAATACTGTTGCCATGAACATCTCTGCACATAAAACTTTTTTCCCCTGTGGAATATATTTCTTGGGGTTGCCTTCCCAAGGGTGGGATTACCGGGTCAAAGGGTATGAACATTTTGTATTCTCCTCCCATGTTTATTTCCAAAGAGGTGACACTACTTTACAAAATAAAAACAAGTATGGTGCGCATATATATATATATATATAGAGAGAGAGAGAGAGAGAGAGAGAGAGAGAGAGAGAGAGAGAGAGAGAGAGAGAGAGAGAGAGAAACATCATACATTTAAAAAGTCATTTAATATTACCAAGTTTTGGGTTCATTATGTAAATCAGAGACACACAAAATGTGTGACCCCAGATCCCCAAATCTTGAGAGCCCAGAAAGCCGGTCCTTTATGTGTCCCACCTGGTGACTTAAATAACTTTACCGCTTCCCTTAGAAAGTGATTCCCGTGGAGAATGATTCCCTCAGCCTCCTGACCTTTTATTGGCTGCTGTTACCCTGGGGCAGCTCTTTGTTTCCAGCTGTTCTTAAGAGCCACTTTGCTAGCATTTAACCCTTTGAAGTCTCATGGGGATGAATGGCGTGGGGGAGGGGAAGAGGGGCTTGGGGTGAGGTGGGCGGGGGGCGGGGGAATTTACACATTTGTATCACTATGCCTTCGGGTCAGAGTAAGCCAAACCTGAGAGATACAAAACAAAACATTTCATATATTGGTAATATCTCCAACTTGTTCTGTTGTAAATAGCAACAATTGGGGAAACTCTGATGCTAGAGATCTTTAATGTCCACACAAAAGGAACTGTTAGGAGTGAGAGCCACGCTGAGTTACCGAGAAAGATTTTTTTAGAACTCAGGCATTTGGTCACCCCGGATGCCACATCTCCCCAGAAACATCTTTTGAATATCAAGATTTGTGACATTCTTAGATGTCCCAAGATCAACCAAAATCCCTTCTGGATTCTTGAAATTCTGTATCACTTAAGATGCTTTTGGCCATAAGCTGCAGAAAATCCAAATCAAACTAGCTAAAAAGATATTAGGAGTTTTTACATAATTGGAAAGCCCACGAGCAGGGTTGATGTCCAACAAAGCTTGATCCAGAAGCTTAGGACTAGCAACTGAATGTTTTTCCTTCTCTTCCGTCTACCTTCCATTGACATCAGCTATATCCTAAGGCTAAGTTCCCACATAGTTTTAAGACAGTTGCCAAGAACAGAGGGGGAAATGCATGCTTTCTTGTTAATGTCCAGCAGAAGAGAGGGTTATTTCTTTCTTTTAACCATAGGACTTTACTGTGACTGGACAAACTTAGGTCACATGCCCATTTCTGATCTAAGTATTGTGTCCGAGGGCTGCGGTTATGCTGATCTATGAATCATAGTTTAGACCAATCAGGGCCCATTCATAGACCCATGGCTGGGACTAACCCATCCTAACTGAGGGGGCTCTGCTTTGGGGAAAGGGTACCAGGGAGCAGCTGATGCTCCCTATAATTCTTTGGGTCAGCCTCCTAGATAAAGGTTCATCCCACCTTTGCTTGAACTACTTGAGTGGCAAACTTATGTGATAAATCATTCTCTTCCCCCAGAATATGCGTGTGTTTGGCATCTGTGCCCCCGATTCCTGGAAGTCAAAAAGTAGGTAAAAGCTAAATAAGGAAAAATGGGTTCTACAGATGAAAATTTTTATAATGAATCAGGACTGATTGATTGGGAAAATAGAACTAGGGGAACAAGAAGAATCAGATGAAGGTTTTGAGTTGGCGGAGGCTGGTGGAGGGGGAGGAAGCAGGCAAAGAAGAGAGGGGAGGGGATGAGTCTGGTCAATGAAAAGACAATGACCTGAGAGCTCTCTCTATATATAGCATAAATATATGAGGTCATGCCTGGAAATGGTCCTGAAACCCCCATGCATCTCCACTCAAGGATCCTAGACTAGGACCGAAAGGAAGGATATTAATGCAAGGGATTTGTTAATGAGACATTCGGTTAAATTCCAGGGACTAGGGTCTATGACTAGTATCAAGCTTACTTATTAGAGTTAATAACTTTAGATTTAATTTACTTACTTAGGTTTAGAAAAGGAAATTTCTATCTGAAGCTGTAGGGCTGTGCCTGGATCCCCCTTGGAAAGCACCAACTTTCCCCAAAGATGGTGGTTACATGGGAGGTGGGCAGATGAGGGCAGAAACAGGTTAGAAATGTGCATTCATTTCCTTGGGGCTGCCATAACAAGTTGCCACTCACTGGGTAGCTTAATACAACAAACATTTATTCTTACACAGTTGTGTAGGCTAGAAATCCAGACTGAAGGTGTTGGCAGGGCCATGAACCCTTAGAAGGGTCTAGGGAAGAATTTCTCCTTGCTTCTTCCAGCTTCTGGTGATGGCTAGCAATCCTTGATGTTCCTTGGCTTGTGACAGCATAAGCCTAATCTCTGCCTCTATCTTCATATGGCCATCCTCTGTGTGTGTGTATGTTTGTGTGTGTGTGTGTGTGTGTGTGTGTTTTCACATTGTCTTCCCTCTGTGCGGGTCTCTGTCCAGATTTCCCTCTTATAAGGACACCAACCATTGGATTAAGTTTACCCTAAATCCAATATATGACCTCATCTTAACTTGATGACATCTACAAAGGCTATTTCTAAAGACGGTCACATTCTGAAGTTCCAGGTGGACATGATTCTTGGGGGACACTACTTAACTCAGTACAGAACGGAAGCAAGGCTTTGGTATCAGGGAAGAGAGTGAGCTGAACCAAACAACAAAGTGGTGTGCTTGTGATTTCCCTGCCACTATTTAGTCATTTGCAGATTTTCTCATACGGTAGGCAAGGAGTTTCTAAATGGCTGGTGGAGATTTGGGAATTATGATGGCTAGTGGAGGTGGGGGGAAACTGAATTGGGGAAAGGGTGGGATGTATGAGACTGAAGGCAGTGGTGGAGGGTACCTCCTGGTCCCTGATGCGTTAATGCAAGCCAATTGGAAGAACTGCCTGTGAATATTCTGACCCTGGGATTCATGAATGAGGAACTGAGGGGAATCCAGGGACTGCTTGGCATGGGAAGGGGACATTGGGGACCCTGTGAAATTGCATATGAAACTTTGAAAATGTACATATGTATTTCTCTGTTAAGAAGACCCATACCGCTCATGTGACCCTTAAATGAGTCTATGATATGTCCCTTCCTCCCTCCCAAATTAACAACAGTGGCCTTAATGGTGTGTTGAGCACTCCAGGAATCTGACATAATGCATCAACTTTGCCCAAGTGGGACAGAGCTGGAGAGTCCCGGCTGTTGAGGAAAGCAGTCCGGGCATGATGGGAGGGCAGCTCTGGTCCCCGCTCTGCTGTGATCCCAGACACACCATGCCTTCTCAAAGGCTGCAGCTACCACAACTGAAAAAATGACTTGGATTAGATGATCTCAGTGGTCTCTCCCAGTCTTAACCATGGTAGGAAGGGACTGCCATTTATTATGTTGCATTAATTTTGTGCGTGTTAGTGATGCTTGAGCTGGTGGGCTCACCTGCCCATTGATGTGTTCCATTGGGTACGCACATTTGCAAGGTAGGGGCGGTGAAGATTCGAGGAAATAACTTGTGGAAGGGGCCAGGCTGGTGGCTGTAATAAGTGAATGCTAGTTCATCTGAAGAATGGAGTCTTGGTCTACGCTCTTATGAACACATCAATGTTTACTGTCCACGCACATCAGTTTTGTTGAAGTGAGCATTTAAATTAAAAATACAGGACCCAAGTATCAAAGTGAGGGAATTATTGGGATGCTGAATGGCTGAAATCTGAACTGATGGGTTTCCAGTGGCCACAGAAGGCCTGGTCTGCAGGGTGACTCCTGTGCGCTTCCAGCTGCTGGAGCTGGCCCTCCATGTCCTCCCCAAAGCCACCGTGAGGGACTCAGAGGAGCAGGATGTGGCACCAGGTGGTTTTGGGCTACAGAGGCCTCATAAGGAGGTGTCTGCAGACAGGGCCTAGATCAGGTTGGCCTTGAGAACACTCATTACGCCCCTTCCTTGTTTTCTAGATGGCTTTTCTTTCCTCTATTATATCACCCGATTGGACATGTCTTATGTGCTATGTGGGGTGCATTTATCAAATAGTTGTTGAATTCCTCTTTCTGGACACAAAAAGACCTCTGAAGTTGGGCCTGAGCAGAAGGTCTGGGGCTGAGCCCAGTGTGTCTGCACAGCTCAGGCAAAGGAGAACAGGGAGGCGCCCTCTGAGCGGAGTAGGTGGGAAGCCCCGGGAGAACCAGGCTGAGGGGCTGGGCACGGAGGCAGCAGCCAGGGTGGAGGCTGGGGCATGAACTCTGGGGAACCAGCAGTGAGCGGACTTTTGGCAGATTCTAGAACAGCTCTCCGAGCTGCAGGGCCATGGTGCGGGGGGTCTGCAGCCCGGAGGGGAGCCCGTCTGGACTGATACCACACTCCTGCTGCTTTGGAAACCTTTGATTCTGCCCAAAGGAGCATGAGGCAGCCTTTGGAGGTCTGGAGGGAGAGTCGGGGACCAGCTCCTCCAGTGAGGACTGTCCGGCTGATGGGCTGCATGATCTGGGGAAGACTCTTACCCTCTTTGGGCCTGAGTATCCTTATTTGTTTGGGGGCCCCATTTGCTGAGTGAGAGAATTGGGAGTTGAGTTCTGGGGAGCGCTCTCAAGTTCTAGAGTTAAGAACTGCTTAAGAGTTAATTGTTAACTCCAGGGCAAACTCTTGATGGCTTTCTGGTGTGACCTCCTCCTGGGTTATTTGCATTTTATAAGGTACTCCTTGGAGACCAAAATTCCCTGAAGACTCTAAAAGAATGGGGACTTAATGATGGCATAGTGTGTGTGTGTGTGTGTGTGTGTGTGTGTGTGTGTGTGTGTGTGTGTGTGAGAATGAGAGAGATGGTGTTGTTTAAAATTCCTCAAACTTTAGTCTGTCTCTGCTATATTGAAGGATGAAGATTTCAGGAATCATCTGTGATGCTCAGACCCCAGGGGTACTCACGGTGGAATGTGCAGGAAAATTTTTAATACTTTATTTAGCTACAACAATTTTGTACGAGTTAACTGAAATGACAGGTATCATATCAGTGTGATTGTCATTTGGTGATTATCTGGGGTCCTGGGGATGGAAAGTTATCAGAGAGATGGGAGCCAGATTAGGTGATGCCCCGAGTCCCTTCAGGAGTAAGAGCTCGCCCCCGTGAACCGCGTTGGCTTTTGTTGGCTCCTTTTCCACCCCTGGTCTTCACCGCAGGGTCCCCGCGTATGCTCACCCCCAGAACACAATCTCCTCCGGGCTGGTTCACTGCTGGGAGCAGTGAGCACCTGGAAGATAACAGGTGTTCAATAATTTATTGAGCACCTGCTATTTGTTGAAGGTTGAAGGTTGAAGTTTGCTGCTATGATCTCCGTTCTGCAGGTGAGACAATTGAGACTCCGAGTTCACCCAGCTGGAGAGTGGTCAGTGCAGGCGGCTCCGGGGTCTGAGGGCTGAAAGCCCCGGGTTCTCGCTCTCTGGAGACACCTCCCAGGGGCGTGGTCATCAGATGGGTGGAGCTTGCTCTCCGCGGTGAGTCAGGGGCTGGCTCAGGGCATTACTCGCGCCCTCCAGCTCTGACAGCTGTGGCCCCACTGTCCGGGCTGCTGGACTTGGTAGCTTTTCAGGGTAGAATCTGGAGACTGAAAGTGAAGCACCCACCTCACATCCCAGCACCTCCCACTTTGCCATCTCAAAAATAAAGTGAGTTTGTCCCTTCAAAGGAAAGGACTGGCAGACTGTACCTTTTGGCAAGGACAACAGGCAAACTTTCAAGCAAAGATTTAAATGTTGGAAAACTTATGTCCACTATTGCAAGCTTGATGGCTTCTTTTTTTAAAATTTTATTTATTATTATATTATTTAATTATTCTATTTTGGCAGGGGGGTAGGTAATTAGTTTTATTTATCTTTAGACGAGGTACTGGGGACTGAACCCAGGACTTTGTGCACGCTAGGCATGTGGTCTCCCACTTGAGCTGTACCCTCCCGCCTTGAGTTTGATAGCTTCTCAATACTGAAAGACTTTCTGATGGGACTGGTAGGGATGTTAACAAGTGTGACTTTTTGGATACCATATAATGAAATATGTCAACATTTGAAAAATCTGTACAACTCTGTGAACTAGTATTTCTCAAATGACCAACGACTAATGCTACAGAATCACACACAGATAAAAGATCTATTCAAAGTACAAGAACTCACAATACCTGAAATTTCTAAGAGATCCTAAGCAGGGAATTCACTGAGTTTAAAGCGGTGATGACTTGGTAGGGCCTTCCGCCATCTGGCTTATGTAAATTCTCTTTGAAGAAAAAAACTCTTTGCTCAGGTCTCAAAGAACTTCCAGAAATAAAATTTCTCAGACAACAAGAGAGATAAAATAGTACATATAAATTCTATACAAGTACAGGGAGAAAATGGAATAAGACAAATTACAATCAATATTAAAGGCAAGCAAGGAGAAAAAAAGAACATATAGGGAAAAAACCAGCTTATGGGAAGCACAAGAGTAAAATAAATTCAAATATATCAGCATTAACTATGTTTATATACTATATATAATATGTATTTATATATAATGTAAACTTGCTGGTTGAGACAGAGATTGTCAGAATGTATTAAAAATAAATTAAACCCAATTACCTGCTCTTTACCCAAAACATTAGCATACAGAATGTTTGAAAACATATGGATAGGAAAAATTTATTAGGAAATAGTCCGTGAGTGCTCGTTCATGGAACTATGTTGATGTCACAGAAAATGTGCTTTAGGGTAAAAAGGTTTTACCAGGATAAACCTAGAATGTAAGATGTATTCAAACTGGAAATTGATTAATGTTATTCATTATATTACACAGATCAAAGGAGAAAAAGCATAAGCTCATTGCAACAGATGTAGCAAGTTACTCAATCAAATTTAGCATTTATTCATTCATATTCCTAGCAAACGAAGAGAAGTTTTAAAATCTGATAAAAGCAATTCCCAAATAATGATAAACTATTAGAAACACTTTAAAATAAGAAATAAGATATGGATACCTGCTCTAGTTGCATCTTTTAAACTTTGTGCTGCACTCCTCAACAAAGCAACAGAGTGAAAATGAAGTAGAAGGAATGTCATTATTTGAACACACATATCTGTACAGAAAACCTAAATAATCTACAGGCAAATTCTTGAAATTATTAATGGTTTCTGTGGATATAAAATGAACACACAAAATAAAAATTGCATTTCTATGCAGCCATTAGAATATGTGATATCTTTAAAAACAAACAAGTATAAGTTTGGTACCTGGGAGATAAATCTAAAAATGGGTATCTAAGGACTTTATAGACAAAATATTTAAAAAACTTCATTTAGGTCTTTAAAATAGCCCTAAATAAATGAGAAGACATACCATGTTTATGGATAGATTGATTGACTATCATAAAGAAGTTAATATTCCCCAAACTGATCAATAAAAATTCTCATTGGACTTTTCTATGGACTATCACAAACTGGTTCTACAGTTTCTAAGGAAGATCAAGGGGCCAAGCACAACCAAGTTATTTCTGAAGAACAACTGGGCAGGTTACTTACCTGATACCAACATCAGCCCTCTGCTATGGATATTGGCAGGTGTTACACACATCCCTGCATGGAGGCATCATTGCTCTTATTTTATAAATAGGGAAACTGAGGCTCAGAGAAGTTAAATAATATAAATTCTACAGCTGGGTTACTTAAAGACAAAATTCAAATCCTTGTCTGTCAAGTCCTCCCAAGCCTGGGCCTCTGCCCTTTCTTGCTCCTCTACTGATGCAGCCTCAAAGCACCTCAGGTGTAATTCTACGATTCAATATGTTTGGTCACCTCAGCTGATAAATAATCACTGTTCCGACTGAGCAAAACACACATACACACAGAGGAAATAGAGATGAGCAGGTTCAGCAGGAGTCGATCTGGTCCCATTTGTCACAAGTCAAACTCTCAGAATCTCCATAACAGGATATTAAATTCAACTCCTCCTTTTACAGTCATAGCTTCAGGCTTGGCGGAGGTCCCAAAGGCTGAGAACAGCAGTAGGTGCCGTGCACCCCCATTACAAAGTCACGTGCTGGGCTACGTTTGCAGGATGGTGGGCTGGACCCAGCTCCCAACAAGGGGCTGAAAAGAGCAGAGCTCTGTGCCAAGCCACTCAACTGGCCAGGTGCCCTTCTGGGCATTTCCTGCACTTTAACTCGTTAGTGGCCACAGTGTTGTGAGATGGCAGCTGCCTTCTGTTTTAATTTTACAGTTGAGATTCAGAGAGGATGGAAATGATGATCAGAGTCATTTCGCTGCTACGTGGCCGAGCTGGGCATCAAGTCCAGTTCAGCCTGACCTTAACGCCGGTGCCTTGACTTCTCTTTGGACCCTGGGTCATCCTGCCATGGGATCTTCCAGCTGGAAAAGGCACTTGAAAGTTTCTCTCCCAAACTGTTCTTTTTACAAAGGAGAAAACTGTGGCCCGCAGAGGGAACCACATGGCTCTTCTTAAAGTCTTACATGTGGAGCATGCATCGGAGCTGGGATTTGAAGGTGAGGAATCCTGATCCAGTTCCACTGCCCTTTCTCTCTCTTGTTTGGGGGCCGAGGAGCCAAGCTGCTTGCCCCAGTTCCATCGTCAGCAGCTGAGCCCACCTCAGGCTCCCATGTCCTCGGGTGTAAACGAGAATCTTCCAACTTGGCCAACTCCTGGGCTCAGGTGGCACTGTGATCAGGGTTGATTGCGTGCTGAGGGGACAAGCTGAACCTTTTCTTAGGGTAAAAAAAGGCAAAAAGAAGACATTGTTAACATTATTACTATTTTTTTTATTGATGTACAATATTATATGTTACAGGTGTACAATGTAGTAATTCACAATTTTAAAGGTTATATACTCCATTTATAGTTATTATAAAATATTGGCTATATTCCCTGTGTTGTACAATACATCCTTGTAGCTTATTTTATTCATAATAGTTTGTACCTCTTAACCCCCTATCCTTATATTAACATTTTTTTTTTTTAACAACCCTGGTCTGTTTGTAACCAGGGCCTCTTAGAATGATATTAAAAAGAAAAAAGAGTAGAGAAATGATCCCAAATTTAAACTGCAATTCTTCCTGTCATTTCCTGGTCAGCATAAGGAATATTGAATTTTCTATCTAAGTGCTCGTATAAGATACGAAATAACCCGGGTAACGGGGGCAATTGCTACTTAAATTGGGACCTTGCAAAAATCAATGATCAGGAACTAGAGCATGCATTTTCTCCCAAGCCAGAAAATTTATGCTTCAAAGTGACGTCTGGCTGCTCACCTCATGTCAGCATCAAACCTGATGTGGGCTCCTCTCCTGGCTCCACATCTGGGTGAAAAAGACAAAGAAAAACTTCTCATCTGAAAAGCTGTAAATCTTCTAAGATATGTGATCCTATATTTTCAAGACTGAAACGGTCTTAGGAATTGAAGAAGTTTAAGAAAGCAAAATTTAACTCCTATCCCGTCCTTTATTGAATCGCGCAAAGCAAAAATCCCAGATTCCCCTGGGTGACACTTTATCACAATCTCGGCAGGTCTAGAGCCTGGGGAAGAGCTGCAGATGGCAGGAGGAGGGGAGGCTGGCCCTGTAGGGGTCACCTCCCGGCGCCCTGCGCTGACTGCTCTTCCTTGAATCGGTTCGAGATAGTTCCTGTTACAAGAGCGGAAAAGGAGCTTAGCGGTTCCTTGGCGGGGTAATCCTCAAACTTGGCCGCACAGTGGGAATTTCCTGCGATGCTTTAAGAAACCCTGAGTGCACGGCCCCCACTCCTAGAGATTTTGATTCAAAGGATGCTTTCGGTGCTCAGCACCTGCATTATTGAAAAGATCTTTAGGTGATTTGAATGTTCAGCCAGGGTTGGAACCCTGGCTTCTCACGGAGGAGTAACGTGAGGGTTAAATGTGGAAAGCAAGAAAAAAAAACAAAACAAAAAAAACACACACCCAGGACAGTACCTAGAACCTAGGCGCTCCAACAGGGTGGCTTCCCTCCCTTGACGTCCTCTGGTGTCCCCTCTCTCCTGAGCCCCCCACCTTCGATCTCCTCCATCCCATCCTTCCCATTCCCTCCCCACCTTGTGTTCCTGATGAGCTAATGTAAGCAACAACCTTTGCAAATCCCACTGAAGTGCCGCCTGTTCTCGTGTGCGCATGCGCTTGTATGTGGGGCGGGTTCCATACCTTCTTTGGAGGAAGGAGGCCGGGTGGGAAGCTTCGAGTCTCTGATCCCTGAGAAGGTGTAGGGAGCTAGTCCGTTGCCCACGAGGGGAGCTTCTTGGAGCTTTCACTGTCTTTGTAACTTGGGTGTCCAATCTGAAAGTGTAGACCATCCTAAGCTGGAGATGGGTGGCCCGAGTCGGGAGAGAGCTCCATGCTCCTGCAGCCTGGGGGTGTCCTACTTGGGAATGAAGAAGGGAGGGCGATTGCAGTCCTCAGCTTAGAATTTGTCCTGTTGTGCATCTGCCCCGTGTGGGAGTGACTGGCAGCCTCCTGCTGGGTGGAGGCAGGGCAGCAGATCCTCGGAGATGTGGGTGCATGCAGTCGGCTGGCCCCCGTGTGCCTTGTTACCCGACTCTTGCTACCCTTCCACCTTCAGGTCTTGAGGCAACTGCATGTTTGGGCACACGGGGTGGGAAGGCTCACCCTTCTTTTCCAGCATGTGGCTTGGATTCTGTCATCTCTAAAAGGGCCACAAGAGAAGCACTCCCCCCCACCAACCCCGAGCCAGAGTTTGAGATAGTCTTGTTTCACCACTGCTGACCTTAGGAGACTGATGTGTCCAAAATGAAGGCTGCCCCTTCTTGGATTGTTTAAAATACTTTGGCAAATTGAACGTTGGTCATTTTCAGGGTGGCTATGAGAAATCAGTGTCTTAGCTGGGTAGCTGCAGGGGCCCAGAGAGACCTTAGCCAGACTCCTCAAACAGCAGAAGAACTTCCCTAAGCAGCCTGCTGACCTTGGCCCAGCCCTCAGATGCCCTCATCTTCAGGTACCAGGGGAGGGACCCTTCCTGCAATTGTTCCGACTCTCACGTTAAATATATTTCTTTGGTTCTTTGCATGCCTGTGTAGTTAAGAAGTGGCTTTGGCTCCGCACTATATTTTCCTTTGAAATTGTGGCGGATTTGAGACACCAAGTAACCCTGAAAGTCTCTTTGAAATGAGTTCAACTTTTTATTTAAGATGGGCTTTAATTGACCATAGAAATGAAAAGTTCTTACCCAAGACGGATATTGGAAAGACATACATCAGTGATTTTATTTCCTGATTACTGTTTGTATTGGAATTAAGCTCTTCCAAATGAAGACTCGGGTGTAGGAGAAAAAAATTATGAGCCACTTCTGAGATTAACACCCCCACTATGGTACATCTAGACATAACTTGAACTTTTCATCAATACGCTGCCGATAGAAGTCTGCTGCCCTCTGGGGTGAAACTGCCCTGGCTGGGAGAGTAATTTGATCTTGGAGTGACTTTAATCAATGTGCTTTTGTTAAACAAATATTTTCAATTTTGCAGCAGGTTTGTTTGCTGTGTAAATTTCTTTTTGCTGCCAATATGCTGAGCTGGCACCATTAATTTCCACAGGTGGGACAGGACTGTTGGCGTCCCTGGGTTACTTCTCAGCATGTTGGGAGCTGGAGGGATAGAATTTCCTGAGCCATTCCAGCCAGCTGCTAAGCACCTGGGGCAACGTCTGCAACGACTCGGGGTGACCACCCTCTAACACCAAGTGCCCCCCACGTTGCTGAGGGAGGTTCAGTTGTCTGAGGTTTGCTTTGGACGCATTTCTAATCATAGTGGTTGGCCCAGACAGGAAGGCTGAGCCAGGAATGAAATATCTGCGAGCCACAGATGTTCCAGCTTGGGGGAACTTTCTGGAATGACCTCTCCTGGAGACTCTGCCAGTGGCGGTGGAGGAGATTATCTGAGGTCTGTTCACTAAGTCGGTGGCTTAAGAGGCAGCATATTAAGATTCTGTGTTTCAACTTACAGAAACTGATTTCATAAAAATTGCTGATGGTGAATCATCGTTTTAATGCATTTTCATCTATTCTCCTTTCAGCCTTCAGCGGGTAGGAAAAAATTCCTTTTGAATGTGTCCCTACAGTTTTACTGTAAGGAGACCCGTGGAAAGCAAAGCTGAAGCTCCGTAGAGGGAACAGGGCACAGAAATGCCCGCACACCCGCCCCCGCACCCACGCAGCGCACACGCACGCAGTCACACCTGGCCTCAGAGGCTGGCCTGACCCCGCTGGTCTCGTTTGGTCAGCTTTCTCTCTCTTTTCTTCATAATTCTGCCAGTGACAGGAAGCAACTGGAGGGGTGGCCTCCTGTCTCAGCCTGCAATGTTCTCTGCTCCAGTTACCCTCCTTCAAAGTTTGCCCATCTTCAGGGCTCAGCTCCTGTGCTGGACTGAGTGCGCCCAAGGCTCTTGTTTTGCTCTTCTCTTATGGTCGGAGGCGTTGGCAGCCTCATTCCATTGTCTTTGCTAGCTGTTTTGAAGACAGGGACTCTCTCTGAGTTGCGTTCCAAGCTCCTAGCTTAGCGTCACGTACGAGGAGGGAGAGTCCTTCACCTGAGGCTCTCTCTGAGTGACCGTCTCTAGCCCATGCTCCCCTCCATTGGGCTGGCTGAGCAGCTGGTCTGGGCAGCTCCGCTGGCCGACCCCTGTGGCGAAGGAGCACCTCCAGCAGGTTGGTGGCTGACTGGCATCATCACTGTGGAAGCCAGGTTTCTAGCCTACTTTTATAGACAATAAAGCAGTCCGAAGAACACAGTAGCTGCCATTTCTCTTGGTCTTTGACAAAGGCAGTGGCCTTGGGTGAAAAGTTTTCACTTCTGACAGTGATGATGGCAACCTCTTCCGAGTGTCTTCTCTATAGTCAAATGTAGGGGTCGGCGCGTTCAAGGATGCTCTCTCACAAACCCAGGTGGCAGGTGATAAGAGACACACTGCAGTCGCGAACAGTCAGGGGATGGAGGTGAAATCAATTTCCAAAGCTAGACCCAGAGCTGCTGAAGCCAGGGCTGCCTGACTTCAAAGCCCCTGCTCTCCTGGGTTCTGGTCCCAAATCACTCGTCTAGAATTTGGGTTCCAAGTGATGTGGCATCTGGAAATAAAGATCAAAGATCTTCCCCTTGATGATCTATTGATTTTCATGACAGGGTGAGATTTGGGTTAGACAGTCGTGTACAGATCGGAGTTCATTCCAACCTGTTTCCTGGTCAAGTCTTTAACACGGACCTACAAAGAATTAAACCTCCCACAACTCATTGAGTCCAGGTGTGCCTCAAACTGTCATTTCTGTTGTGACATACCAGTGCATACTCAGAGGTTAGTTTTTATGTTGAGAAAGGAAGAAAATATTTCCTAAGCTTATGTTTCCCCTATTGAAAATTCTTGGATGATTTTGCCGTTACGGTTGAATGAGTCATTTCCAATCTGATGGACACAATGGTGCACCAGAGCGTTCTGTCCCCTAAATCCGGGAGAAGCGTGTGTGATTTCCAGACTGCCCAAGCAAGTGCTTGAACTTGGGTCTATGAGTAACTGGTTGGATCAATGAATGGAGGAATGTGTCTGACACATCAGTGATGCCAGCTCTGCGGTAAAGGACCCAACGACGACTGCAGAGGGAGGGCATGCTGACAGGAGTGTATGTCTGAAATGGGGCCAAGAAGCATGAAACAGCAAACACAGATATGCGTGCTGGCAGACACTGCAGTATGAAAGGACTAAGAGATCTTGGTTAGCAAAGCAGGACACCTTCTCAGAAGTGCATGGCTCTCGGCCCCTCCCACCCAGCATCATATGCCATAAGCAGGACTTTCTGCTAGGATGACAATCTGAGAACACATGTATCTCCCCGCCCTGATTCCCACTGGAAAATAAAAAAGGAGCTGCCTCCCTGCTGTAGTGTGGCATCCACACTCTGGAAACTTTGAGGAATTTCTGGATTGCTATTCCTGGATTGAAGAGGAGTTTGTGATTCCCTCTGCATAAAGAAACAGTTTGCTTGGGTGGGGAGAGGGAGGCGAGAGCTCACAATGCAGTTCTTTAGTACAAGCCTGAGACCCCATATCTGCAATTCCAAAATGTGAGCCTGTCTGAAAAAGCATTGTTGTTTTTCAAAATTGGCACCAAGATGGATCTGGCCACAATATCTAATCCTACCTGAACTGTGATGGATAATTGTCATGACATTGGGAATATAGGAGAAATAAATTCCCATTGGTGAAATGTGGAAAATGAGCGATGAGTTAACTGCTGCCTTGGACCATGCACTTATCTGTGAATGAGAGATAATGGCTGTTTACCCACTTAGAGACTGTTTGGACAGACACTCGTGCTTGCTGAGAGCGAGGACACACGAGGCAGTTCGAAAAGCCATCTCTCGTTGTGCTGGCTCTTCACCTGAGTATTTTTCCTGTACTTGAACTTTTTATAAATGAAAGCACACAGTGTGTACTCTTTTGTAACTGGCATCTTCTGCTCAACATCATGTCCATAGATTCATCCTTCTCACTGTGCAAATCAGTTGCATTATATATCAGTGTACCACGGGGTGTTATCCATTCTCCTGCTGATGGACATTTGGGTTGTTTCCAATGTTTGGCTGTTCTGAACAAAGCAGCTGCGAACATTCTCATACAGGTCTTTGTATAAACATGTTTTCATTTCTCTTGAGTAAATAACCCAGTCATATGGCAGGTCAATGTTTAACAGTATGAGAAACTTCCAAAATGTTTTCCAAAATGGTCACATCATTTTGCACTCCCGCCAGCATCACACTGAGAGTTGTAGTTGGGGGACACCCTCCCCAACGCTTGGTGTCACCTGTCTTTTCAGTCTTAGCCGTTCTCATGGGTTAGTGTCACTGGGGTTCTAATTTGCTTTTTCCTAATGGCCAGTGATAGTGGGCGTCTTCTAATGTGTTTATTTCAAGCACACATATCTGACAAAGGATTTACACTTAGAATATATAAAGAACTCTTACAAATAAATAATAAAAAGACAAACCACCCAATGAAAATGAGCAAAAGACCTGAACAGACACCTCGCAAAAGACCTGAACAGTCACCTCACAAAAGACGATGACATGAAAACCGTATCTTTGTTTTGCGTCTTTTTCTGACTCATGCCTGTCGCTTCCGTGTTGGACGTCGCTGCTCTTTCACAACAGCGCTTAGCGTGTGCCAAGCGTGCTTCTAAGCCCTTGATGGTGTCAATTCACTTATTGCTCAATATTAACCTATTTAACTCTCAAAGCAAACTTATAAGGTGTAACCATCCCCATTTTACAGAGGAGGAGCTGGAACCTGATGAGGCTAGATTACTTGCCAAAAATTAGAGCTGGTCAGTGGATGATCCAGACGCCAGCCCAGGCAGCCTGGCTCCAAGCTCTTAATCACTATCTGTGCTCCTTGCTACAAAGTGAACATGCTTCAAGGGCTCGCCATCTTTCTGCTGCAATTTTTCAAAATACAATTTTTCAAAATTTTGTAAGTACAGGGGCATTGCTGATTGCCGTCATGTAAATTTTCATAGTGGTGGTACCTTGGGAGTTGGGACTTTGATGCCCTCAGGGAGTAAGAAGGTGATTTTCAAGTCTCTTCTAACTGAAAAAAGCTTTTCAGTGGTACTGAGAAAAGCTTTTTAGTCTTTAGAGAACAAAAAGAAAAAGAAAAAGAAAAAGGAGATCTTCTGGTCTGAGGGCTGCCTGGAAAAGATCTGTCCAGTTTAACTCAAAACCTTTTCCTCCATGGAATTTCCCAACATCCCTATAAATCCCTTCTCTGCTCCTACCATGTCAGCAGTTGTGATGGAGGTTAAAAGCTACCTTCCTGCAGCAACATTCTGGCTCATTTGGGCTTTCTGCCTTACCTAGGTTCCTTACCCATTGCATGGGTGACCCAAGCACCATTTTATTTGAAACTACTGGCACTTTCCTAATTAACAGAAAAAGATATTATAAGTAAGACTCTTCTTAACAGTCATACTCTTTTGAATTTGCTTCATTTGAATACAGCAGTATTAAAAATTCACACTTAGAAAACATACTTACATGTGTGTGTATAATCACACCTAGTATTCATAAAAGTGGAGGGAACTTTTTTCATTCAGTTAATTCAACAAATATTTATTGAGTGCCTGCAAGATGCCGGGTACTGTGGGGAGAAACAAATGAAGTATAATTGAGCCCCTGATTATCAGGATGGTAGAAATATGTGGTCAGATACATTCAATATCAATTTCCATTGTGTTTCAGAAGTTCTTTGGTGATGGGGGAGACAGCAAGGAGAGCTTCACCATGGACATGGTGGGAGGAGCCCTTCATGACACAATCTCCAGCTGTGCCTACTCCTTGCCAGCGGAGGAGCTATAGTTTGAGAGACTGGTTGGATGTAGGATGATGACAAATGGCTAGGTGGGAGGCAGCTTAATGGGTACAAGGGCGAGCACAGTTAAAGGCCAGGAGTGAGGCATCCAGTTCCTTTTCCCACAGGTTAAGAGTTAGTGGGAGATTTCAGCTGTGGCGGTGAAGGTGGCTACCAGTGTAAAAACCCTGAGCTGAGGGTCTCTGGAGGGGGTGTATGTGGCTGACGTGGGATGGAATGCTGATCTGCCCTGCGCCTACTCTCCAGCCACCCCTGAGAACCTCATGCCTGTGTGCTGGGGCAAGGGATCCTGCCCTGTGTTTGAATGTTACAATATGGTGCTCAGCACTGATGGAAGGAACCTGAAATTTCGGACATCCAGCAGATAACTGCTAAAGACAGATTGCCTCAAAGGAGACGTAACCTTGACCATAAAGAATGTGACTTTAGCCTATCGTGGGACCTATTGCTGCCGGATCCAATTCCCAGGCCCAATGAATGATCAAAAATAAAACCTGGAGTTGGCCATCAAACCAACTCCTTGATGGAATGATGTCACTACAGGCTCTCCAAGGATGCTCACCACCAAGGGACACGGCTTAGAGTCACAGACACTGGAGACCCTCCGTGATAAAAATCAAACAGTCCCTGCGTTCCTGTGATATTGTGAAAGAGATGGTCTGATGCACAAGTCATGAGACTGGCTGAGCAGACGATGATGGATTTCTGGCCGTTTGCTGCCGTTGTATCTGTGTTCCCACAGGAAATACCCGCACTGGCTAGTGAGTTATAAGACATGGGTGCAACCACCAGAACAAGCCTCTACCTCGGAGCAGGGGTGTCTGCTGGCCTGGCTTTCATTCTTGTGGCTGGTGCTTCCATCCTCAGATGGTACTCTGGTAGCAAAAAGAAGTTACAAAGTTCAAGCTTGATCACTTTGGCCAACTGCCCCCCATTAGGGTTAACAAGTACAGTCGCAGAGAGGATGCACTCAGAAGAAAACATTTATGTCATTGAGGAGAACGTGTATGAAATGGAGGACCCATATGAATACTGCTGTGACGCCAAGAGGTGCAGGTTTCGAATTCCCGGTTTGTCCCTTCCCACCCCCTTTACTCCCTGGTAGCCATAGGTTTGTTCTCTGTGTCTGTGAGTCTGTTTCTGTTTTGTAGATAAATTAATTTGTGTCCTTTTTTTGGGTTCTACATATGGGCGGTGGTATCACGTGGTGTTTTTCTTTCTCTTTCTGGATTGCTTCACTTGGAATGACAGTCTCCGGGTCCTTCAGTGTTGCTGCAAATGGCATTATTCTTTTCTGTGGCTGAGTAGTATTCCGCTGTGTGTGTGTGTGTGTACACCATGACTTCTTTGTCCAGTCAGCTGTAGCTGGGCATTTGGGTTGTTTCCGTGTCTTGGCTGTTGTGAATGCTGCTGCTGTAGACATTGGGGTGCATGTGTCTTTTCAAATTATATATGCCCGGGGTGGGGTTGCTGGATCATATGTTAGGTTTATTTGTATTTTTTGGGGGGGCCCTCTGTGCTGTCCTCCGTAGTGGCTGCACTGATTTGCATTCCTGCCAGCCATGTGGGAGGGTTCCTTTTTCTCCACACCCACTCTAGACTTAATGCTAATTTTTTCATTTGCCTTTCAATAAGCTGGAAGAATATACTCAAATTAACATGGTTACTCCACAGGAGCAAGTAGTCAAGAGACAGACGTTCACTTTTTTCTTTTATGTGCTTCTATAATTCTTTGAATTATGTTCTCCATATTTTTGAAATAAAAAAATAAATTCAAATATTAAAAAAGAAAAAGAGTTAGTGGAATCCAGGACTGGGGTTGACTGCATCAAAGGTCCCAAGTGTCCCTGGGCAACAGAACCTTCCGTGGCAGGTGTACACAGATCATTCCTCCCATTTCTGGATGGCAGGGGGTGAGTAGAAAAAAGTCTTGCATGTTTCTCCAGGATCAACTTTTCCTGAAGTTATATGTGAATATTACAAAGGCTTGAAAATTTAAGGGGTGATTAAGAGGCCAATTATAATACGTACAATGGAGTTGCTCTCCAGGTAAGTGTATTCTCTAGCACTCAAGAAAAAAAATGAAGTTTCTTCAGTCTCCCTCTTCTGACACAAGCTTTGGCTTTTTTTTTTTTATATATGTTTTTCTTTGAAGATTGTGGAGAAAATGTTAGCATCTACGATTTTTCAAAAAAAAGCAAATGCTGCCATGCAGGTGGATACGGTCCGGGGACTGGGTTTGTGCTTAGGACGCTTCCCAAAGTGCCTGGATTTCCCTAAAGCCTATTTTAAAGGGCAGTTCATTTGACAGAAGATGTAGAAATTTAGTAAAAGAAAATGTACCTTGGGGTACCTGGTGACCCCAAGTATATGAATGGAAGCAATGCCCTCTCCATTCCTGAACGGCCAGGTCCTGCAACGCCAAACAGCCTGGGTGCTGGCTTCATACAAAGTATCATTTTTAGTATCAGAATATTGCACTCTAAAGGGACATTGAAGGAAGTCCCTCAAGTATCATGACACAAAGAGAAGGGTTATGGTGGCAAAACTGTTCTCGCCAGCCTCCACTCTAAGGATCGGTGGAGAAGTTGCCGACTTTTAAGATGAGGCTCTTTCTTAAATACTCCGGGCTACTTCTTCCAAGATTGTTGAGTGAAAGCCGCCTGGAGGGTGGCACTTTCTCTTTACCGAGGCACAGGGCTTATGGTGCAAAATGCTCCGTGCTCCCCATGCATCCATAGGGCTGGGCAGCCCATGCATTTCATTGGCTCAACAGCTCAAGCACTCACCACTATGGGGAAAGCACTGGGGTGGGCACAGTGGGCTCAAAGATCCCTGTGGCGTGGTCTCTTCTCACGGAGGTCACATTTTGAGATGTAGGAGAGACATGCTTCCATCATCACATATGAGATTTACCATCGTGGTAAGAACTTAGATGCTACGAGACCAGAGTGACCAAAATGATAAAATTTGGCCAAGGGGGCTAGGAAATGCTTCCGTGTTGAGCTGACACTTGGGCTTGGATTTGGATTCACCAGGCGGAGAAGATACGTTCTAGGTAGAGGGCACACCCACACCCCATCTGTGAGAGGATACAAAGGGGTCCCTAAGTTTGGGTGACATGAATAGGGAGGCAGGGAGAGATGAAAGACGAAGTTGGTAAGGTTGCTTGGGGTCATATGGTCAGTCTTGTCCTCTATGTAAAAGGATTTAGACCCAATCTTGCAAGTCTAGGGGTGACGTTGAATACGCTATGCCAGGAAGTCTGGTGAGAGTGGCGTTGGGATAAATGCTGGCAGCAGAGTGGAGGGTGCTGGAACTCATGGCAGAGGCTGGGAACAAGAAATTACCCTGGGAAGATATTTAAGTGGTGATTAAATATCAGTGTTACGTAGCATGGAGAGAGGGCGTGGGCTCGGACCCCTGACTTCTTCAGCTTGAATCCCGGCTCTGCCCCTTCCTATCTGCATATTCTTGTGCAAGTTAGTTAGCCCCTCTGGGTCTTGGTTTCATTGTCTATAAAATGGGGATAAAAGCAGTAACCAGAGTAGCATCTTCTCAAACCCGACCATGAACGCACCTCGGCTTGTTAAAATGCACACTCTGAGTCAGTTGGCTCTCGGTGGAACCTGAGATCCTGCATCTCAAATAAGCTCCTGGGTGGTGGTGACTCTGCTGGTTCGCAGATCACACTTTGAGTAGCAAGGCTTTTAATGGTTATTTGGAAGATTATATGAGTAAATACACATAAGAAACACCAAGAGCAGCTTCCAGGATACTAAGAGATAGCCATTATTACGATCCATAAGACAGACTTGAACAGTATGTCTCAATTATTGCTTTATAAGTGCTTTATCCACTAGAAAGTTCTCTAAAGACAATTCTTCAGCATCTAGGCCCCGCCTTTCTGGCCAGTTTCCTGCGGAGGGTTGGAGGGGGACTCCGAGCCCCCCATGATGATGGGTGATGTCATTCAGCCACAAAGAAAGGTGGTCTCTGGTTAACAAATACATCATTGAAGCTCTTCCAGGTCCCACATGAAGTTAGAAGGCAGGGCCGAGTCTTTCCTCTGTGAGTAGAACATGGGATTCCTGTGTGCAAAGCACTCCAGGGAGAGATGGGTTGACGGTTGAGGACCCCTCAAACTACGGTTTGGGCTCAAAAGATTTAGGAACTTGAGTGGCTTCTACCCCTTCCCTTTGTAGGAATTTGAGCTGCAGCTTCCACTGGGGCTGGGCTGGGCTACCTGCTGGGTTTCTCTTAGAGTAGGGAGGATGATGGGTGAAAAGGCATGTGCTTGAATTTTGCAGAGAAATTAGAAAAAAAATGGGAATATGAGACTGGACAGCAAAGAGCAAACCAGTCAAATAAACTTCACAATGCTTAAATTTTATTTTCAAAAGTGAGGTTCTGGCCAGCAAAAAAAAAAAAAAAAAAAAAAAAAAAAAAAAAAAAGTTCTAATTTTATCTCCCCTCCTCTCCCTAAAGCATCTCCATGCGCATGCTCCCAGCTCTCCCTTTGGTGAAGAATGAGCTCCCTGTGGGGAGGGAAGAGTGGTTCTCCAGTGATGAACTTCAACAAAGGGATGGCTCAAACATTACTTTAAAAGCCACTATGTAAGGACAGACGTTTTATTTTCTGTGGGCATTCTACAACGTGTAGATGCTTGATTCTTTGTGAAAAGCCGGAGCAGCTGAAAAGAAAGGGAAAAAAATCCCACTGAAAAAACCCAAAACAAAACCTCTGCCAATGGCTCTAGAGATTCACGTCACAGGTCATTTCTCTCTGATGCACATAGGGAAAGGGAATTAGGCATTACTTGAGTTTGATACTTGGCTAATTTTCCAATACCTGATTGGAACACCGTGGTTGCTTAGCTGGTGTTACAAATGTCCGAGTGTTCCTCATGTGCCTGGCACATTCTGGGCACTCCAAAAATGTTGCTGAATGAATGAATGGATGGGTGGATGGATGGCTGGATGGATGAAGAGGGGAAGCTTCACAAACAGCATTTTGTTTAGGCAAAACTCTGGTTACTTTTTAAGGCTAATTTTTATTTCCACGTTCTCCAAGAAGCTATTTTCTTTCACTCCCCTTGCCAGCCTCACTAGATTTGGTGAGAACTCCATCCCCACATCGTATCGCAAGAGATCATGGCCGCTCTTCATCCAGCATGCACGCCAACCACCATGCCATGTGCTCGAAATATGTTATTCCAGTCCTTATAAACAATGGTGAAAAATTCTTCCTGTTTTATAGGTAAAGAATCAGGCCCAGAGAGTTTACGTTCCTTACGCAAAACTAGCAATTGGTAGATCCAATGCCCTGCCACCCCTACCCTAGTTTGGAACTGGATGATTCCAAAAAAAATCAAGAAACCCTTGGAGCACTCGCATGGAGTTACAGGTATCATATGTGCACCAGGATGCAAGCTCCTGGAGGGCAGGTGTTTTGCTGCTGCTCTTTCTTTCCCCCACTGCTCTGTGTCCAATTCTCTGAGCACACTGGTTATAGAGAAGGACCTTGAGTGCATGGCAAGTAATCTTTTGTTCTGTGAATGTAGTTTAGGCTCATGATTTGGGGGAAGGCACCTTCTTTTCCATTTTAGCCTCATGTAGGATCTACCCTTCCTGTGCCCCGTGCAACTGGACAGAGCCCGAGGTGGTGTTTGTGTTCCAATCTGTCCTTTGGGGGACACTTTCCATAATGGGATTTGTCCTTCTTCCCATTCTCTCGTAAGATAAGTAACACACTTGAAGGAGAAGGGCTATGAGGAGTTTAAAGAAGACTTGGAGGACCCCAACTCCATGTCTCCTGGTTAAAACTTGATTAGAGGGTGGAGAAATCTTACTGTCACTCTAAAAAGAGAAATAACAAAACAGAGGGCTTGCTAAGGCTATTGTGCTTCTTTTGTTTGTTTACAAAAATCTCTGCTACATCCATTTTCCTCCTGGTGTGATCACATCCCTCAGTTTATCTCCACACTCTTCAGTTCCTCTGCAGAACTTGATCATCAGGGCTGCCCCTCCATCTGCCCTCGTTCTGCCCTGGTCCACTCCGTCTCTCTCACAACCATCCTGATAAGGACCCCGACTCAATTTCCAGTCTTTCCTTCTTGAAACTCCCTCCTCCCTTTCCTCCCATGATCCTTCTAGTTCCACCCCCACTTCTCTGCTCTTCTGAGCCAACCCCCTTGTCCTCTAAGAGACGGACTTCTCCAAAATTCAAGCCTCAGTGGCCTGGCCACCCTTCTCTCCTAGGCTTGTCTCATATATGCCCGTGATGCTTATTAACCAATTTGCTGGTTTCCCCAAGCATATTCCCTGCTGCTAGCCTGTGCCCTAGCCCTGTATCCAGGTGCTTTCCACCCAGCAGGGCCCTTTCATTTGGCTCATCAAACTCAGCGTCCCCCTAAATCAACTCAAGGTCTTCGCCCTTCAAGCCTTCTCCTTCACTGTGTCCTTTAGTTCTATGAGTGGCACAACTGTCTACCATTCCCCAAAGCCAATTACCTAATTCAAATATGTCCCACATCTTTGTTAGTCATCTGCAGGTTAGCTGTCTGAAAATGTGTATGCTCGTTGCAGGGAGGGGGGCCCACTGTCCCCGCCCTCAAGGAGCTCACAGTCTAGCAGGAGCGGCAGACATACCAGCCCACGTGGACAGAATTCCAGGACCTGCCTGGGGGGACTGGAGCGGACAGGACCTCCCAGCAAGGAGGGCACATGTTTACTCTGTCCAGGCAAAGGCTCCTGGAGGAGCGCTGCCCGTGGACCGAGGGTCTCCCGGCAGTTGGTTGGGTTTCCAGCACTGGCTGAGGCTCTGTGGAATCTCGGGTGTCCCCTCCCATGCGGAGGCGTGTGTGATGGGTGAGATCAGGGCACTGTGATTTGCCTCATCAAGAAAGGAGTGAGTGGAGAGCGGAAAGAAAGAGCCAGTTTCACTTCTGAATTTTTTTCCCTCTTGATATAGATCTCTTGCTTCAGCAGGAATAGTGTTTGTTTGTTTTTAAATTATACAACTGCTCTGAGCTCCGAGGGACCTGCTTGGGGTCAAATTTACCACTTCTGGCAACCTAATGGCAGCTTTGAAGCAGGTATTTCTGTGGATGTACATTTTTCATATTCCTGTTTACTAACTAAATCCAGAAGAAGATGAATCTATTTTTCTTTTTCTTTTTTTAAAGAAATGAACTTCTTTTCCAAGGGAGGTCTCCAGAGGACACAAAGGTCAAACCTCCCATTTTACAGACAAGGACACTGAGGCCCACTGACACAGTGTCCTTCACTTGCCTGTGGCCAGTGATTGGACAAAGCTAGGACTCAGAAGGCGGCGCCTGAAATTTCCCACCGAGATGGCTTTTTGTGGCTGGGTAGGTCACTGAGCCCAGTGAGCTTCTGCTGTGTGCCTGGCCCTGGACTGCTGGCTGCGGGTGGGATGGCCCTCGGGGTGGGTCCCTCCTGCCCGGTCCACACGAGGAGGAGCTAGGACAGCGCCTAAGCAACCAAACCCCGAGGCAGAGAGGGGCAGGGTCTGAGAGAGGGTCAGCGCGGGTGATGTGTGTGCAGACGGCGGAACAGCTTCGCCTCAGGAGGGAAGCTTCCGCACTGTTACGAGTCCTCACTGACTGAGCTCCTACGGTGAACCCAGCATAGGTCAAGCGAGGGACATGTCTTATCCTTTCGCCATCCCTGTGAAATACTGACCGCTTTTGCATCACAGAAGAGGAAACTGAGGCACAGAGTGAAGCCTTCTGTCAAGTAGTTGCAGAAACTGAGGTCCAAACCTAAAACCCATCGCTCCCACTGTGGACACATTGTCCTTTCGGAGGGAGGGAGGACCGAGGGGGCCTGGCCTCTGACACCCCCCATCTTTGTTCCGTTTCTCTCTTTTCTTGGGAAAGTTCTCACTCATCCTCTTGAGCCATTCCTTCCTTCCTGTCTTCACCTGGTTTCTGCCCAGGTGGCAGTATCTCTCTTTGCTGCCTCTGCAGGAAACCATCAAAGACACTGAGACTTCCTTGGGGACCAGTCCTGGGGGCGTCTTCTGCATCCTCAGGGTCCCTGACGTCTCGACAGCGGTCCCCCCTGTTGGCTCCTCCTTTCTCGAGGCTCTACTTCTGCCACACCCCTGCACGCTGTGGGCCATGACAGTCCTGATGTGGGCAGCAGGGCACTCAGAAACCTACAGCATACTTTCAGCTCCATCACGCCCGCCGCAGGTCAACCCCTGTCTCCAAACTCCTTTCCTGCTTTCACCATCTGGGCCACGTTCCTGGAACAGGATCACCTGTTCCGTCCCTCACAGACAGACTAGGGTGGACTCTTGATCCTGGGGCCGGGGGTGGGGAGGGGCTGATAAGGAATCTGTTGAGTGGACAGTGCCCAGAGCCTCTCACTGGAGAACCTGATGTGAGAAACACAGAGACTGAAGCTCGACACTGCTGCATCCACGTGGACACGGCAGGTGTGAGCAAATGCAGACCCTCCGTGCTGAAGGGGGCTGAATTCCCGGTAAAGGGGAGCCTCAGAGAAGACCCGCCGGCCTGGGGCGGGAGAGGTGGAGGTGCGGAGAATGCTCTGCAAGCTTCTGTTCTCTGTTCTCTGTTCTGTGATAGCCCCTTTTCTGCATAAAAGGAGGCCCTCCTTCGAGAGTGCTAGTCTGGCTGATTTTGTCTCCTTCTTACATCACTGAGCTAAACCCTTCCCACGGGACGGTGTGCCCTTGCGCCATGATTCTTCCCCACACACCAAATGCTCTGCGTGCCCGAGGGTGGAGTGGGGCGAGGTGGTCCCCATTCTGGACCCTAAGGCATTTGTGGGTCCTCAGGCGTCTGCTGGACACCCCCTTCCCCAGCTGAGCCGGCGTCTGCCTGCAGAGATCCAGTTTCATCTGAGAAGCATCACCAGCCCATGGTTACTTGGCCTGACCATTACATGCGGCTAAGAGAAGGCAGTGGTATCTAGCGGGAGGGGTGGGGGCTGTTTCTTATTTCCCCTTCATTCTAGAAAGATGAGGCACATGTGTGCAAGACCCCCGTGGTGGGGAGGTGTTGTGGAGGGGGTCTTCCGCTTGGATGGCCAGAGAGATGCTTTCCCAAATTTTGTGTTGCTGAGCAGAGATGCCTGGCCCAGGGGCTGGTCCAGGCATAGACGGCAGCCAGGACAGGGCCCAGCTGCAGAGCCCGGAGGTCGGGCACCCAGGGGCCGGTGGGGACTGTTCTGTATCATTGGGACATGAAGATGGGGAGGGAGATGGTTTCCATAAGCAGGCTTCTGACATTTGTCATAAGACCAACCCCTGAGGCTCCTCCTCCTCAAGTTCAGGGGCAATATCAAATGCCTCCCTCCAGTGCTAAGGGCAGGAAATGAGGAGGGGAGCCCAGGCTGTGCGGGGTTGGAGACGAGAGTACTGGAGTGGTACTGGAGTCAGTGGGTGCCATGGGGCACCTCTGGGTGTCAGGAAATCAGACGGAGGGGGAGGGTAGAGGGAGGAAGACCTGGGGGAAGATTGACCAGGCAGCCAGGACAGTGGGTTGGGAAAAAGTTCTAAGTGGAAAATCCCCCGGGGGGAGGACTGGAAACCAACCTCTCCAACCCTACAAGGAGGGCAGAACCCTAAAGCTTCTTGGTGGCTCCAATGGAGCAGACCAGAAGGTGACCCTACGGCGGGCAGTGGAACTGTGGACCGTAAGAAATAGTGTGGGCAGGTCTCTGAACTTTCTGGTTTTATTTTTAGGACTGTGAAATGGATGAACCCCTTCCTGAATGGCTCCATTTGAATTAAAAAAACAAAAACAAAAAAAACAGCAAAAACATTTATAACTCTTAAGGTCTGTGATTCCTACCCTGATAGGTATCCTCGAATGTTGGGCAGAAACCATCACTCATGTGTCAGAATCCTTTGGAACTGGCCTTTTAATTAAGGTTTTTAATCCAAATGAAGCAACTGATGCCTTTGTTTTAATTTTGAAGATGCCAACTTTCTTCTAGTTTCATATGCATTTACTTCCTAAATCCTGTTTTCAGAGCTAGGGGTACATTCCTTCTAATTTTCTGCATAAGCAACCTTGTCCCCATCCCAAGAGGCTTCAGCGGGTCGTTAATGGTGCTTTAGTGAGCTGGTTCCAATAAAACCTGCACAGCTCAGACTTCCTTCGTTCCTCTGCTTGGTGCAGAGACAATGGCTGATTGTACACTGCTTTGTCCCTTAGGAAAAGTCAAAGGGAGCTGAGTCCTATTTACATGTCTCTCACTATTAAATCTAAATTCTCTTATTTCTTTACTGAAAATATTCTAATCAGCCTAAACCTTCAGACTTGAGCAGACACCTGATGTAGCTCATAGCAAATGGCAAAGAGATTTATGAAAGGGAAGCGCATTTGCAAGCCTACCGCTCTCTCTCAGTCACCTGCTAATTCAAAGAAGGGACATGTTGCTCCCTGGGATGGGTAGGTTTTCCTGAGATTCCCCTGTTCCTGCCTCTTCACAATTAGACTGTGAACTCCTTGGGGGCAGAAACCATCTTCAGATCCTCTTCCCATCCCTGCACCTGGTCGCTAGAGTACTCAATAAATGTGGGTGCAATGAAAATATTTAGAAAATTCCACAGGTATGGGGCTTGAAGCTCTGGTTTCTTGTTTCAGAGCATCCACATTTAGATTAAAATCTAAACTTGTAATGTGAAGAGGAAGAGCAGCCTTCGTCGGCTGTGACTGTGGGGCACGGTACTGCCAGGCTCCCCCGCTGTGGTGTCCTGAGAAGCCCCACATGGAAAGAGGGCGGCCAGGCCGAGGCCACTGCACGCTAGGAGGGAGGTGGTCTCAGAGTCCGGGTGTCGGGTTAGAGGGGAACCCGGGGATGACCAAGCTCCCCTACCTCGTAATTTACATCAGGGGAAAAGGGACCCAGAGTGTGTTATTTTCATTTTTTCCCCCACTCGGGCACTCTGGCAAAAACTTCCAACACAGCCTCGAGAGTTTTGCACCCTAAGCACTGCCTACGGGACCAAGAAAGAGCCAGGCTGGGGATCCTTGTTTCTCAAGCTCTTTTGTCTACACCTATGCTTTCCTCACCTTCCTTCCTTCAGAGCAAAAGGAGGGACACAGGATCTTGGAGCATGAGTCATCGGGCCCTGAGGGGGTGAGCGGATTCCTTCCTTTGGCCCATCCAGGTGTCAAGGCTATCCTGGGACACCTGTATAGCAGAGTGCTCCGGGGGAGAGCAGCCTGAGTTCTCTTCTAGAAAGGCCACTGCGGGTGCCTGGCTTGAGAGGACTCGACATCTGAAGGCTGACCTCTTCCCCTGAGGCTCAGCCGGGGATGCCTTGAGCTGGGCTCTGGCTGGCTGCTCACAGTCACCAGCAGCTCCTGCGCTGGCTGTGGGGACTCTTTACCTGCTGCCTGGAAGCACCTCTGCAGAGACCTCCTTTCAAGTGAGCAGGAGGGAGGCTCTGGCTGTTGGGTGTTTTATGACAAGATGCTGGAGGTGAAACACCCAGCGTCAGATCACAGAGGTGCAGGCTTTTTAACTGATTTATCTGATGACCGACACTCGTCATCAAAGCCAAGTTCATAGGAAAAGACACATCTGGCTTCATCTCTATGCTATTTTGCTTTGGAAAGAGTAGGTTGCAAACAGAGGAGGAGGGGTGGGGGTGCATCAGCACAGGGGGCTGGGGACTCATCCAGAAGTCCCTTCATTCCACTTCCACCTTCCCCTGTCCTCTCCCTGCCCCACCTTCTACTGCCAAACAGCACCTCTGTCAAGGACTTGGGTCCCAGGGCGCCCTGGACCTGGAGGCCGCCCCAGAGTTCAGTGGCCAGAGAGCCAGGACCAATCAGAAAGAAGAAGGGCTGACTTCTTGGGGGAAGTGGAGGCCGGCAGGGACCCCACTGTACCATGTTAGATGGCATACCAGTGTCGAAATAAATCATGCCAGGGGATCAGCCCCAAAGCCGTGGCCTTTGTCGACAGGCCTGAAATACGGATGTGCTGAACTTTCCCATCGTCCTTAAGGAAAACAAGAGAGCACTGATAAACCATGAGATGAAAGCACCGAAACAAACCCAGCGAAGCCCACTCTCCCCACTCCCTCTGCCAGAGCGTGTCTGGTCGACAGGTGGAAACGTTCATGTATTCAGTTTTGCAGATATAATCGCATCTTTGTATATTCACATCTTCAACCTCCCCTACTCAACCCCCCCCACACACACACTTCCAAGTTCAAGGCCTCTTTTCATAATAGAAAGTGGTACTCAGTCCCCAGCATGTGCTTGGGAAACAAGTCCTCAATTCGCTAAACTAAGCCCGCGTAAGGTTGAAGCCTTAACGTGTGAACACGGCACCCCCACCCGGCCCCTCATCTTACTCCTAATTCCAGAGTTTCCCTGCTAGTGTGATGAGAAATTTGAATTCTCGAGAGGCCCTTCTGAACATTCTCCCAACCAGGCATGGTGTGTTCAGTCCACGTTTGTGGATGATAGCGTGAGGCATGAAGGAATTTTTTTTTTTCCTGAAGTGTCTACAGGATTTATTTCAACTTGACGTCTAGGGAAATGTAACATTTAGACATATGAGAGAAATTGTACGAGAGACTGCATCTGACAAGAATTCTGTGTCCTGAGCTGTCAACACATAAATGGATTTTGAAGGAGGACTGAGAAGGCAGGCAGGTCAAGGTTGAGGGCCTGCAGGCTTCACTTGGTTGGTCTGGGGCTCTGGCCCAGGTAGGATGTGTCACGACGCCCTTGGGGCTGGTCCCCAGCCCCACGCTGAGTACTCTCCGGGACGGTGTGGCAGGGGTCGGGTACGGATGTGTGGCAAGGAAATAAGAGTGGAGGCACCCTCCACCAGATTCTTAGGGTCAGGGATGGTCTCTGTTATGAAAACCATTTTCTGGTTGGAAGAAAAGGGGTTGAGCCCCTGAAAGATGGGGTCTTGTGCCTGGCCAGGAGAAGGTGGGCAGAGGCCAGTGCCCAGGCTGCAGGGCCAACTGGCTGTTGTCCTGTTTCCCCCACTCCACCCCCCCTACCCCCAACCCCCCACCCAGGAGCAGGATCATCTGATTGTCCCCTCCTCCACCCCGAGCCCACTCCTCCCTGTTTGTTCCCCTCCCACCAGAGCTGAGGGCACCCCAGGCTCAGATGCCGTTCACTCCAGTCTTGTAAACGGTGGAAGAGAGAAGAGGAGGGTGGGGAGGTTCAGGGAAGGCAGCCACAGAGAGGGATGCAGCCCTGACCATGCCCAGCCCGGCCTCCGCAAAACTTTGCTGGGAGCGCAGCCGCCCCAGGGGGACGTGGCCGGTGCAGAGGGGTCTCATGGATCAGCTGAGATTCTGTATCCCTTCAAAGGCGGCTGGGGGACACGCTTCATTTCTTTGAGCATCACAGCTGAGCCCAGCTCACTTTGGAGTGATACAGAGTTAGGGGGGCAGTCCCCGTTTGGGAAGGAATCGGGACAGAGGGACAGAGGGCCTCTGTCTCCTCGTGGAATGGCTAGGCCTTTTCAGCCTCTTTGCTCTCTCGCTCAGACTTTGTAGGACTGAGGGCCCAGCCCATGAACCCTTGCATGGGGCCTGGGCTGGGGAGGGCTATGCCCTGGTTGCTATAGGGGACCCCAGAGTCTAGCCATGAATGGACACATGACATGTGGAGTCTGTTTCCTTGGGATAGCGTAGCTTCTGGTATGTGTAAGCTGGAGGAAGTGAGCCAGGTGCTTAGAGAAGACGCGAGAGGTGCAACTGGTTGGATTTGGGGGTCAAGGAAGTGAGGCTATTGGAATCTTATAAGGATGTGCATCCCCTTGGGCTGTGTGGGACCAGGGCAGTGGAACCACTGGAGAGCTTATCCTGAGATGCTCTGGCAGGAAGTATTTTTAGATGGCAGAGAGCCAACGGGTAAGTGGAAGCAAGCAGGAGGACCCGGGGTCAGGAGTCGAGGGCTCCAACACCTGTGTTCTCATCCACGAGCTGCCATGTCTACATTTCTCAAATCCGCTTTCCCAAACCATCTTTTATCTTTAACCCATTGAAACATGGCTTTAACGGTGCTTGTCCTGTGCCCTGACCTGCAGTCTGGGTGTCCATTCTGTAATGGATGAGACATCTTTGTTTTCCAGATGAATTTCACCAGGAGTTTTTCAAGTTCTGAATGGACAAGTAGGAGTCTGAACTAGTATCATGTCTCCAAGTGGATGAGCTTACATCATCATCATCCTTTACTTCGTTCTCTCTCCAATTATTTCTGCTTCTTTTTTCTTTTTATGATTTTTGAGAATTTCTTTAAGTGAATCCTTTTAGTTTGGAGATGAGTAAATTATCTAGTGCTTAATATCTTTATTTGCAAGCTTATAGAGCAGAACTCAGGTAATATATTATCCAACCATTTTGTAAGCACATTGGAGTGCATTTTGGGGGGTAAGCTTATCTTATTTTACTTTCTTCTCAAATATAAGTTCCAGGCGTGGCTGGTCCTCCATTATTTAGAGAAAGCACATTGTGAGATGAGCTGGAAGATAGTTTCTAGTCTTGATTCTGTCTCATTCTCACTTTGTGACCTTGGGGAAGCCATTAAACTGTTCTAAGCCTTAGTTTTTCACTTGACAAATGGGACAGCAGTCCATCTCTTCTACCTCAGTATAGAGATTTGGTCTAGAGAATTATAGACACATATACGCATAAACACAACAAAACCCTGCCAAGGTCCCTCTGTCATTGATGAAATCACAGTTTAACCTTTTGTAAGTTTCTGTGCCTGAGATGCCTGACATTATCTTCTCTGTAATTGATGCCAAGGGGACGAATGTGGACTCCATAATAGTGATGGGTTATGGTACCCGACCCCTCTGTGGCTTGGAATTGCCTATGGATACACGTATGCTCATCTTTTCTTATGATGAGCATATGGGACACATCCTCGCCTTCTGCATCAGGGCCACGTGGTCCTGCCGTCGGCTGCCCGTGCTTTCGCCTTCAGCATCAAGACCAGAACAATTCCACATGAACGCCAAAAATAAACATTTGACATGACCTCCAAGAGCATGCATGGCTGGATCCACGCCTGCCTCTCCAGCCTCTTTTTCTCCCAGGTCTCTGTGCTCCTGGCCCCTGGCCCACTGTTGGCATCTTAAACATGCCGAGCATCTCTCGGCACTTAGGCATGGCTCCTGGAGTTCCTTCTGCCTAGAACACCATTGCCTTCACTCTCCTCCTGCCCATTTCAGCTAGGTAATTCCTACTCATCTTTCAGATTTCAGCTCTGTTGTTCTTGGAGAAGCCCTGTACCCAGATCAGGGCTGTAAACTCTTAAAGAGCCATGTGCTGCTCCTTTAAAACACCTGTCATCACAGAGAAATATTTTAGAGTTACTTGTAATCTCCACCAGGCAGGGGCACCCTTCAGTTCACAATTACATTCCTAATGTCCAGCACACAATAGGTGCTCAAGAAGTATTTGTTGAATGAATGAATGGGCTTAGTATTTGAAACCTGATGCTGGTTTGTGCCGACAGAGAGGACAGGACACATCTCTGATTCACAGAGAACATGAGACAGAGGCGGCCATGGGTGCTAACCATTTTGCTAAGAGCCTGGGAGCTCAGTGGCTGGGGAGGAAGTTCGGCTTCTTTTCTCCAGGACGGGCCCCCAGCAGAGCCCAGAGTGTTCAACTTGCCTTCCAGCCCACTGGCCATTTTGGGTCCTCACCCCCCCCCTCAGGTGCCCTGGACCATCAGCTTTTCTCATATCCTCACAGGCCCCCATGCCGGCATCCCTGCTCTGCTCTGTCTCTGGGAAACTTTCCCAGCTCTGTCTGCAGGGCCTGCAGATGCTCCCTCCCATCAACCGAGATCCTTTTTGGGGGGACCATGCCCTTCCCTGGACTGTGAATTCTACCGTGCCCTGAGCCTTGGCTTTAACTGCTGCCTTCAACTGCCATCGGAATGTTCTCTCCTTAAAATTCTTGGGGGTTGGTGCCCTGGGTCTGCGGCTGGTGGCAGGGACCTCAGGTGTGGGGTGCGGGCGCTCACCTTCTGAGTGAGCTGGGCCTTTATCATGTCACCACCCAGCAACGCGCGGCGACTGGGTTTGCTAACTGAAGGCTTACTCGAGTTCTCCAGGCGCCCAGGGCTGCCTGCCTGGCCCCTCTGCTGCAGTTTAACAACCTTCCTGGACTCTCCCTGCCTGAGCTGAGAAGAACCCTCCTGTGGGTCGATTGGCAGGCCCAGCTGGGGGAAGATGAGGGCCTTCCAGAAGACTTCCTGCCACCTCGTGTGGCCCAGCCTCCCAGCAACTCTGACCCCAGCTGAAGCTGCTGCTGGTTATCATTGCCCCAAAGCAGCTCCTGCTCTAAGACCCCAACTATTTGGCTTCTCCACTCTCGGGGCCGGGCCAGGCCTTGGAGGAGGAGGGCCGGCCGCACTTGGTGCTCAAAGAGAGAGTGCAAAGGTTACACTGACAGTGGCTCCTTCTGGGGTCACAAGTGCATGGATGCATTCAGCTCTAAGGAATATGAACTTGGCCCTCCGTCCCCTCCAGTGTGTGAGCCTAGCCAGCTCTCTCCTGGGCTTCCGTCACAAGTGGGGAAGTTGGGGAACCCTCTCTGATTCAATAGTGTCTTTAATAAAGCCCTAATGTTTGGTGCCTAGGCCCTGGAGGCCCATCCACTCAGAGCTGGCTTTGGGCCCCCAGGGCTGACTCTGACCACTCTGGCCCTTCTGTAACAGGGCCCAGTTTGTTCTTCCCTCATCCATTCATTCATTCACTCATCCATTTATTTATTTAATATCTATTGAACCCCTGTGTGTTGGGTGTTAGCTAGGTACTGAGGATACAAAGACTGCCTGGCAAACAGAAATGGACTTTCCTCCTTAGAGAGCTGCCGGCCTGAGGGACCACCTGTGTGAAGGGGGCCGGCTGTGGGGGCAGCTGGTGGGAGAGAGCTGTGTGAGTTAACGGCGTGAGCCGAGGCCGGGAAAGGAAGCTGAGATGCTACTTAAAACTTGCAGACTCGGTTTTGACTTTTAGCTTTTATCCTAGAAGCCTTGGGGGAACCGTGGAAGGATTTTAAGCAGAGAGAAGTGATCCTATTTGAATTTGTTTTTTTAAAGAAGACCCCAGCTGGGTGGAACACAAGTTAGAAGAAGGCAAGGGCAGAGATGGCTGGTCAGGAGGCCCATGGGGCCATGCTGGTCACTACGGTCAGAGGCGCTAGGGGAGAAATGGTTGGGAATGTAATGCAGGTGGAGGAAAATGATGGGCCCTGGGGTGGCTGCACATGGGGCGGGGGAACAGTGATCACTCAACAGTGAAAGCAAATGCTGGATGGCGGTTTGTTTGAGGGAGATGATGGTAGTGAGGTTTGGTGCGGGTTGGGTTGAGGTGCTTTGAAAGGAGGGGCTATTCAGGTATGGAGCTCATGGGAGGGACCTGACCCGTAGATAGAAAGAAACGGGTGCATTATTTGCTTCTATGGCATTCTTCCGTGGGCGTCAGGGAGCTCGCCAAGGTGACAGACTAGAAAATGAGGGAGCCTTTGGAGAGTGGAGGAAGGTCTCTCACAGGAGGCTGAGGAGGAACGGCCAGAGAAGGGGGGGCACCAGGAAAGAGCATCTCTGATGCTCTCCACAACCGTTCACCTGGGAAGATGACTTCACAAACACATGTTTCTCCTTCATCCTGAATGTGAGCTGTAGAGAGGTGTCCTCCTGGAAGATCAGGGCAGCATTCTCGAAGGACAGGGCAGGAGGGCCAAGGAGGACTCTGGCAAACTTCATTAGATCTGGTGGCAGCGTGAGGGGCCTCTGGGGGGCCGGGGAGGCATGAAGAAGTCAGTGGAAGTTCAAGGCTGAGCGGAAGCATTTTCTCCATCTACAGGCCTGTGGGTGTGAGTCAGGGACATGATAAAGGGAGCAAAGAGAGCAAGGGACAGGAGAAGGGACAGGAGATATGCAGGCTCTTCAGTGAGGGCGTGGAGATGATGGAGAGGGTAGTCAGAGGGGACAAGGCTGGCTCTGACCACTGGCCTCTAAGAAGTTCTGGCTTCCATGCATCTGGGTCTTGAGGGAGGCGGCGGCTCTTTGCTCCGCCTCCTGGCATATGGTGTGCTTCTTAGAGAAGCAAGAAGCAGAAGGAGTTTGTCACTGTAAAAGATAAGAAAACAGTCAGAGGGGACGAGAGGATAGGACCCCCCTTGGCCCGAGGTCTCAAGGTCCCTGAAGGAAGCAGGTCAGGGACACAGGCTGGGATTCCAAATTCGTGCAGGCTTGGAGAAAAATCTCTGAAGCCCACCCAACATCTCTGATGCTCTCCCCAGCCTCTTTTCAAGTTGCTCAGAGCATCCATGGGGGCCAGAGAAAAGGGGCAGTGGAGAGACAGACTGAGAGAAGCAGGGAAGGGTCGAAGCAGGCCACAAACCAAGACAGCCTTGGAGGAGAGAGGCAGTGTTCAGGTTCCCTCCATGACTCCCTGGGCCGGCAGAGCACGGCTTACGGCAGGCAGGCCTCCCTCCAAAGATTGGGTCTGGCTGCCATTTTGTGCCTGGATTGTCCAGACACCCCACAACCGAAGCCCCACCACATGGAGGCAGGGCAGTCCTGCCAAGGTGCTGGCTTGAGGCTATGGCCTCAGAAGGAGGTAGAAGCCATGGGTGGGTAGAGAGGATGGGCCAGAAGGAGCACTTTGGGACCCCCTTTGTGGTGTGGCCTCCTCATGCTCTTCAAGGCAAGACATACGTGGGGACAAAGAAATAGATTTTCAGTGGGCAACAGGGCACCAGAGGAGGTGACCATGACCTTGAAGGGATGATTTTGAAAGGGTTCTCTCAAGGATGGGAGGGGCCGTGGTGCACCTCCAGCCCACAACTTCCCCACAAGTGAAATAGGGATAATAGAGTGGGGGTTACTAGGACTCCACATCTTAACTTTTACACAGAATGCATAGAACAGCCAGACACACCACAAACACTGGTTAATATTGTCACGATGTCCCCAGATCTTGTCTGTTTACATGAAATTTTTGGACTTTGTGGATGCAAACTGTGTTTCCTATTGATGTGACCCCCATGCTCAAAAAGTAGGTGTTCCAAGTTCATGACTGAAAAGTAATGATAAGATTTGCTTTTAGAATTCTACACTAGGATTAGTATGGAGAACTTTTTTCCCCCCAAGACTGCTTATTAGAGTGGAAGGGATACAGAATTAGGAGCCAGAAGTACTTGACAGAAGTAAATAAATACTCATTTAGCTGAGTATCTTCCACGAGCTGGGACCAGTGTTGGGGGGCTGAGATGTCAGTGGCTGTCAAGACAGAGATGATACTTGCATTAATGGAGCTGATGACTGTTGGGGAGACAGGCCAAAAAAAAAAAAAGGTTAAAAATAATTACAAAGTATGATTAATGCTATAAAGGGGAAAAAACCTAATGGGAGTAATAGGATGAAGGATATTTAACTTTAGGTCATGGAAATGTTCTCTGCTACGGTGATATGAAGCCAACTCTTGGCCACCCAAAAGCAGGGGTGGGGGTGTTTGGGAGGTGGGGAGAGCACTCTGGATAGAGAATGATCTCCTTTTCCAACTAGATGACCTTAGGCACTTCCATGAGCACTGATTTCTACATTTGTAAAATGAGGATGATCTTCCCTGTCCAAGTGACCACACAGAGCTGGTGGGGGTCGAAAAGGAAATGATGTGAACGAATTCTGTTAACCCCAGACAAGTGTGCAGGCAACAAACCTAGGAGGAAAGAACTGACTGATAAATTTCTCTCTCACGTTTTCTATTTGTTAAATTTGCTTCCCACATAAAACACAGCTGTAATATGGGGAGGTCTCTCTGGGACAGGGCAGCAGCTGAAGGTCATGTTGAGAAGAAATGACCTTGGAGTTGTGAACAGCGGTGCAAGGAGGTGAGGTCATCCAAGGGAGATGAGATTGATTCTCTGGACAGAAGATGGCTGAGCTGAGGCTTACACAGTGAGGGGGTAGATTTCAGGTTTTTGTAAAGCAGAAAAGCTGGAGGAAATGTGAGCATGGAAGATCTGCGTCCCATCTCAGGGTTCAGCGGACACAAACTCTTCTAGGACCTGTCCTGGGGGAAGGTCGTGGTTAATATTAACTTAATCTTCATCAGGCCCCCATTAAGTTCCGGAAACAGAAAAGCAGAATCCCTTTTCCCTGGGTGCTCAGAAAAATGACTTCCAACCAGGAGATTATCGCCAAGTGTTTGGTGAATTGAAGGATGCGCCAGAGATGAGTGGCATCCGAGGAAATCACTGCCAGGCTGTCGGGCAGCCCTTCGGCTTTAAAGGAGTAGGTGGGATCGGGACTGAAACTTCTGCCAGTTTGCAAAGACATCTTAGTTCACATGTGTTGTGAAGCAAGATAAGTGCTAAAGATGAATGGATCCAGGAATGACTCTCCTCTGGGGAGAAGGCCAGTCTCCCTGGGCTGGACAGTGAAGCATCTGCCAGCACTACGATTCTTCTGTCTGGGCTGAAACCCATGGACAGTGCCATGCTGCTGATTATGTCATAGGGTCTCTGGGTCCCTTGGTGACCACCCAGCCACTGCCTACACTTTCTGAATGGTGTTCTCTGTGTGAGTGTTATTGTAAAGGTGATTTGGAAAAAATTTAGGGAGAAAGAAACATTAGCCAGTGGGTGAGACAGTTGTCTACAGCAGGATGGAGCAAAGATCACATTCCAAGAAAGACATTTTCTCAGCTACACATTCCTCTCAAAAGACTGAAGCAAAGATTCTAGCCAAGGGGCTCTCAGGTGACCTTCAGGTGAGAGGGTGAGAGAGGGACCCCCTTGAAGGGAAGGAGGTGGGAAGAGAGAAGTTCTGCTTCTTCCAGGCCTTTCGGGTGGACTTTTGCGGTGCCATGGGGTTCAGATTTCCCACAGCTTGTTGGGGCTGTTCCCCTGCTGAGTCTGGGCCCCATGCCCAAGGGCACTCCCGAAGGGGTCCATGGAAGGCACCTTCTCAAGGTGAGTGAGCCTTTGCCTTCAGAAATCTTAAATGTTAATTTTGATGAATGACATCTAGTGCAATTAAAGAGGGAGGTCAAAAGAAGATATTTGGGATAGAGAAGTGTAGAAAGGGCCAAGGGCTAAGAGCTCTGAACAACAGGGCGAGTTGAGTCAAGAGAGATGCAAGCTTCTGAGGAGCAGAGTCTTAATGCCATGAAGGAAGAAGCCAAGCGTGTCCAGGATTAGCTTAAATGACTTCTTGGCAACAGTGATCATGAGGAGGTCCAAGGGGGAAGAGCTTACCTCTGCCTCCTGCAGAGGGGAGGGGAAGCTGGGAGCCAGCTGCTCGGGTTTGTAGGGGAGCAGGTGCCGGGACAGTGGGCCCAGACATAGAGCAATTGGCTGTGTCCTGTTATTCACGTCTCTCCTTTCCCACCGGCAGCACCCATCAGCAGGCTGTGGGTAGGCTCTAGCCCCAGAAGGAGCTGCTGTCAATGGGGGTGACCCACTGCGTCTCGTGGAAGGAAGACTTCCCACTGCAAAGTGGTCAGTGCTCCTCAAGTGAATAGATGCATTTGACACAGTTCCAATGGACATTGCAATGGGAGGTGTTTGAACCTGGAATATTTCCAATATTGATTGGAAGAATTTATTTTGAAAGAACAAGTAAAATTCACCCAGAGGAAAAAAAAAAAAGTAAATTGGCCAGCCAAAGCTTGGATTGTTAGATTTAAAGCACGCTTTAAATCTGAAATCATTAAACAGTAGGAAGCTGGTGGCCCAACAGACCAATGACAAACAAGAGAAAGCCCAGAGACGGGTTTACTTTTGCCTCACGTGCTTCCAGAGGAGCGGGTGTTTCCGCTGAGAACTTTGCGTGGGAAAAGGTGCATGCCTCACTGCTGGGAGCAGAGCAAGCCAGGTGCCCCATGTACTGCCACTGCGGGGCAAAGACTGGGGTGAAGGTGGCACCAGCCGGGAGCTGCACTGCTGTCCCTCTGCCACCAGTTCCCCTTCGTTTCGTGTCCTTTCACACTGTGTTCAGCTGCGTCGCCATCTTCCTTTTGGTATTTAATGCTTTTTCCAGCTGGAATCCTGAGATCCGTCAGAGCTCTGTGCCTACTTACTAGGTGGTGTTCTTGACTTCCTTTAGAGATGCAAAGAAAAGGGCAAAGGAGGGGTGTGTGAAGCCTTTGACCTGAAGCCCTGCTGGGGGAGCGGATCCAGCTAAGCCCAACGGCCTTCCTGTTCTCAGAAAGTCATCCGCGCTCCATCCCAACACCCACGTGGTCACTCTGTAGACGACAAATGCAGGCCCGTGTCCTTGAGCGGATCGAGTAAGCGGTTTTACTGAATGAAGGCGGCTTTCCAAGCCAGCCAGGAAAGCGTAAATCATGCAGTTATTGATCCAGAAATCACTCAATTACTATTATTTTTTCAATGAGTAATTACCCAGTGCCCACGTGGGGGCAAGCCAGGCATTATTCTGGGTACTTAAAACCAGCAGGTGAACAAAACAAATGAATCCTTGGCTGTCCCAGGGAGCTGGGAGGTCCTAGGGGGAGAGGAGACACATTGAGCAGTGAGCCAACCAGTATGAAGTTGATAGGTGGCTGTGGAAACGTAAATCTGGCCAGGAAGCCAAAAACTGATGGATGTGGGCAACGGTCACAGAAGTCTTCTTGGATAAGGTGGCTTTTGGACAGAGGTCTGAAGTAGGGAGGGTCCACGCCATGGCCATGGGGCTCTCTGGGGAAGAATGTTCCAAAACATAACGTGCAGCAAATGCAGGGCTGCAGCTGGCGGTTTGGTTACCCGAAGTGGATCTGTTTTTACATGACCTCCTCTAGAGGGCAAAATTATTGTCAGTGATCAGGTAACCACTAGGAATCATTTTCTTGATTCGTTTTTTTGTTTGTTTTAAAACAATTTAAAGGGTATACATTTCAATTTTAAAGCTCAGATTTGGTTTCAGTGAAATCCTGCATAATGAACTCATTGCATATATTGGTCCTTAAAAAAAACACTATACCTTGTGGGTTCACACTGTGTTCGCTCTGCATTTTGGACACAAACCCAAGTATCTAGACAGAGTGACAGAATGAAGTCACTAAAGCTCTGATTTTTCATTTTCTTCCTTTTTTTTTTTTTTTTGCCTCTCTAATCACGTATTTTGAGTCTACTGCTTAAAACTCAAACTGAGGGGTATGCGGTGTTGCAAGGGTTGGAGACACGAGTTGCACTGGAGCAAACTCAAATGACACTAAACATTTATGAACCAATTTCTCCAAACATGTAGATGAGCCCATGTTTACAAAGACCTAATATTTCCTTGTATTTGTGTTTGCACATGTGTGTGTGCAAGTGTGTGTATGTGCCGCCTTCTCTGCTCCCCAGCCTTCAATGTGCTTGGTCCCAGCATTTGCCATTTTTCCCCTGGATCACTTTCCTCCTCCTCAATATAGAGCATAGAGATTTTCCTCGATCACTTCTATAGCTGAAATTAGGTTACATCAGGTAGCTCCTAGCTCACTTCCTAGCCTGTGGCAGGTCCTTTGACACTGGTGTAAGATGTCCTCTTGGACCTGTATTTTTATCACTCTGATTAGGTGAATGAAAAACTGGTCTTCATTGTAGGTAGCTATCTGGGTGTTCTGTGTTTTTGACTCTCCCATGGAATTTTGCTGCTGGGGAATCTATTTCCATGGCATGTGCTCCAGCCCCTCACCCACCCTGGGCTCTTGTGCACTGGGAATTTCAATGCTCAGAGTAGCAAGATGAACAGAGGTGATTAGGAGTTCAGGTACCACCGTCCATGTCAAGGGCATCAACCATCCAGTGGAGGGACTGATGCTGGTACCCCTGAAGGATGGGCATCAACCATCCAGGGTTCAATCTGGATGGATCTCATGTTTCTGACTGGGTAGCCTTCAGGGCTGAGAGACAAAGTCTGTCTCTCCTTTCTTTAAAGGGGGTAAGGCAGCCTTATTTCCTATGGTTGAAAATGCAGCAGCTTTGCTGGTTTTCACTCAACTAACCTTATAAGTTAGCAGCAGTTTCTGAATGCACACTCAGTTGACCAAAAAATTGCTTCTTGGCCATCGTGTGCATGTGTCCTTGTGTCCGTCTTTGCTCGTTTGGGAATTGAGTAGGTGAACAGGAGGGCATGCCTTTGCTGTTTTAAACAGAAGGTCTGGGGTACCTAACCAAATCATTTTCTTGAACCATAATTTATGTTAGTGCTTCTGCTCAAGAGAAGCTAGAAGTCAGTAAGGGTAAGAGGGACTTTATTGTCTCTTTAGAGCTCTGCGATTGACAGAGAAGATGGCGCCCAGGAGTGTTATTCCCCAGCTTGCCCACAGGGGGAGATACGACCCCAAGCCAGTGAGCCAATCGCTGTAATGGGGTGGCCTTTCCCAGGAGTATGATTGATACTGGTATCCCTAAGGGGTGACAGTCTACACCTTACCAACTGATGCTATTCTGTAATAGCCAGTTGTTGCTGGCTTTTAAATGAGGGGCTTGTATTGCAAGGGGCCTGTTTGCTTCAAAGCTGAACGCTGTCTAATTTGGGATGAGCCAACTGGGCCAACAGAGCTAGCCTCCTCCTCCTCTAGGTGGATTCTTGAGTTCCCGGGTGTGTGTACACTGAGAAAATAGCCCCGGAGCCTCTTGGCTCCCTGACCACGGGGTCTGAAGAGAACCCAGGCTATTTTAAAAGATGTTTTTGCTCTAGAAAAATGTGTTTATGCATGTGTGTTCTAAAAAGGAGACTTTGCTGGCCCACAGAAGCAGTTCTGTTGCAGGGTCCCAGAGCTGCACCATGAAGGGAGGCCTCAGTGCAGAGCTTCCTCTCACCCCGCGGGCCACCCCAGCCTCTCTGTCAGTCTTAGGGAAGGCAGCCTTGTCCAGTGTCCTTTGTTTTTCACTCTCAGCCTCTCATCCACTGGGTGAGAGGAAAAACACCCACTTGGGTTTTGCATTGTTTACTTTTCGAGATCCTAATTCTGCTCCATCTGGTGGTGTTTATGGAAGGGAGGGGGCCTCGGATAAGCACAGCTGGGGAGGAGATTTCCTTGCTCTGCTGGTGTCTTATTCTGCTCACTCTCCTGACACCGAGGACTCTTCACCCATGACCGGAGGAGGGAAAGGATATTTCAGGACCAGATGGGTCTTCACACTTTCCAGCCAAGTCTTCAGATTTGAGTGGAAAGGTGAGCGATGAGGACCTTCCAACCCCAAAAAGGTCCTGAAGGAGCCTCTAAAACTCATGCCTCTCCTTTATTTTTTATTTTTTTAATTGAAGTATTGTTGATTTACAATGTTGTGTTAGTTTCTGGCATAGAGCATAGTGATTCAGTTACACACATATATATTCTTCTCATATTCTCTTTCATTGTAGGTTATTACAAGCTACTGAAAATAGTTTTCTGTGTTAAACAGTAGGACCTTGGTGTTTATCTATACTAGTTGGTATCTGCTAATCCCAAACTCTTAATTTACCCTTCCCCACCCCTTTCCCCACTGGTAACCATAAGTTTATTTGTCTGTGAGTCCATTTCTGTTTTTTAAATAGGCTCATTTTTGTCATTTTTCTTTTTTTTAGAGTCCACATATAACTGATGTCATATGATATTTGTCTTTCTCTGTCTGACTGACTTCACTTAGTATGATAATTTCTAGCCATTATTTTATTGCTTTTTTTTTTTTAGATTCCACATATGAGTGATATCATATGGTATTTCTCTTTCTTTTTCTGGCTTAGTTCACTTAAAATGACAATCTCTAGGTCCATCCATGTTGCTGCAAATGACATTATTGTATTCTTTTTTATGGCTGAGTAGTATTCCACTGTATAAATATACCACAACTTCTTTATCCAGTCATCTGTCGATGGACACTTAGGTTGCTTCCACATCTTGGCTGCTGTAAATAGGACAGCCTCTCCTTTAGATGCCGACCTGTCCTTCTCTTTGCGTTCTGTGCCAGTGCTTATCACACCTCATCACCCAACTAAAGAAGCAAAAGGAAAATTAAAATATTTGTGACCTTTGATTGGGAAGGGACCCGAGAAGTCATTCCACCCAATATCCTGGTTGCTTGAAAAGATAAATGTTTAAAGAAAAAAAAAATAGTATTAATGTTGGTGGGTTTATAGCAAATGTCACGGTTGAGGATGCAACAAAGTACAAAGGGTAGAAGAGGCAAAAAACACCGTTGTTATGGTTCTTATATAATAAATGATGTGTTATAATATTATGTAAAGGTACTCAATGAAAAGTTAAAGATAGATATTGTAAACTCTGCAATGAAAGTAAGTCAAGTAGATGAAGCAACAAAGCTGAAAATGGAGATTCAATAGAATAAAAAATGCAAAAGAAGGCAGGAGAGAGTTTAATAAGAAACAAAATATAGATGGAATAAACAGAAAACAAATAGCGACACAACACTGTAAAATGACTATAACTCAATAAAGAATGTTAAAAAAAAAAGAAAACAAATAGCAAGATGATAGATTTAAGCCCACCTCTATTAATAACTGCATGAGATGTAAATGATGTAAACACTGCAATCAAAAGATGAAGATAGTCATTGATGAATAAAAGCAATGCCTAGAAATACACCAAGAGAAAATATAGCAATACAACATTTGAAAGTTAAAGGATGGAAAATATATCCTATGCGAACACTAATCAAACTGATTGGACTTGCTATGTTAATATAAAATTAAATTCAGAACAAAAGTATTACCAGGGATAAAAAGAGCCATTTCATACTGATTAAGTGGTCTTCTCATCAGGATGCTATAACAGTCCCAAATGTGTACGTTTCTACAAAAAGAGCTTCAAAATACATTAAGCAAAAACTGTTAGAACTGAAAGGAGAAATGGGCAAATCTACAATTATTGTTGGAGATTTCAATACTCGGTAACTGAATGAACAAGTGGACAGGAAATCAATATGGATATAAAAAGAAGACTTGAACAACCTTAGCAACCAATGTGCCCTGACATTTATAAATCACCAACCAGAGAGATGAACATTCATTTTAAGCATAAAAAGAACATTTACCAAGATTTACCATAATACTGAAGAAAATGAGTCTCAATACATGTAAGGTATTTAAACCATACAAAGTATATTCTCTGCCTACAAAACATGAAATTACAAATAACAAACAGATGTCTGAAAAAAACCTTCCAAATATTTGGAAAGTAAACAACACCCTTCTAAACAGGGGTCAAGGAGCATATCACAGTGACATTTGAATTTTTTTGAACTTAATGAAAAAGCATATCAAAATTTGGGGTATGCAGGTAAAATAATGTTTGGAGAAAAATATGTAGCATTGCATGCTTATTTACTGTTATGAGCTGAATTATCTGTCCTCCCCATCACCTTACCAATGCATATGTGGAGTCCTAACCCCCGTGCCTCAGGATGGGACTGTGTTTGGGGAGAGTATCTTTATACAGGTAATTAAGTTAACATGAGAATATTAGAGTGGGCCTTAATCCAATATGATTTGTATCTTTATAAGAGTAAAAGAAGGTTAGGATACAGACCATGCAGAGACACAGGGAGAAGAAGAGGTCTCTCTCCTTGCAGAAGCCAATGGGGTGGGAGAAATGGGTGAAGGAGATCAAAAGGTTAAAAAAAAAACAAAACTGGAATGGGATTCAGGCGTCATTGTCTGGATATTGAATCCTAAGTCATGGGAGGGAGCCCTCACATCAATAATCTCCCCGATATTGTTAACAGTCGTCTTTCCCTGGTTTGGTACCCTCGAGGATAAAACACTCATAACAACAAACAAAAGAAGTTCTTTTTTTAAATCTTAGCTTTATTGCTGGAAATCTTTCCCAGTCATTCCTCCCTACTTGAATAGAATACAGCACAATTTAAATTTTCCTTGATAATATAAAGGTCAGCAGGATGAATCAGTCAGCTTTTGTGCTGAAATATAGTGATTCTGGAGTTTTTGCCCTCCCACGGTTGTCTCCAGGTTGCTGTGCATTTTGAGTCTGGCATCGTGTGGGTTTCTCCCTCTTCCCCTGCTATATTAAGCTGTTAGCAAATATATAACAGCTTTCCTGTCTCTGTATAGTTTATTGCATTTTGTATGTTTTGATTGGGAAACAAGGTACCTCGTTAGGATTACGTATAAACTAAGAGTAAATTGTGAAGGAGGGCCTGCTTAATGTCAAGGAGTTAGATTTTCTCTCTGATCTTTCCCAGACAACATTTTCTAGGCTTATTCTGAACAAAATACATTAACAGCTAATGTGCAATTTTGCACAGAAGTTAAGGGTCCTCTGCCTGATTTCAACTCCCCTGAACTGGGGCAAATTACTTACCTTTCTCTTTGCTTCAGTCTCCTCACTTCTACGATGGCAATGACAATAACACTCAACCACTTTGGAGGATTGTCATAAAAATCAGATGACCTAGGGTACACCAAGCACTTAGAACATTTTGGGATCGAAAATTCTATGAATTAATCATTTGTCATTTAAAAACATGGGTGATTACCTGTGTAGGGTAATCTGGGAAGACTTCCTTGATCTATAATATTGCTGAATTGTAGAAGAAAATTTAATCCTCTTATACATGAGGATTCTGCTTCTAGGGGAGTATGTGCTTGGGGTTGCAGTTTGCCACCGTGAGGACATTCCTGCATCACATGGACCGCAGAATCTCGAACTCCCTCCAGTAGCCTGTGGAAAGTGGAGGCTGGGAACTGTGCTGGGTTTAACATTGCACAGGAATGACAGTGTAGCATCAGCCTAGGTGAGAATCCGGCCCCGGGGATTGTGCACATAATTGTTCACTTCTTTGAATCATACTTTTCTTACATGTTCCACCTGTTGATGGTCTATTAGAGGAGTAAGCTGCGGATAGGCTATTAGGGGAGACAGACACTTTACAAAGTTATAGACTCTGATTATAAGAATAAAAAGGAAATGTGATCAAGGAGGAGGTGCCAAGAGGAGAGTCTGACTCTATCTGGGCCACTTGGAGGAGGTGGCAGTAAAGCTGTGTTTTGAAATCTCAGTAGAAGTTGAGCAGGAGTGAAACTGAGAACTGTTTGGGAGGGCAGACCGGGCAGCACCTGCTGACTGCTGGCCGCGGGAGTGAGGGAGGAAGATGGCCAGACAACTCCCGGGTTTCCAGTTCGAGATTTTGAGTCAACAGGGAGAGAAAAACTACTCCTGAGGCAATGAGTGGATTCTACAGGGTGATGTCTGGGAAGGGCCAGACACACAGTAGGACCTCAATAAATGTTGAGTCCTCCCCTTCTCCCTGGAGCTGTGAGTAAGCTGTCCATTCATTCTTGTTGGGAAAGAAGATGAAGACCTGTGAATTTGTGAAATGGCCAAGTTTTCTGTTGAAATTTGGTTCCGTTGCCTTTGAGCTGCCTTTGACGGAAGAAGCGGGGTCCTGCTGGGGGTGTCGGTGGCAGTGACTGAGCTCTGCTAAGCTGTCTTCTGTAAGGAACCACACTGGCTGACTCAGCATAAAGAGATGGGGGGCGGGGAATGATGAGACACCAACATTACATCTAATGATGCAACTTTTTTTTGAGTTTTGTGTAAAGGATACAAACAGGGGCTTTGCTTTTCTTCAGCATGAGCCTCTCTGTCCCTCAGGGTTCCTTTGCCTGTGATTGTCAGCACTTTGGAGCTCCTTAGCTACACCCGAGACTACATGTAGAGCCCAGCTCCTCTGATAGCACTGGTCTCCCTGCCCGCTCTCATCACTGTTCCTGATGGCAGAAAAACTGCTCCTTTTGCTCAGCCTCCTGCTTCATTGAGATTCCCAGTTCTGAGGACCTCCTTTAACTCTGTCCAGATCTCCATCACTGAAGGAGATATTAGAGCTACCCCTCACCCCTCCTCCTGGGCATTCCAACCCAGGAACCCCAGAGACCAAGGAAAGGGAATTGCCGGCAGATCCCTCTGGCTCCTGCTCCCAGCCTGCCCAGAGCGCACAGAGCTGTCTGTCCAACCGGGAGAGAGTTTCTAACTCCAACAGGAGGGCTGGTTCACACTGGCAGGTGCCGTGGGCTGTGGGGTGAGAATTGCTCCTTTGGCACTGACACTGCCTCTAAGAAAGGGGTGAGGGGTCCAGGCTAGGAGAAGGAAACTCAATCACAGTGCGGGAGGAGGGGGGAGGCTTTTAGTCAAAGTGCCAGTCACCTGGGGCAGCTGATACCATCTCCCGCCTGGTCTGGTTACATCTCCCTGACTCCCTGAGAAGCCGGCAGTGGATACCAGAGAAGGCAGTCCCAAAAGAGCGGGAAGGGGGCGGCTGGGAGCGGGTGGGAGAGGTAAAGTAGCAGCATGACTCTACCAAAAACATTTTTGTAGTTTCGTCTCCCATCATTCCCTTCATGGAGATAAAGATCACTTTCTTCGTGGGAAATTGGTAGCGTCTGAGAAATTAACAATCTCTTTTAAAAAACGTGGGGTTCTGTTCTTCGAGGACAGATCATACCAATTTTTGTGGCATGTGCCCTTCTCACCTGCCCTGGTCATTGCTCTATTTGTCTTGCAGCTGCTAAAATACTTCTCTTTCCTTGGATCCGCAGTAGGTTACTCAGGGCATCTTGTAACCAAGCGCTGGCCACAGACAGCATGGCCAGCCCTGCTTCAAACCCTTCTCCCCTGGGCGACAAAGGAGATGGGGCCGTAGGATTCAGGATGAATCAATTTAATTCTCTGTTCATTAATGTAGAACTAAAGCCAAATGCCACTTACTGGCCACAGTGTCATCTTTCCCAAAAATTAGATGCTTTTTTTTTTTTAAATGTTTTCTCCAGGCCTAGTGCCAATTAAAGGGTATGCATGCATATCTCACTGACCCTTACAATAAGCCTACCTGCTAGGCATCGTTTTCTGTCCCCCCCACCTCCCATTTTACAGATAAGGCAATTGAGGTTTTGAGAGGGTAATTCACAGGCATAAAGGGTGTGGGGTAACTTGATCTTTCTGACTCCCAAGCCTCTTGACACAGCATAAAGTCGCCATCTAGTTAATATTCGGTATCAGTCGCCATTGGTGACAAGTCACCACTGCCTTTTCTTCATTCCCTCATCTTCCTGAAGAAGCTCTTCCATCCACCGGTGCTGGGGACGAAAATGTGGTAGCGGAAGTCTCGGTGCTTGAGGAATGGGGACTTCAGGCAGAGAGTCGAACCCAGCGCTATCAAAGAGGGAAGCCCCGGGGTTGTAGGAATATGATGAAGGAACGCTGAATGAGCAGGAAGGTGGCTCCAGGTGGCCTCAGGGAACCTTCCGGAGAGAAGGCACAGCATGTACAAAGGCCTGGCGAAGGAGCTGGTGGTCTGCAATGTGCGAGGTCCTGGAGTGGGCTGTGTGGAGCCACATCAGGAAGGGTCCCACTTGCCAGGGCTCTTTCCTCCAGGGGGGAAACAGATCCCTGCTCCAAGACCTGCCCAGGGGACCCCTGCTCCGTGGAGGAACCAGATCCTGGATAACCCCCAGGCTGACGCTAGCCCACGGGTCAGAGGAAGCATAGATATTTCTGGAGAGTTCTGGATGTGGTCTCTCTCACCACACCTGAATGGAGTTTCATTTTCCTTGCAGGGAGCATTTTTCTTTTTCTTTGATAAGCATTTAAAAAAATGCTTCCTACATATTTAGAAAATCCAGTTTGGGCACAGAAAAGACGTGGCGATTCGATCTCGAGAACCTACCTGGGAATCTGGCCACGTGGTTTTCGCCAGACGAACTGTCATAATTCTGCCTGGGGATCATTTTTTTGGAGCCTTGGAAATTGTCTTCTTTCTGAGTCTCCTCAAGTTTGGGAGGCACCAAGGCCCTGCTTAGAACTGAAGATTATAAAACATCATGTGCCATTTTAGCAGTTGTTTTGAGTAATTTTTTTCATTGTGCCTCTGCTTGCCTCCCCAACCCTCACAGCCATGGGGGCTGAGAGTCAGTCTAACCCATGGCTTCTCCACCATGACACTACTGATGTGTGGGATCAGATAATTCTCCGTTGTGGGCAGCTGTCCTGCATGTTGTGGGATGCTTAACAGCTCCAGATAGACGAGTGGCCCCAGTTGTGCCAATCCAAAATTTCTCCAGGCAGAGTCCCCAGGGACAATGTCAGCCAGGCTGGGCACCATTAGTCTTGCCAGTATTTTAATTCTAACTTCTTTATGTCTTCTTTTTCTTAAAAAAAAAAAAAACATTAAATTTTATTTATTTATTTGAAGGATAGGCAATTTATAATGTTATGTTAATTTCTGGTGTACAGCATAGTGATTCCTTTATATATGTATATATATTTCTTATATTCTTTTCCATTATAGGCCATTACTAGGTATTGAATATAGTTCCCTGTGTTATACAGTAGGACCTTGCTGTTTATCTCTTTTATATGTAGTTGTTGGTATCTGCAAATCCCAAACTCCCAATTTTTCCCTTCTTTCCCCACTGGTAACCATAAGACTGTTTTCTATGTCTGTTGGTCTGTCTCTGTTTTGTAAATAAGTTCATTTGTGTGTGTGTGTGTGTGTGTGTGTGTGTGTGTGTTTTAGATTCCACATATTAGTGATATCATACAGTATTTTTCCTTCTAGCTAACTTTTTAGTATGATGATCTCCAGGTCCATCCATGTTGCTGCAAATGGCATTATTTCGTTCTTTTTTATGGCTGAGTAGTATTCTGTTGTGTGTATATATATATATATATATATACCACAAGTTCTTTATCCAGTCATCTGTCCATGGACATTAAGGTTGCTTCCATGTCCTGGCTATTGTAGATAGTGCTCTTATGAGCATTCTAATTCTAAACACTGAGGTTTAGAATTAGAGTTTTGTCCAGCTATATGCCCAGGAGTGGGATTGCTGGATCATAGGGTAAGTCTATTTTAAAAGTTTTTAAAGGAATTTCCATACTGTTTTCCATAATGGTTGCACCAAATTACATTCCCACCAGCAGTGCTGAAGGGTTCCCTTTTCTGCACACCCTCTCCACTAGCTTCTTTACTTCTGAGCTGCATGGTCTTTGGAAGTTGCTGAAACTCCAAGAGCCCCATTTCACTCACTTGATGACTGGTGATCATTGCTTCTAGCTTTCAGGGTTGCTGAGAGATAATGCCTGTTAAGTGTTGACCACTACACTCAGTTCTCAGAAAATCGGAGTCTACCTTCCCCATTACCAACCTGGTATCCACGATGTAGGAATCCTTCCCACCATTCGCATGGATCTGGATTTCCTCCAAGGCTTATCCACCCTGAAATCATCAAATTCAACTTCATAAAGGGGCAAAGGGATGGACTCCCTCCTTGCCTGGCAAACAATTTACTGGCTGTATCTGCTCTTTGTGCATCCACAGCTGAACATCCCTTTTGAGGCAAGCAGCTGATAAGCTGCCCCCTGGCCCCAGCAATGGAGCAGACTCTGGTCCAAGGTGATGTCAGCGTTCCAAGTTGCTGCCCTCCTCATTCTTCCTTGTCTACTTCCCACAGATACCGTCCTAGAAGTTAGTTTTTCCTTTTCCTCTTTTGGGAACCTCTCTCTGTCCTTCTTTCCCTCCCTCTCCAGCTGGCACAGTGCACAAACAGTTAAGGGCATTCAGCTTGGCTGCCTCTCCAGTCCCTGTAGACGACCCTGGAGGGACTGAATGAAACTGATAGCACTCACATTACATTGCTCAAATCCCCAAAGAAAGAGTAGCTGGGCGGATAGAAGGAATGACCGCGGAGAAAACAGCTGTCAAGGGCAGCGATTGGTTTATCTTTCAGGGAAAGGGAGACGGAATGAATTCTAAATTAAGAGGAACGAGAGGCAGAGCAGTCTATCGGCTTGGCAAGGCTGCTACAGCACAGGCCAGCCTCACTGCTCTCACTGGTGTCTTGCTTATGCTGCGTCCTGGACAGTCTGGCCAGCTACGTCTGAGGAAGGGTGTTCGTGTTTCTTGCAGAAGCAGAGTATTTAAAGGCCTGGGAGCCTGTGCCATGGGAGGGCTGACACTGCCAGCTTAGGCCATGTGTGGGATGGGGGGCCACACACTGGGGGTGCATCATGCAGTCCGGTCCCAGGCTGGGGAATCAATTTCACGGGACTCAGCCCCAGAGGCCCACGCGGGCCTCCTGTGCCTCCTTAACTACTGTTCTTTTCCCCTCTGCCCTACGTGTGCTTATATTTTCTCTGAAGAGGCCTCAGCAGGTGCTTCGTAAGGGAGGTTGTGAATTTGAGTAGAAGGAGGTTGGACCTTGGAGGGAAACTGACCCTAGTTTGAAACTTGGCTCATTTACCTTATAAAAATGTGACCTTTGGCGAGTTATTTCATCTCTTGGAGACTCAGTTTCTTAATGTTTAAAATGGGGGCAAAAGAACACATTTACCTGTGAGAGTTTTTATAAAGATGGGATGTCACGCATGTTGAGTCTAGCCTAGTATGGGGCTCATAGCGTCGGCCTAGTGATAGAAGCTGGTGCTATTATTTGTAAGTGAGAATTAAGGCTCAAGGCATCAAAGAGACTTGGATGCCGTCACCGAGCCAGGGAGTGGCAGAGCCGGGACACGAGCCCATGTGTGTTGAGTCCAAAATTGCACTCTTTTCCTCAGATTTTCTGCCAAACTTAAGGACACCAAGGCACCAAGTGAATTGGAGTATTGTGATGAGGACAATGAATCACATCTTGGAACGAGGCTCCTGCATTCCCCACCCGTGACATGTACGTACCAGCACTGGTGACTCTAATCCAGATCATAAGCACCTGGCAGGTAGCACCTCATATGGAGGATGGTGAGTGTTTCCTCCATCACCCTTCAGGAAGCATACTTGGGCCGGAACCGCAGTGGTGAGGGTGGTGCGATCCCTTATCAAGGTGAATAGATTGATGGACAAAATGGTGCATTTGGTAGGTGGTAAAAGAAGGAACTATGTCTTCTGAAAGCCACATCATTAATCTTATTAAATTCTTGATGCACTCTGGGTCGTGAAAGTTTAAAGGAATGTGGGTTTCAAAGTGGGTTGAAAACCATTGTTTTGTCTCCAGCCACTTTTCAGTTGCCGTAAGGCATTTGGATCTGAGGAGGCACTGGGGTTTTGGGGGGTAACCCAATGACTGGCTGAGACTTCTCTCTGCTGGTCAGTCAGTCCCTGACATTTCTTCCTATCTGCAGACCTTTCGTGTTCGAAGAAGAGCCTCAGTTCAACATTTCCCGTCCGCGTTCTTTGCTTCCATAGCAGTGGCTATTTCCTTTGGCTAAGTGGCACCATCGTGTTACTTTCTTTGCATGTTAAATAGGGACAACACAGAGGGCTTTTATCATTGATGGAAGGAAATAACTCCTGTAAGGTTTGAGTGCTCAGTCATTGTCCACACATTGCCCTTCTGTCCTAGGTCCCTAAACACAGTGGAACAGGACATTGGATCTTATCATGGATGAGGAGCTGAGCATCAGAACAATGTTGGGAAATGGAGCAGTTTTACCTGGCAGCTCTGGGTGTGTGTGTGTGTGTGTGTGTGTGTGCATGGAAAGAATTCTCTGTGACATAGATTTGTTCTCATTTAGACTTAATAACTGGAGGGTGGTGTCAGACACTTGCTTGTACCTTCTTTATAACCGGTGGAGTCCATCCCGATATGAGGGTCCTAGGACTAACCTGGGAAGAAATGAAGTGAGGCATCAAGGACTTTCATGGGCAGGAGGGATAGGACTCATAGGATGCTGCATGTAGATGGAGTCTTGAGCTCATCCTGTCTTTGGTTCTTAAAGTCTATCAGAATCACCTGGAGAGAGTGTTCAAGAACCAGGTGCCAAGACCCCAGCCCCTGAAGTGCTGGATCCTGGTATCCAGAATATCATCTGGCTTGAGAACTGGACAATATTTTCAGGAGATTCTGCTTCAGATTCTTAAATTAAGTACCACTGGACTAGTCCTACCCTTTCCTTTTACATAAAAGGGAGCTGAGGGCTAAAATCCTATCCTTCTGAGTTCAGAGATTGATTTTAGTTAGGGACAAAATAAACATCCCCAATTTGAGGATTTTTAAAATAGTATAATACAGTCCTATCAAGGCAAATGGAAATAGTCACAAGCTTTGGCCCCAGTTTGCCATTTTCTAAATGGTAATAGTCACAAGCTTTGGCCCCAGTTTGCCATTTTCTAGCGGAGTTGGTAAGAGGATTAACTACTGTCACACATCTGGTAAGTGATAGCAACAGGACTACAACCTGGATTCCCTGACTCCCGAAGCAGTTTTTCTTTCCAGCACGCTCCTCTGTCTTCTGTTTTGCTTAGAGTTAAGTCTAGTCAACGAATTAAATGGATTAACTCCAGTGGTGTCAATACTGTCTCCATCACGAGCAGGTCATTTGGTTGTATCTCCCCAAACAATGTGACTTTGTTTAGAAGCTCAGATTTTTTTAAAAAAATTTTCTCTTATTGGGGAGCATCAAAATTTAATAGCCACTGGGCTCAGATCGCCAGTTTGCTGGGCCACAGAAGGCATAGCTCTCCTAAGCAGCTGGTGAGATTCTGACCCTGCTCAGTGTGTTGGATGTCTTTCTTGGTTATGCCTCAGTAGGAGCTGTGGCCCATCCCCCTGGTAACACCATCGCGATTCTGATTGGTTCACTCTGTGTAGCCAATTCGTGTGTGATTTCTGAGTAAAAAGTATTTGCTGATTCTTTGAAAATGACACTCTCTGTTTTAGCCAGGTTCACACACTTTCACCTTTTTAATGTCTTTAGTTAAAAACTGAAAAGGTCCTTTGCCCTGAGAGATGAATTGGGGTAAATGCCTTATTTTAGGCCACGTCACCTTTGGAGGGAAAGATTCAATCTGTGATTAAATGCAAAGAATTAGAGCTTAAGAATAAGTAGCTCAGGTGGCCTGGAAGCCCAGCAAACCCCCTCATCCAGCTACTTCTCTCCTGCACGTTGAGTGCCTGATCGATCACATCTCTTGGCTTTGGAAGAGCTGGAATCACACCCTCCTAAGTTTAGAGATTGACTTTAGATGGGATCAAAATAAACATTCCTAATTTGAAGATTTAGCAAAAAAATCCTATCAAGGCAGATAGAAATAGATCCAGCTTTGGGTCCATGTAATCATTTCCAGTAGTGACAAATAAGCTCTAGCAAGTCAGCAGAATCAATTTTCCTGAAAAAGACATTGTGATGGGGGCGAGGTGATCTGAAAACTCAGTGAACCTGGCTTGGTGTCATTTCAGAACCTGCTCTAATTCATTAGCAGGTGGCTTACACATCAAACTAACTGCTCAGATCACCCCTGATGTATGGTCCTCTTAATGATCTTAATGATAATATCTCCTTCTGCAATGCCCTTCCTTATATGCCAGACCCTGTATGAGGGGCTTTGCACGTTTTGTTTCGTTTGATTCTCACAACCACTCTATAAGAAAGGTACAGTCGTCACCATTTTGCACACGAGGAAACAAAGGTTACAGAAAGGTGATATATCCAGAGCCAGTAAATGCATTTCTTACAAATCTGTACCATTTGTCAAAAAAAAAAAAAAAATGCTGGATAGCAGAACACAGTTGTATCAGAATACACTCAAAAATGACCAGAAAAACAATTAAACCATTGCCTTGCTTCTGCTGTCAGAAGAATCTTTAAAAAGTACCATATGTAACAGCTTATGCATCAATGCCTGTGTTTTGAGCCTCTTCGTCTTAAAGGGATGGCTGTTCCCCTCCCCCGCTACGTATGTGTCTCTGCATGAGAGTGAAGTTCACATCCTGCAGATACTTAGGGTCTGGAGAAAAATTACTGTTGATGGGATAAAGGAACTAAACTATTTTTCAAGCAGGCTGTAGTGAATGCTTTTAATTAGAGATTATTTGAAAAGAGAGACAAAAGGAGGAACACGTTTTGTCATCTGACTAATATACCTCTGTTTGCATTTTGATATATTTTCCTCTAATTTTTTCCTCTATTATTATATGTATTAGTTATCTATTCTGCGTAAGAGATTATCCTAAGTTTCGTGGTTTACAACAACAAACATGATTATTTCACAGGGCTTCTCCGGGTCAGGGCTCCTAGAGCAGTTTAGCTGGCTGGTTTTGCTGGGCTGTCTGTGATATTTCCATCAAGTTGTCGGCGGGGTCTACCGTCATCTCAAGATCTGCCAGGGGGAGGATGCTCTTCTGAGCTCCCTCACGTGGTTGCTGGCTGGCCCCCCCCGTTTCAATCTTAGAATTAGCATTCTATCACTGCTACCATATTCTGTTCACTAGAAGCAAGTCAGTAAGTTGCACTGACACAGAAAAAGAGGAAGATTGAGCTCCTTTCTCGAAAAGGAAGGAGCAGCTAAGACTCTGTGGGCATATCTTGAAAGCCATCACACTATATCTTTAAAAGCATTATGATTATAGTACACATAGAGTGGCTTTTTATCTGTTTTCTTTCAACATAATAAAAAAATTGTCGGAGCTCCCTAATACACCGTAAATGAATTTTCATAAATTCCCCAAATTTCCCCAATATTTATCTATACGTATATACATAAGAGGTTGTTTTCTAAAGTCCGTGTACCGGAAGTGATGCAGAAGGGACATCTCCGGTCACAGCTGGCTTTGCTTTATCTCTGGGATAGATTTCCACGAGTGTGACCACAGTATAAGGCAGATGGACATCTTTAGGATTTTTTTTATACCTATTGCTCTTTTCTTTCCTTAGAGGGTTGAGCCAGTTTACTGCCCCACCTCCCATGTAATGGAGCTACGGAAGCAGTTAAGTCACGTTTTGAGTCTCATCGATGGTGGAGCAGTGACGTCCGTGATGTGCAGTGACTCCTCTCACCCAAAAGGGCTGTGGCTGCTCCCTTGCTTTCCGGGTCTCAGGGGCAGATACTGGCCTCATTAACACAGAGGGTCACTTTCCTGCCGAGATGATAATCAGCATGGATGTGTGGCTGAAGAAAATCGCAGCAATAATATAACAATCTAGGGTTGCATGACCATGTACAGATAGAAGTGTTATTCTTTATTTCGGTGAACATTTAAGAAAGATTATTGCTGAGGTGGTCAAACTGTCATTACCTTCCCAAATAGTTCCTTCTCCAACTGTGGGGATATTACGAAAGTGGTTGATTTCATCGTTTAACTCTTAAAAATAGTTGAATGACAAGTATCGTGACAATTCTTTTTGTTAATATAACTGCTTTATTGAGATGTAATCCACAGACCATACAATTCCTTCATTTAAAGTATACAAATTCCATAGTTTTTAGCCCGTTCAGAGAATTGTGAACACATAATCCTAGAACATTTTCATCACTCTAAAAAGAAACTCTGTACCCATTTGCAGCGTGACTTAATTCTTTTATTCTAAAAATTTTACAAATACCTCCTTTTTATGGATGCTTGGTACAGTTTTTCCACATCTTTTTTTTTTTTTTTTGGTGATCTGATTACAGATATGGAGAGAGAGAGAGAGAAAGTAACTTGCCCAGCACTCTCAAAATGTTGCCGTTTGGAGACAGAAATTAAAGTCAACCCTCTGAAGGTGCAGGTGTGTTCATGGCCCAGACATGAGATATCTACATAGGATGTTAGGCCTCACTTCAAGGACAGTCCCCTTAATTCCCTCTTCCTCAGACTGGGGAGTTGAGGGATTAAAAAAAAAAATCTAAAGATACGTATTTCAAATATGTGGAGTGTATCCTGGTAAACATCTTGATGAACTGTTTAATAGGAGGTTAGGCCACTTGGCTGAAAAAGAGTCACAGGCAATCAGCAACAGGCCAGGCATTTCTTTACTGACCATAATTCAGCCACGTTTTTAATAATCTTTTCTTCTGTAAAAGACAGTTCTGGTGACTTCACTTTTAGGTCAATGAAATCACTGCCTACTGGTGTCAGTAGCAAAATGATGAAAAAAGGGAACCATTCTGTCCACAAAGAGAATGGAATGTCAGCGTGTGACCCAGGGTCTCTGGGGTGTCATTCACTTCCGCCATGAGCAGAGGACACCAATTTCCTCCCTAGGAGGTCAGCGGCACGTGGTGTTGTGTTACCAAGGAGTCTAGATTTCAAGAGAAGTTTGAAACGTAATTGCCCTGCTGGTTTTGCTTAGCTACAAGGTTACTCCTAGACTTGGGCAATAATGAGAAAATAATAGCTGAAATGGTCTTGGGTTGACCCGTGCAGAGGAAAAAGAACTTTTTTTTTTCTTTAATAGGGGAAGGGTGGTCATTATGACTGCCATTTCTTCCAGATACAGTTGGCATTGTCAACTGAACGGGTCAACTGAATGAGACAAGGATCCTTAGGTCAGTCCATTTTCCTGAATCAAGAGACATAAATCAAAGCTGAGCATCAAACCTTCAGACTGTCTGTGACTCTGCTCCTCTGTAAATAGGGAAGAGGGCTTCCCCTCTGGCCCGTGGGCAGAGGGCTGCTTATCTGTATTCAGTGACTGAACTGGGCTCCTGGTGACAAGCTTTGCTGACTTCACAGCAGTAAATAATTCTAACCAGAGGACTGCAAGAAAGCCCAAAGCCATGTGTATTTCTGTCATGTTACCAAGCTGGAGAGATTCTTTAGGACAGCTCAGGACACCCACGTGCAGCTTGTTGAAGAGGTAGACGGTCCCTGTCTGTAATTCTTTCTAGTACAGAGAAAGCAGACACCTTCCTGCTCCTTTACGGACACTTCACCTGAATTTGAACCCGTATTGAAACATGTGCAAGTTTTGATGAAAACAGCTTTCCCAGTCTCAAAATAGAAATGCTGAGTTTTGAAAGCCAGATAGTTTTTTTTTTTAAATGAATTCTTCTGGAAATGCATATCTTGTCAAAATAAAATGTCTCTGTTCACGGCATCTAGAAGTCTATACAACACTGCAGAATTTTGCCACCTGTCTAAGATGTCAAAGACTCTCTTAAAATTAGACTACTGTTCATGGTTATTGGTCTTACTTAGGGTAAACATCTTGAATTTTGGGAAAGGCCTCGTGAAATATCAAAGCATTCTTCTTATTGCCTGTATTCAAGAACACCTGCATGTAAGCACATGCAGCTATGCCTTTGTTCAAGCTCTCGTTTTGATTTTTTAAAATAAATTTAAAAAGTTAGCATCTCACATTTCCTTAATAAAGGAGATGTTTCAATTTTCTGAAATCTGCACGTTTTGTTTTAGGATTAATTTTGATCAGGAAAAAGCCCTTTTGGTTTTTGAAGGCAACTTCATAATAATAAGACTAGCCCTGCTCAATTCAAAATACCATTCTTAAGAGCAAGGATAACATGTGAAAAGTGTTCGCTAACGGTCAGCGTTTTCTTCTGTCTGTGATTAATCTTTACGCTGTTCAAGAACACACTGTTAAATGTGTTCTCCTGCTGCCATTTTTTAAAAAGGAAATGGTATTTTGGAAGACTAGCCGTTTGCAATGTCTTCACTGTCTTCTGAGTTGTCTTTGAGGGTTCAGCAAGGATATTTATACTAGCGGATTCAGGCTTGCTCTTTTATCGTTGCTATCACAATAGATGAGAAAGGCACGTCTTCCCCCTGGTGTGTGCTGATGGGTTGTTTGCCAGAATGATTGAATATCACCATGACTATTTTCCTGGCAGTTCCTTCATGGAGCTGTGATATTTCTTACCTAACACACGCAATTTGCCTGTGGCTGGCTGCTCCGTGGCTGAGTACTGATGAAGTAGAAGGACTTCTGGAAAGTATTTGATTCTGTAGGACTTCCCCAGGAGAAGGTATCCAAAGCCATCAGTGTTTGTGGACTGTACCCAGCTGACCCCAGATCAGCCCCTCTGGTCCTTAATTAAGCCCATTAACTGAATGGTAACAAGTCTGCCTGGCCAATGTTAAGAAGAAACCAGCAGAGGGACCATCACAATAGATGCTGTTAGCCTGGACCCAACAGGCTGGCCAGCAGAGTCCAGCTTTCTATCCATCGGTTGTTGTCTTAGTTTGTGCTTCCCTATTAGCATATTCAATCAACTGTCCTCCATCCAGTCTTCCGGCAGGAGGGAATAGCGCATCAGTCAGAAAATAGCCATAGGTTGAACCTTTTTGACATTGCAAGTTTCCCTGTCTTCTTGGACAGACCCTCAATTTACACACTGGGATGCTGAGGGAACCTGCACCCAAGACTGTAGCTCAAACTTGGACTCTTAGACACTGCTGATAGGAGTGTCAGTGGGTACTAGTGCTCTGTAAACCTGTTTGGTGGTACCAGTACTGCTACATATGCTTATATCCCTTGGGTAATTCCACTCTTAAGTGTATACCTATAGAGATGAGTATATAGGTGACAGGTAAGAATGTTCAAATTGACCTTCTAAGTGATATTTCCAATTGAAAACAACCCAACTGTCCACCAACAGTAGAATGGACAAGTAAATTATGGTACATACATACAATGGAATACATCACAAAAACAAAAACAAGCTATTGTTGTATGCAGAGAATACTAGGTGAATCTCACAGATATGAACATGAGCAAAAGAAGCCAGACACAAAAGACTATATTCTGTGTGAATTCATTTACGTCAAGTTCAAGGACAGGTAAAACTGATCAATGATGAGGGAACTAAGAATGGTGGTATTTCCAGGGAGGGGGTAGTCACTGCGACAGGCACAAGGGAGCCTTGTGGGTGCCCAGAATGCCCTGAGTCATGATCTGGGTAGTGTTTACTCAGCAAATACTTATGAAAAAAAAAATTATTGAGCTTTACATTTGAGATTTGATTACTTTAAATATACATGTTATAATTCAACAAAAGAGGTGGAAGACTATGCCTCACTCACAGATGTCTGTGAGAGGCAACTGCTTGGCATTCCAGCATCTTTGGGCTGCACCGGGAAGGGAAGGAATAGGACCATTTCTCAAGGAACAAGGAAAGCAGTTGTCAAGTTTGCATCTGACAAAATTACTGCGTCGGGGACACACTGAGTTCCTGAATAGCTTTTGTCATTGTCCTCGGTCTTCCAGATGGCCTCCCCTCATTCCCTAGGTACTTAGTACCCCAGCACACCTCAGCGGTCCAGGGCATCTTGGTGGTCCTCGTCCCCTCCTGGTGTTACTTTCTACTTCCTGTGTGTCTGACTCACTAGATGGGAGCTCCAAGGGCTGGATGCTGTTTTTGGTTTGTTTGTTTGTTTGTTTGTTTCTCCAAGGCCTTGGCTCCATGAAGAATTATTGGATTTATCAAAACTCTTGCGGCTCTGATCCTCCTCATTTGTCACATACTTTTGTGATTAACAATTATAAAATGCAAATAAAAAAACATATATTGGTTGGCATGAGCGTGCCTCCCCATGAACATCGTTCACTTGCTTCTAACTACTTGCTGTGCCTCATAGTTCCCTTGTTTCTCCATTGTGATCAATCTATAAACGTATTTTTAAAAGATCTTGTGAAGGGAGAGGAATAGAAAAATAAGGAATTTGTAAAGCCTTTGATTCCTAGGAAAATGTCTCCTAAGTGTTCCACGTCTAAGAGAAAGGCGTCGGCTCCATTTCCCCAGGAATTCAGAGAAACTTTATTTTATTTTCGTTAAGATAGAACTAGATGGAGACTTTAAGAACATCCCTGGTACCCAGTGAGAGACACATCCCATTCTCCTCTTAGTGTGGTCTGAGCTGGCAGGACTCTGTCTAGCAGGGGGTCATTGGATGTCCCCAAAGCTCCTCTTCAAACCTCTCTCCCTTCAAAGGTTGAAGTTTGACTGTGATTTTTAAATACTGCCTGTGGTTTGCTGGTGTCTTTCCATGACCTTGAAAGTTGGCTTAGCCCTTCAGCTGGGCTCTTGCTGCTCAGCCCAGATGTGATGTGCTGTCTCCTCTCTGGGTGGACTCTTGTGGTAGGCTTGCCTTTTGTCTGGCTTCGAAGGCTGCCTATGGCAATTTGTGCCTAATGTACTGATTTTGGTCAGGAAAGTATCCCTCTTATTTTGGATTTACCTAGTCATAGTCAAGTCCATTGGTTTACGTTGAGCTCAGAGGCCTGACTTTGAGAAATTGGGTCCAATAATGTAGAAGCAAGGAGAAAGGGTTACTGACCCTCAGGAGCGTGGAGGTTCTCCATGGAGGGTTGGGTCGCTTCAGAGGGCCATTAGACATCTGGGCATGTAGTCCTTATTTGTTGATTTATTCCTTATGTTTTTGTTTGTTTGGGAGTTGGAGCTCAAGGAGTTAGTGAACACTGTAATGAATTAATTTTCAGCATGATTGGGGTTGAGAAAAAGCCAGTTTCTCTAATTGTCCATCTACCTCTTGATATAGATGCTTCAAATAGTACGGAAAGACTGTTGTAGGTGGAAATGTGTCCCCTCTTCCCAAATATATTGGAGTGCTCACTCCTAATACCTCTGAATGTGACCTTATTTGGAGATAGGTCTTTAGAATGGGCCCTAAGGCAATGCGACTGGTGTCTTTACGAAAAGGGGAGATTTGGCCCCCAAGACAGACATGTACGGAGGGAAGGTGATGTGAAGATACAGGGAGAAGATACAGTTCCCTCTACAGGCCAGGAAGAGAGGCCTCAGAGGGAACCACCCCTGCTGACACCTTGCGTTCAAGCTTCCAACCTCCAGAACTGGGGGAAATACATTTCTGTTGCTTAAGTCACCCAGTCTGTGGCCCTTGTCACAGCAGGCCAAGAAAACGAATACAAAGACTTATGAAGGATTTTGATTGCAGGACTTAAAGAAGCCTTGTGAATATTGAAAACTTCGGTATAAATTAATTAAAGTCTTTAGAAAGGAGGAGGTGAATACGTAAAAGAATGTTAAAAAACACTGATTATTTTCAAAAGAAGAGACATGATCTGGAGGGAATATCAACAGGTCAAAACCAGCCCAAGGGAAACTAGCACCTTGAATACAGAGAAGGACTAAGGCAGTAGTAAACCCTCCTCCACCAGGCTCCCTGGGACGGGCACTCGTGAGTTGCTCCATCTCTACCAGTGGGTTTGCTGAGCCCGGGCCCCTGTAAAAGAGTTCTCTCTCTCTCTCTGTGTCTTCCTGGTCGTGGGAGTTTATTCTTTTTCACAGTCAATTGGAGACGAGCGATTGCAAAGGCATTTTGAAGGATGCACTCTTGGGTGTTGCGCTACCTTTTCTCGGCCTGAAAATGCAGCAGAGGGGGTCAGGAATCACAAAGAGAACCAACCATGCAGCCTAGTGTTTATTCTTCAGTGCCTGCTCTGCTCCAGGTGCTGGCTGGGTGCTGGGGCCAGTGCATGGCTGACAAGAAAACACACAGTCCCTGCCCACATGACACTTGGACCCATTGTTTCAGAAGCAAGCTTAGACCTGAGCTACACGGTGGGAGAGCTCAGATTTGCAGCGGCAGGAAAAGACAATGGGTTAGTAATTTGAATGGCAGCAGGTTGGGGAGGAGACGGTGCAGGTAAGGGATGGGGAAGGTTGGTGGGCTGACAAGACAAAAGTCCCCAGACTAAATCTTTGAGTCAACTAGTGCTCTTCTGAATTCACACACTGCCCTTGTGAGCTTCCTCTGGTCAGAACACTGCCTGGTCTTCTGTCAAAGGTAAGGTCTTAAAGAAAAGGATGCGCTTTGAACAGCAATGTCTGTCTTTCTATTGCTGATTCTTCTCTGACTGCGGGAAGGGAATGAGGGAGCCCCAAGGCAGGAGGACAAGTGCTGTTTCTTTGGCACATTTTATTTGAAAAGGCAAGTTCACTCATTTGTTTCTTGCCGCCCACCTGTAATCTCAACCTGTCACCCTGAGAACATCTGAGGGATGCACTCTACTGCCTTAAAGACTGACTAGACCAATTGTTTAAGAAGTATGCTGGCGGCTTCCCTGTGTATCTTAACCGTGTCACTCATTCTTCCCAGCCTTCCAGCCCAGAGAAAACAGGTTAGTGGTTGGGACTGTCTCTGGCACTGGGGACGCAGCAGTGTCTGAAATAGACTAAACTTGCTTCCCTGGAGGAGCCTACATACTAGTTGGGGGTAGAAGATGTAAACAAGTTATCATTAATTGCTAGGTGCCCATTGAAGGTGTTGGCTGAGATAAAGACGGGGGGAGGGCAGGGAGGGAAGGCGGCGTGCAGTCTTCGTCAGGCACCAGGACAGCTTCAGTGAGGTGACGCTGTGACAAATGTGATCCCTGAGGACCTTCACATCAAGGATCCAGTTGTCCAAAGAGAGGCCTCCTGTGATTCTGCAGTGTTTGCAGAGGTGGGCGGTGAGGCTGACCAGAGACCTGGTGATCGTGCTGGAAAGAGGTTCTCATCCATTCTTCAGCTTGGAGCTACTCTTGAGTATGCAGAACAACTCACCACTCCCTGTTCCCCTTGGCCCCCAATTTATTTACTAAAAAAAAAAAAAATACTGCTCAGCTCAGCTGTATCGTCTGTTTTCCAGGGAGGCTCCTATCTCTTACTTAACTTTCCAGCTGGTTTGACTTATCAGGACACAAGTAGGTCAGCTGACTGGTCCAAGGCCACACACTGAGCAAAGGGTTCAGCCAAACATAAACCCAACCTTATTATTTTTTCATGTTGCACAGTTTCTAAGAGCTTTGTGACTGTGGCAGATGGGATGCTAAGAACCACATTTGCCAAAACTTACAGGAGGAGCCTCTGCACACCTCTGCATCTGGCTCCAGGAATGTGTATAAATCGTTTCTCTAATGGAGAAGACAAAGCAGGGAAATGCCTCCCCCCAATTAAAAGGCCATTTGCATGTGATTTGAAGGCCCCCCCACCCCGCCCCCATCAGAGGCCCTCTTTCCAGGTCAACAGCGTTTTGGTTTGGGGACTTCCTCAAAGGACTCACCACGGGGCCTCAGCTTTGCCCAGCTGAATGACCTTTTCTCTTCTTCCTCCTTCTTCTCGTCTTCTTCTCCCCCTCCTCCACCCTGCAGCAATTTCAAGTTCAGACCCAAACTACTACAGTGTGAGAGGATTTCTGGAACAAATTGCATGCAGTTGTGGGTGAAATCTTAGGGATAATTGCAGTGGGACTGGGGTTGACACAAGTTTAGAAAATGTGAAAATCTCCTCTTGGGCATTCTCATCTGTGACTGTCCTTTATGTTTGCCGTAACCTTTGGGTTCAGTTTTTCAAGTGAATACATTCAGCTTTCGTTCTCTAAATCTTGGATTTTTGTGTCTTTCTAAGCTACAGAACCCTATTTTCAAAAGAAGATGAATGCAAAAACTTGGTGTGGCTTTCATAGAGGTCCCTTTGAATCCCTGCCCAGGGGACTTCTCTGTTGTCCTCAGCACCCCTTTGTGATCACAGGACCTCAGGCAAATTCTTTACCTCTCTGCGCCTCAGTGTTCTCATCTGTCATTTGGGCACAATTGCAGGAACCTCGTGGGTCCGTGATGATGAGTTTAATGAGATGATGCATGATGACATCTATTTTTTTTTCCTTCCCACACCACCAAGCAATTCTCCAACACCAGCTGGGTGTCCTACAATTCAACTCAATTCTGACACTGTCTACCTAGGGATAGTATCAGATCCCACAGGCTAAGCGCTCAGTCCTACAAGACTGCCCCCTACAGTTGCAAGTCTAGGTTGTCATCTGGGCTTCTGACCAACCAGCTATAGATGGGAGGTTTCCATGAGCTCTTCCTTGGATTTCATTAATTTGCTAGAGCATCTCGTAGAACTCAGAGAAACATTTTACTTACTAGATTACCAGTTTATTGTAAAAGGATATAACTCAGGAACAACCTGATGGGAGAGACGCATAGGACAAGATATGTAGAAAAGGCCTGGAAGCTTCCTATCCGAGCACACTGCTGTCCCATCACCAACATGTGTTCACCAATCCAGAAGCTCTCTAAAACCCATCTTTTTGGGGTTTTATGATGGCTTCATTATGAATAACAATTGATTAAGTCATTGGCTATTACTAAGTGAACTCAATCTCCAGCCCCTCTCCGTACCCTAAGTTGAGGGGAGAGAGGCTGAAAATTCCAATCCTCTAATTACATGGTTGGTTCCCCTGGCAACCAGCTCCCATCATTAGGTTACTTAGGGGCTTTCCAAAAGTCATCTCATTAACATGGATAGACCTACGAGTTATCATATTAAGTGAAGTAAATCAGACAGAGAAAGACAAATATACAATATCACTTATACGTGGAATCTAAAAAAACTAAGTGATGCAATTAAACTTATTTACAAACCAGAAGTAGACTCACAGACATAGAAAACAATCTTGTGGTTACCAAAGGGGAAAGGTGGAGGGAGGAATAAATTAGGAGTTTGGGATTGACATATACACGCTCCTATATACAAAATAGATAAACAACAAGGACCTACTGTATAACACAGGGAACTATATTCAACATCTTGTAATAATCTACAGTGGAAAAGAGTCTGAAAAAGACTAAATGTATATATATATGTATAACTGATTCACTTTGCTGTACACCTGAAACTAACACAACATTGTAAATCAACTATACTACAATAACAAAATAAATTTTAAAAAGTCACCCCATTAACGTCAATTCCCAGGGTTTCAGCAGCTCAGTGCCAGAAAGGGGAATGAAGACCAGATATATTTTGTCTATTATATTGCAATATTACATGCACACACAGTGACCTGTTCAGCTAGTCTTTCCTTCTCTGACTGTCTCCTATTTGGGCTTTAAGGCACCTGCTTTATTTTTTGGTTAGTGTCACTGCTAAAGTGGATCCTTGCGTTCACGGGGCTGAAATTGTACTTACATCCTTCCCATTGCCTGACTCCATTCCAGACGAAGCCCCTTCACCCCAGGGAGTTCATTTCTTGTTTCCATCCTTATCCCTGTCTTTTTAGGTGCCCCCGACACTTTCATTCCACCTTACTTCCTTCTGCCCTATCTTCTCCGTCCCTTCTCTCCAAACCGCCTCAGCCACCAATGCAATTATTTTCCTTTTTATTATGAAAAATTTTGAATGCATCAAAGTAGAATGTATATATGACTTATTAAAATACAAGGATATTTTACTATATATTCACAGGAACATTATCACACCTTAGAAAACAGAAGTCAAATAATTTTATTAATGTCATTTTTTATCCAGTCCATATTAAATATGTTTTTATGTTTAGTTTGTCAGGACCAGACTCCAAATAAGATCCACATGTTGAGTTCGGTCTTCTTGATCACTAGACCCTCTTCCCCAGTTCACTTTTCCAAGACAAGTTCTGATCACTGGGTTTATAGTATCCTCTTTTTATCTCCCTTTGGGAAGAGTGTTGAAAATGGGCTATACTGTACATTTCAGGTTCTAGGCACCATCCTTTTACAGAAGGTGCAGAACCAGCATGACTCAGCACAAGAAACAGAGCACAGGGTTAGAGCTGAAGGAACAGATCTCATATGGAGTCAGATTTGTTCTTCCTTGTTCCGTATGTTTAATGTGTCTCATCATCTATTTGCATCTCTGAATTTCCTCTATCCTCCTTGGTCTGTGTCTCTCAGTTGATAGAGTTGAATTAGACATCTTTAAACAACACAGCCAACATATATGGCATCATGTACTACAATTCTTGTATGAGGTGAGCCTGGACGTCCACGATCCCTTAACCTTCCTCCCATTCTCGGATTGAGGCAAGGAAGCTTAAGGGGAGGAACGGAGACCAGGTTCAGACATCAGAAACAGACAAGCATCCAGGCCCACACTCCAAAATGTATTTTTTGAATACATTTGGAAGCAAAAAGAATATCAGTGCATGTCAACCTTTTGCAGGCCACATGGTGCAGTGAAAAAAGGCCAGACTGACCCGTTGAAAGCCTGATGTTTCCATTTGACTGAGTAACGCGGCCCTGGGAGAATTGCTTAAACTTTCTAATCCTTTTTCCCCTAGTGTATGAAGTAAGAATAGAATCGTCTTCTCTAATTATATGAGAAAAGGCATGCAAAGTGTTAATAGTCTTCCCAAAAAAAAATGTGCTAATTGTCTAGACTGGTCCTAAGCTGAGACTGAAATGTGAGTTCTGTCGTTTTTCCACACACTTCGTCTCATGTCCTCATTCTAGGCTTCAAATTGTCCCCAAGCCAATGGTGTTCACTGTCCCCCCCAGACTCCAGCTGTGATTTTGACTCAGGGTGGTGACAGGGGATGATGCTCTGGGTCTGGGGACCCCAGCCGTGAGGGGGGTAGGCACTGCTCGGCCACTGGCACTGTTAGCTGCTTTGAGTGAGGTCTCTTTCTGGGATGTTTCATTCGAGACCAAGAGCTCTTCAAAGAAGGACACAATAAATTGTGCTCGGGCTGACAGCCACAGCTGCCAAGGGCAGAGTTGCACACGGCGGGCCTTCTTGCTCTTTTAGAAGCACGCTGAGCCCCTGGGGTAATGTTTCCCGTAAGTGTGGGTGTTAAAATGGTTTGTTTTGGTGTTGTTTTTGATACGTGCAACTCCTTCCAGAGGCGAAGACACGCAGAGCCCTGCCAGAAAGTCATCACAGAGGAATAAATAATATCATAACCACATCCTGAGGCCCAGCAGTCATTCCCCACACTCTCAGCCCCCGACGCCCCTTCTCTGGACTCCAGCTCCAAACTTGCAGAAGTCTGAGCAAAGCGGCGCTGGGCGGGAGAATGTTCCAAAGCTGTCTTGGCTCAGCGGGGGCCCGCCCATGCGAGGACGGGGAGACGTCCAAGGTAAACAGGCGGTGTTATCACTCCAGACTGTCTTGGCACAAACAGCCCGTTTCCAGCCCCGAAACATAGTTTCAGGGGATGATGGACAATGAGGCACAGAGTAAACACGAGCACTTTGCAGGTGCCCTGTTCCTTTGTGTCCGCCAACCAGATGTTCTCTGGGACTTGCTCTTTGGCTCTTGGGGCTCCCTGAGCTGAACAGAAATGTCTCTCCTTCTTGCCCTCTTCAAGGAAATAAAGCAAGGTTCTCGCGGGAGCGTTCCCCAAGTGAGCTGTAGATTTCACTTGCAAACTATTAATCTATTTGTGTCAATTTCTTTCTCCCCGGGCTCCGCCCCACCACCCCAACCTGGATTTGGCCAAGAAACACCAGTCAAAATAAACATATAAATCTTGACCTTTAAGAAAAAGTAACTACTATAGCAGAGCTATAAAATTTACCCTGGGGAACTCAGGCTGTAAAATTCATGCCCGTGTCCTTGTGCTCCGGTTTGGCATGGGGTGCAGTGGGCACGGAACACTCTCGAAACCAAGGCCAAAGTGGGAAGGTGCCAGTGCTATTTCTACAGCTCCTGGTCAAGACGTCCGGCCTGCTGGGGACACTCAGGGATATTTGGACGGCATGTTCTCTCTGTCTTTTTTGGCCAAGTGTGCTGGGCATCAGTGGGTCAGCCTGCAGAAAGCTGAGTGTTTCTAGAATGTCTGACAGGTTGAGGGAGGCAGTGAAGTGGATGAACTCCGGTTTAGGAACTGAGACTCCTTCGAAAGCCACTCTGAAGTTCAAGCTCACGTGTCATTAGCCTAGAAAGGCCTCACCTGGTTCTTGCTGAACAAGTCTTGGTCTGAGCTTTGAACTGGTTTGACCATAGCTGGGGGAAGGTTACAAGAGGCCCCTTTTGCTGTCAAACCTTAGAATTTCTGGGGGCAGAGAGGAGGTCCTCATTCTTTCATGCTAGTTTTCCCTAGTGTGGGAGTGGCATCATTACCACCCAGACACTGAGTCTTCATGTCATCCATGCTTTGTAGGGTATCTCTAGGATGGGGCAACTGGGGCTGCCCAGGCATCCTGCCGCCTGGAATAGCCCAGGCTTTCCTTAGCTCATGGTAGAAGGAGATGGTCCTAGAAGCTTAAACTTTGATTATGGAAAATGCACACAGTGTGGGCAGCTGCACAAGAAATTCAGTGTCACGCGTACTGTGTATGTCTCAAAGCACTGTAGTTGTAAGGTCTTATTTGTGATCTTATTTGATCCTAATTAATAGCACCGTATGTTCTCATAAATAGTTGTGGTTTGTAAAACAGTTTGGCTGCCTTTATTCAGGACAAATCTATGAGGCAGGTGGCATGAAGCCCCCTTTACAGGTGAATTAACTTGGTCTCAGTGAGTGTATGTGATTTGCCCGAAGTAATCTGCGAGTCAATAGCAAAACCAGACTCCAACTTTAACCTCTTAACTCAAAATCTGGTGCTTTTCCCAGCAGGCTGGGCCTTCAGTGGGGTAAGTGCCACTGATCACATGCTATAGATGAAGACATTGATCAGATATTAAACTACTTTGTCTACAAAAAGTAGTTTAGACAGAGTCTGAGAAAAAACCTGCTTTTCTTGACTCCTCATCTGATGCGCTTTCTGGGTCTTCAGGAAGCTGCGAAGGGGGACTCTGAGAAACTGGGAGAGATTTTGTGATCATAGGAGAAGACATCCAACAGAAATCCTACCTTTGAAGTAATTATAAATTTATAGTGTGTATATCATCATAATACACACAATAAAATAGCAAAAAAACCCACCCTCTACTATTCATCTATTCCATTTATTGACCCTGTTGTCCAACTCTCTGTATTATTAAAATATTTGTGCATGGAATGTGTCTAACCTGTGACATCAGTCATTTTGTTTTCAAGATGCGATGGGCATTGCACTTGACTTTCCCATCTACTGACAGAGGTGATGGGGTCAGTCACAGCCTTGCAATTTGTTTTCAAGGAGATATATTTGTTTTCCTTTTTAATTAGAGTTCGATGGACAAGATCCACTCTAGACTGACAGAGAACATGGTAACTTAGGAATTAATTCTGCCACCTTAAGGGGAACTTGCATCCCGTCCTGTTCACGTGTATTCAGACAGAAGAACACACCCATCGGAGATGCAGTAACTCCATGGGACGGGACTTGCTTGGCAGGATGTTGGCTGTTAGGTTTGCATGGACATCACCCTGTGGGCTTTCCCAGTGAAAGATCACATGGCATTTCATTCCTAAGCTGCAGACCCCTCCACCCCAGGCCAGGTCAAGGGCCGCTGCTGCAGGCCTTCTCTGACACCCTGCACTTATTATTATTTTTAACATTTTTTGATTGAGTTATAGTCATTTTATAATGTTGTGTCAAATTCCAGTGTAGAGCAAAATTTTTCAGTTATACATGAACATACATATATTCATTGTCATACTCTTTTTCGCTGTGAGCTACCACAAGATCTTGTACACACTTCCCTGTGCTATACAGTATAATCTTGTTTATCTAGTCTACATATGCCTGTCAGTATCTACAAATTTTGAAATTCCAGTCTTTCCCTTCCCACCCCCTGCCTCCTTGGCAACCACAAGTTTGTATTCTCTGTCTATGAGTCTGTTTCTGTTTTGTATTTATGCTTTTTTTGTGTGTGTTTTTTTTTAGATGCCACATATGAGCAATTTCATATGGTATTTTTCTTTCTCTTTCTGGCTTACTTCACTTAGAATGACATTTTCCAGGGACATCCATGTTGCTGCAAATGGCATTATGTTGTTGGTTTTTATGGCTGAATAGTATTCCATTGTATAAATATACCACCTCTTCTCTATCCAGTCATCTGTTGATGGGCATTTAGGCTGTTTCCAACCTGCACTTATTATATTGTTTGCTCAACTCTACTGTCCAACCCTTATTTGTCTATTTTCATTGTTCTTCATAATCTAAGGATCTAACATGGTGCTTGACCATCCCACAGGGACTGATGTAAGTAGTTGAATACATACCTGGAGGAATGACAAGTGAACCTTAAACATGGCCCGTGGTGATCTCCTGTGTCTCTGTAGGCTGAACATTTCAATGTTCACTCAAAATTTAGCCCGACCTGGAGGGCTATTGTGTTAAACTCTCTAAGCAAAATGAAATAGCTCTTTGCGTGTTGATATAGTTGACCTTGGGCCAAACTTTAATTTTCTGAACCTGTCTAAAAGCACCCCCATTGGTGACCGAATTAAGCCCAAATTCCTTCTCTTGCTCGTACCCAGTGTTGCGATGTGGAGTCAGGTCATCTGTCCCACGCACGTTGCTGTCCAGCACTCCTGGCCTGACTCTCCACGCACTCTTGTTCCTCTGCCTCTTTGCATGACTTCCTCTCAATCAGGAATACCCTTCCTCCATCTCTTTTGCTTGGGAAGCTCCCCACATATTTGGGAACCCAAATCAAACGCCACCTCCTTTTCTTCCTCAAAACTTTAAAAATCTCTCCCCGTCCTCCCCACCTTTTGCTGGAACCTTTTATAGCATTTTGTTTATGTCATATTTATTGTGTTGCTCATGTTTACCTGGAATTACTAGAAATCCTTGCCTCTTTATGGGCAGGTGCTCTGTTCAATTAATTTGGTTATCCCTCGAACCTGGGAAATCTTTGTTGGATGAGCAACTGACTGAATGAATGCACGGGTGAGAGAGAAATATGTGTAGAATGGCTAGGATGCATTTTTAATTTATGAAAGATGGTGAGATAGTTTATCCATAATCTGAGATCAACAGACATTCCTAACATGACCTACTGGGTGACAAGCTTCTGGGAGAGCGGCCACTCAGATCAGTCCCTGACAAATATTAGGTGTCCAGTAACGTTTTGTTGACTGAATGAAATAAATGAATGAACATGTGTTCTGAGATTCTCATGCAATTATGTAGGTTGACCTTTGGCTTCATTTATCTTACATTTGGTGATCTTTTATTACATGCCCTATGCATTTCTTCTCTCTGTCCCTGTTTAATTCCTAAGCAGTGGACGCTAATGCCCTTATGATATATTGTGAAAGATGATACAGAGAAGTTTAGAAACTTTGTGAAATATGGTACCAAGTAAAGGCTCACTGGTTATTTTAAAAATTGTCTTTCCTTCCTTGGGTTTCTAGCATCCGAGATCATTAAAAATAGATAGCATTTTAGACCATTTTAAACACCTATCTTGCTTTATTTCCACCATTTATTTTGCTATTTCTTTCTGTGGTTCTTTGAGGTTGAAGAGAGAAACCTCAAGGTCACTTACAATATCAGAAGGTTTCACTGCTCAGGGCCCATGTTTCTATTTGTAGATTGCTTTATTCTCAACATTTTGCAGCTTTTTATAAAAAGAAGGTTTGCAAAACAGTCATTTATACTTAAAACTTTGGATTCTAAAACTTGAAACTCAGGTTAATGGGGCCAGTCTAGTGTCATTTGGATTTAAAATGTGAGGAGAAATTGGGAATGATGCTCTTCGTTACCTCAGGAATGTAGCTACACCTCTTCTCCCAAGACAAACATTTATTGAGCACCTGCCATGTGCCAAGTACACATAGTCATGGATGAAGGGTTCAGGCTGTCAAAAAAGTTTAATGCTTTTTATTACAGATTTTATGGTTAACAATTCAAGTTCAGTTCATGCTTTCTAACTATGTAAGTTTTATGTGTGTATAATCAATCGTAAAAATGTTTATTGTTTTTATGAGTGACACCATACTTAATAAATATCTGTTGAGTGAATAAATGATTGACAAGTAAAAAAATAAAATGTGGAAAGCATATTCAGCTGGATGAACTATCTCACTAAGGAGGTCAAATTCAAGTCGTTTATTGATGTTAACATCTCACCAGCAACTAAACAGCAGACAGCAGTTTCACTTCTGATCCTAATAATCTCTCTTTTTAGTAATCCATCTGGGACAGGACTGAAAAATCCTCTCCCTCCAGCATCAGTGCAGCTCAGCCCCATCTCCTGCGTCTTATTTCCTTACTCGCTTTGATTTGCTTCCTTGGAGCATTGTATCCACATCTATTTCCTTCCTAGGTTGCAAGTTTCTTTGAAATAGGAACTTCCTCGTTCATCTTCTCCCCACCTTGATGCCTACCGTGATGTGTCATGAATGTCTGTTGAATAAATCCAGACTTTCTCAAAAGAATAACAGAGCCCACCCACAAAACACCAAAGACAGAGATTTCAGCCTGTTGGCATTTTAATTAATTAATTAATTAATCTATCTATTTATTTATTTATATTGAAGTACAGTCAGTTTACATGATGTCAATTTCTGGTGTACAGCATAATGTTTCAGTCATAACACATACATGCAGATATTCCTTTCCATATTCTTTTTCATTGCAGGTTACTATATGATATTGAACGTCGTTCCCTGTGCTACACAGTAGAAACTTGTTGTTGATCTATTTTATATGTAGAATTTAGTATATGCAAATCTTAAATTCCCAATTTATCCCTTCCCACCCCTTTGGCCCCTGGTAATCGTGTTTGTTCCTACGTCTGTGAGTCTGTTTCTGTCTTGTTAATAAGTTCATTTATGTCTAAAATACCATAAGCTGTCACTCATATGTGGAATCTGTTGACATTTTTATTCTGCTGCATCTTGTCCACACCTTCTATTTTCCCCTCCCTCCAGCCTCCCTTTTTCTCCTGGCAGGACCCTTAATGTACACTTGCTAAAAGAACAAACACGTTGAGTGGCTGAGTCATTGATTGGATCTCAGGGAGTGAGGAAACATGCCTGGAGCAGGGTTGGGGGGGGCCTGCTTCCTCTTCTCCAGGCTTCAGGCACGAGGCTGCTGGTGCAAAGCCCCTTGTGAAAGCTTGCATGCTGGACAAGTTGCAAAGGAGCACGCGTTCAGTTTTGCCCTGAGGCAGTGTCTGAAATCAATACCCAACACACACAAGGCAGCGAAGGCTGGGAGGCTGGCAGGGCTGCCTCTGACATTTCAGGAGTGTCTCAGCGGTTCCCTGGGGTGATGGTCTGGCCTCGTTCAAGCCCGTGTGGTGCTGGGCAGGGGGAGCCTGAGCTGTTCTCTTCAGACAGCCCAGAGCAGTTTTTGATTCGTGTGAGCCAGTGGAAGGAAAGACCTTCTACCCTTGGCTTGTGTCCTAGCAGGGCCTGTTTTAATTCACTGAATTGATTTGTAGGGCTGATGTCATTTTACAAAGTGATTCATTTGGTGGCTGGGCAAGAGAAATGAAGAAAAATGAGCCATTCTTGATGGATTCCTGAGGCTGACCCATGCAAGAGGTAGGTGTCTGTCCTCATCAGTTGGCCAGGGCGTGGACGAGGTCCTGGCATACCTTCTCTGAGACAGCATGTGCAGTGTCCAGCCCAGTGCCTGGCGGAGCGCCGTGCTCCTGGATCTTAGAGCCCTTCTCCACTGTTGTCACCTCTAAGTCTCTTCTTGGAATTAATATAGATGTGAATCCATTTTTTTTTTTAATGGAAATACTGGGTACTGAACTCAGGACCTCGTGCATACTAACCACACACTGTACCACTGAGCTATTGCCCTCCCCAGATGCATATCCATTTTAAGCAAGCTTCACATAAAGGCCATGTATATGTCTGTGATAGGGAGCTATTTTTGACACTTCTCATTCATTGGGCCCATTAGCATCCAATTATCCTTGTTGGGGTATCAACTCTTCTCCCTGATCCCTCTCTTCCTGCAACCCCCCAACACCCCCAATTGTTTATCTGATGTGTCCTGAGGCTCATCTCTCTCTTGACATATGGTAACAGGGCATCATAATTGGCCTTTCTGTCCCCAGATTCTTCTGTCTCCTCTTAAGGACCTCCTCTGCTTTCAGAGTCCTCATTCTAACACAGAAAGGATCATCTTCATTTCCAGGTAGACTTGCTGATGCTTTTCATTATCACCTGTAGAGCATTTCCCAAAATACTTGAATTGGGCCACTGCACCTTTGCCTCAGCCCACATATCAAACCCTGTCTCTAGCCTCTCCTTTCTTTTCCAGGAATGCAGGACTGTTTGTCCCATCTCAGACATCACTGTACTGTTAACTCACTTGTAAAACAAGCTCCTCTCCATCTGTCAAGACTCTGCTCAAACACCATTTCATTTCCGGAGCTCTCCATGTTTCCTACACAAAGAATTAATCATTCTACCCGCTTCTGATCCCTCTTACTGTTTCATGTCCCTTTGCAGTAACATGTACCATTCAGTGTTATTTTACTATCAATATTTATTTTCATAAAATCTTTCATAAAATCACTGCGAAGCTGTGAAGGCAGGAACTTTAATTTATGTTTGAATTTCTCTGCCCATTGTGGTGCCTGTTAGCTGTCTAGGGGTGCTTTGACAAAAGTCGAGCTAGTTTTCAAATTCAATGCATCCCTTGGATTTGACCACTCATAAATATGACATATTGACATATTGGTATTTATCGGTTGTTACTACTACTCTGGAGGTTGGCTATAGATACCATGCCATCTTAAAAATCAGATCCTGTTGGATCCTGACATTAAACGATTCTTAATAGGCTTCTGATCCGTGCACTTCTTTTTGTTTACAACAGCACCTCTTAAATTTTTTGCTCTCAGAATTCTGGACCCTGATGCATGCAAAATTCTGCATATATTAGTAAAGTGTCCATCGACTTCCCAAAGTCTATCCAAGAGACAGACTTACTTAGAAATCTCTGATGGAGAATAATCTTTTAGAAAGACAACTCCACCTTGATTTTCCTACTTGGTGACTTATATGTGGGAAAGACAGGCTTATAAATGGGGAAGCCAGGTCTCATGATTTGTATTTTCATTACTTGGGAGCAGCCTGAGACTAATTGGTCAGGCACTGAAATCAGCACGATCCTCAGGTGGTTGTATGTTTCCACAGGACTGGTTTGAGTCATTCATTTCCATGGTTACTTGGTGGCAAGAAAAACCCACAGTCTCTTCATATCCATTATCCATATGTATTGATGCATAACTCCCAGTGGGTATGCACCCAGGCTGTGGAGTCAGAGTGCCTGGGTTTCAATCCTGGCTCCATCAAGGAGTGTGACCTTCGGCAAGTTACTTAAATTCTTTCATCTTCTGTTTCCTCATCTGTAACATGGGAATGATACAAATTGCCTTGGGGGACAAGATCACAACATGACCCATCATAGAACATCAAAAGGTTTATGCAGAAGTCTTGGCTTGGTGGCTGGTGCAGCCTGAAAAAAATTAGCTACTTACTATGACTACTTTTATTTGGTACTCTCTTTTATTTGATGCATTAAGAGTTGGCTCTCCTAGACTTGGCTTTCATTTACTTTTTGTACCTTTGATAAGTGTTAATATTCGGTGGAAGGGAATGTTGTGATTTTGAAAGATCAAAATTGCCATTCTTCAAATGAACACACATTCTATACGCCAAGTAATTTTAGGGATGAAAATTTGGGAGGCAAAAAGGCCAACCATTAACGTAGAGTCCAAGACTTGTTAAATTTTAAGAAGTTAGGATGAGAAAGTTATTTGAAGTGTTTGTCTGATGTCTTGTATTTTCTTGAAGGACAAAAGTAACTATATATGTTAGTAAGTGATTATTGTCTAATTCTTTCAGTTTTCTCTTAATCCTTTGGATTGCCCAGTAGGGAACAGGAGGTAAAGAGATATTCTAGCCTTAGTTCTCTTAGAAGTTAGAAACTGACTGAAAAAAATATATTCAAATTGGTATTTAAACAGTTTTGAATATGTATCTTGTGCCAACCTCCACCCTTGTGTGGAATGTCTGCATTTTCATAAATCTGTGAGACGGGTCTTATTACTTGATTTTAGAGGTGAGAAAATTAAGGTCTGGGGAGGTTAAAAATCTTATATTTCAAAAAGACACTTTTTCTACTGAATGGATGTTAATTTGGACTTTTGTCTGGTTTTACTGATTTCAGGTGAGCTGGATTGAGGGAGGACTGAGTCACCGGCACGGTAGATGAGGTGTTCTCTCGTTTGAACAGCAGGGCTTTTAGAGCCCGCTTTGCCGGGAGAAACACTCCTTTGAATGCTGCTTTTTGCTTAGAGCAGCAATCGTCATGTTAAACGCTTCTGATCTGGCTGCAGTAGCAACAACATGCCCCCCCCAAATATCAAGGAAGGAGAAGCCCGTGGCGAATTGCCTCCACTTCTCAGCCCAAGCCGACCTGTGACTGAGGTTGTATCAAATTCTGCTCCACACCCCTTCAGTGGGGTTTAGAGACTGTCCCTTGAGGGTAATCGCTTTAAAACAACATCATTTGCCTAAATATTCGTTTGACACTATCCTACTCTTTGTTATTATTGAAGTATTTGAAAAGGTGGCTTTCTATAATGGAATTAGAGGCATTTTTATTTGTGTGTGTTGGGTGAGATCAGTGATTCTCAACCAGGACTCAGTTTAGCCCCTCAGGGGACATGTGTCAATGTCTGGAGACATTTTTGTTTGTCCACAGCTGGGGGCTGCTCCTAGTGGGTAGAGCCAAGAGATTCTGCTAAGCATCCTGCAATGCACAGAACAACCCCACCCCCTCCCACCCCCACGGCAACAGAAAATTATCCGGTCCAAAAGGTCAACAGCACCAAGAAACACCGGGTTAAATTAAATTGCCATCACATCTCTTCCATATTTCTAATCAGAGCCCACTTAAAAATATTTCTTCCTTCCAGCACCAGCAGAGTTAATGTGTTGAATTCTGTGGCTTTGTCTCAACTCCCAAGTCTGAGATGATCAATGCCTCAAATTTTCTCCTTGCTGTCAGTTATTGACTTTTTCTCAATCTCTGGTATCCAAGCTCTTGTGGCTGAGGGATGCTTGCAGGATGATGCGGGGGCTGAAGGAGTGCTTGCACCATCTTCTACCTCCTGAAATGTGCCTTTAACTAGATAGAGAAAAATTATCTAATAAAATCAATTTACCACGAGGCCAATGAAGAGATTCAGGAGACAGGAATAGATGATCTTGCTGATAAGAATTAGAAATATGACTTGAATATTTTTGAGGAAATAATTTATTTATGTGGTGGTTAAATTCCTCTCAAGTCATTTAAAAATATGATTGTTACATTCCTGAGACAAAGAATCCTCCATTTACCTGCCAACCATTCTGGGTGTTTCCCTGGCATTCCGTCTTCAGCACACTAAGTGAAATATGATGCTGGTGTGGTTATTTTGTGTCAAGTTTCAGTCTGATTTTCCAAATCATGTTTACATTCATGCATTAAGTAACAAGTTAATTTTTAAAACCATTTTTTATGCCTAATATAGTTTAACACTCTGTTAGCTCTTGAGTAATGCAAATATGAACAGAATATGGTTCTTGAGCTTGAAAAACTGATGAAGTTTAGAGAAAAGAAAGATTTTTAAGCTGATATTTATAATTAACTGGGTCAGTGCTATACAAGGAGAAGTGCAAATCTCTCTGGGAACGCACACAGGGGAAGTTATGTTTAGGAAATTGAGAAAAAATTTATGTACAGGTAATGAATATGTTGGGTATTGAAGAATGAGTAGGAGTTTTCCAGGTAGAGGAGTGACAGACAGAGGCAAGAAGATATTAACAAACATAGATTGATGTGCTGTGGCAGGAATATGATTTGAATAGGGATGAATGGCATGAGATGAAGCTGAATTGTATTCTCCCAAATATGGTGAGCTCCTTGGGGGAAGGAGATCTGCCCTATTCTTTGTATGCCTGGTGCCTGGGACAGCGCCAGGCACATAGTATCTCATCCGCATTAACACCAACATCAACAAGGGATGCTTGCTCCAAGTCTGTAAGCAGAGAAATGGTATGATTAGACTTGGAGGTACCGGGAGAGGGTAGATAGGAACAGAAGTAGGAAGTCTAGTCATAAGGAAACTGTGATCAGGACTAGTGGTCATGAGGACCATGGCAGAAGAAAAGAATGGAAGAAGAGGGAGTCTGTGGATACTTGGTAGGTTAATCTAACAGAGCTTGGTGAGGGAACGGTATTGAAGAGCAATGGAAGGGGTAGTTGGAGGTGCCATCGTTCATACTAAATGCAGCATATACTTAGAACAGTCTAGTTCTCAGAATGTCCTATTTGAGGAAGCACCTTCAGATGCCGTGGATAAGCAGTGCTCTGGTTGAGAAATACTGGTCTGAAGATTTGCTGGCTCACATGGCAATTGTTTCCTGTGCTTTGTCTTCAAGGACCTTGGCTACTGGTTTCTGACCCATGTTTCTTGGCTTTGGCATCTCTTGTGACCTCCCAGGATGGATCTTGGCCTCACCATCTCTTTGCCTTTCTGACCCACCACTCCCCACTTTAATCACAGACTCAAACTGTTGCCTGATCTCTAGATTCTGGTGACAGCCTAGTCCCTTGCTCTTCCCGCACCAAACCCGTTGCCCAAGCACATCACACACAGGAAGAGGCGAGTGAATCTTTTCATCACTTTGATGATAAAGTTGGCATTCCTTTTACGTTCCAACAACTACAGAAAAGTATACAGTCTTTCTTGATATCCATGGGGAGTGGTTCCAGGGCTCCCACCTGGAGATTCCAAGATCTGTGGATGCTCAAGTCCCTTATACAAAATGGTGATGGTAAATTTGGCGTGGGTTTCATATCTGCGGCGTCAGAGGGCAGACTGTATTTTAACACAATAGCCCTAATCTATTCCCCTTCTTAACAAGATATATAAAAATTTATTAACATGTCTATTTCTACCAAATTAAGTTGTAAAAACCATTCTTGTTATTAACACTGATCTGGGATATTTTGAGGGTATAAAATCAACCCTAGCGTGCACAACAAAAAGAAACCAAATAACAAATTTTACTTTGACCAAATTTGCTGTGAGATTTACATTTCTGAGTCTCTCAAGGACCAGAGCACAGTAGTTCTGACTGCCTTCACATTTTTTAGGTTTGATGGTGCCAGTAGATTTTCTCAACATTTATACTAAAAGGAATGTACTTCGTGAATTCCTTCAGGGCAGGATGATTCTGATTTTATTTGTGGAACAGCTCCTCCTTCAGCATGGCTTGGTATAAAAGAATGCATTTGAGGTCTGCTGTGCTGTTTAAAATCAGAAAGTTTCATGCAGCAACATTGCCAAACAGCATGTTAGGGAAAGTGCACAGGCCAGTGAGATCTGGGTTGGACTTTCCAGTCTGCCATTTTCTTGATGCAAGATACTTAACTTTCTTTATGCCTCAGTTTATAAAATTAGCATCCCAGGGTTGCTGGGAGCATAAAATGAGAGAGAGTATTCAAAGTGTCAGCAGGTAGGCTCTTCGACAGAAGTTGAAGGTTCTGGCTCATGGTCTGGCTCATGGTCAAAGAACACCAAGCCACATGATTGCCCTCATCCTCTGTTAATGCATCAACAATTTAAACTAGTCAGTTCATCTGGTGCAATGTGGTCATAAAGATATATATTTTTTCCAATTTTAATCTTTTTATGCATGGAAATTGGATAGACATGGAACCCAGGGGCTTAGAGTTAATAAGAAGTAACTCAGTCCATGGCTTGCAAGGCAGAGTTGGGGCCAGGTTGTGAGGGAGAATAGACAGATGTGTTCCACCTTATTCTATCTACTGTTAACCAGCCTGTACACAGAACCAGGTTCTTCACATTTGCTTTTTGTGACCACCCTGCAAGGAGATGATACTGATCCAATTTACAGATGAAGTAAACTCAAGCTTGGAAAAGTTGAGCAACTTTCTAAGATCACATGGTCAGTCAGGATGGATAGCTGGGTTGGTTTTGTTTCAACGAAATTTCATATCGTTCTAATTTGCCACGCTGCCTTCTGGGGACTGGAAATGAGCCTACTTGCAGATACTGAAAAACATGTGGGCGTTTGACGTCTCTGCTCCCACAAGGTAGGCGGCCTGCATTGAGGGTGTCAATAAAAAGAAGGATGGATTCAGCCATGGGGGGGGGCAATCTAAGTCTTCTAGAAGGCTCTGCCTGTCATCCCCAGGATCCCTGCTCAGTCTTTGTCATCACTGTCCCCATGGGCTGTACCCTGCTTCCGGCTGAGGAAGGGTGTGAGCTTTATTGTGAGTCAATGGCACTCAGGCATCGAGGTAGGGACATGTCCTATGTTGTACCTTAATGAAAAGTTCCATACAAGCATGGTTTAGAGCAAAACCCTTATAATGGCAATTTTAAACACAAGTTAATGCTAGAAAGTGTAGATACATTCCAGACACCCATTAGCCAAGAGTTTGACTCATCAACACTGCCCAGAAATGATTTAATGTCATTGACTAAGCGTGACGTAAGTAATAAAGAAACAGCAAGAGGCTTTGTCAATCGCTCTTAACTTAAAGATGTTTGGTTGCTTTTTGTTATTGTTGTTTAGGGGGGAGTTAATTAGGTTTATTTATTTATTTTAGAGGAGGTCCTGGGGATTGAACCCAGGACCTTATGCATGCTTGAGCTGTACCCTCCCCCTTAACTTAAAGATGTTAACTCTTGGTCTGATGCACAGATAATGGCACTCAGGCAACCTAGATAAAAGCACAATGTAGAGAAAGAGGTGAATTAGGGATGAGCGTGGAGAGGAAGGCAGAGTGGTAGACGCTCTATATCCTCGTCTCCTCCAACTTCTTGGCGTCCAGAAAGGCAGAAGCAGATGGAAGGGGACAAACTGCATTTTATTCCGTCTGAAGATTGTTTCCTTTTGAAGCTTTTTTTGAGACAGAAGATAACCAATGTAGCTTCAGCCTCTTTCTATTATTAGTGTTAGTGACTCTGGGATAATATTTTTAAAAATATAGTCTACCAATGTATTTTAGTCTTCATAAATTGTGTGGTCCAAAGGGCAAGGGGTCAGTAAATGATGTTTAATATTCTTGTTACTAATGCACAACGGGCACTGGTTTGCGGGCAGTGATTGATGTTGAAAATACAGATGGGGCTACTCATCCAGGACGGTCTGAAAGTATGGGAGGTTAGGAGCAATCCTGGCTTGGCTGGTTGTAGGTGCAAGAAGAGGTGAGGGAGGGGCTTGTAGGGGGTAAAGGCAGTGATGCCTTCATGGGTGCACCATGCGAGTAAAAGTGGCATCGCATCCTGAGACAGGCCAGGCCAGCGCAAACGCAGGGACATCGTACACCCTGGGTTGGCCCCAGCTTGTCGCGTCATGGCGTGCTGGGAGTCAGTGGGGCTGCACCTTGGAAAAGGGACTGAGGGGTTATAGATGGGTGGAGCTGATTTTCTCGCAAGGAGGAATTTGTGGACCAAAAGAGCAAGTTAGAAGGAGTGAGGGTGAAATTGTCTTCCTGTGGTCCGAGAGTAACTGAGGGCAGAGACCGTGTTTACTCAGTTTTGCAGTCCCCCAAAGCCCACACAGTACCTGGTATAGATTAGGCCCTCAATTAATGTCTGTTGAAAGAATGGCTATAGATAATGGTGAATGGGCCCCAAATAATGGCGTAGGGCAGAGGGTGGTTTGGCCGCCTTGGCTGTGGTGGTCGTTAATACCACATAGAGCGGGGCACACCCAGAGGACATCAACCTGAAAACAAGGCTCAGGAGACCATGTCCAAGTTCCAGCCCTCTGTCACCTTCCATATGTGTTACAGGAATAAGGAACTTGAGGAAGGCTGGGGGATTTCCACCAGAATTCAAGGGTGACCTTTGATGTATTTCTTGGTTGAGGGCCCAGTTCTGCAGCATGAAACCCCAACACCTGACCCTCTGCTGTGGCTACATGTGATTTTTTTAAAAGAACTTAGAGATTTTAAAGTCTCACTGAGGAGGGAAAAAAAAAGTCTTTAAAATGAAGGATTCATTCACAGACTATGTGTGTTATTCATTTAGTTCATCTCAGTGCCTGGGAAGGTGTAGGTTCTTAAGAAATATTAATTGAATTGAAATCATTCACTAGATGATTCTGTAGCACCTGTCGTGTGCCAGGCCATCGGGCCAGGTGCAGACTTGCTTCTTTCAAAAGGGAGCTCAGGGTCTAGTGGAGGAAACAGGCAAATAAGCAGATAATAGCCGCATGACATGGGAAGTGTCATGACGGAGCAATGAATGAGATTTTGATGGCAGTGGTACTCTTCTTCGATGTCAGAGACACTCAAATGCAGCTGAAGGCTGCCTACACATGTCTTTTACTTGGTCCTTTCAATGTTGGTCAAGCCAGCATTCAAAAAAATTTTTTTTTCATCTGTTGTCATCATTTACATATAAGTTTTATTTTCCTGTAAAATTTTGAATTACTTGCTTTCCTTGAAAATTTGGTTGCTCTGGCCCCTACTTCCGTGTGACAGTGATTTGGAGGCTGAGGGATGGAGGCTCCATTCAGATGGGATGGATGCTCCCCAAACCACTCTCTACTTGCCCCTCAACACTCAGGCTGCTGTTCATGACCACAGACAGTCATGCCCACGGTGCTGTTTCCCTGTCATAGAAATAAGGAGGGAGTGAAGTATCTTCTGTATCATCCAAACTGGAATAATGGAATAAATGGAAGATACATTGAGAGGGCACTCTGTTCTGAACAAGAAAAGGAGAGAGCGAATTTCTTTGCAGATATGAAACACACTCCTGGGTGGTTAAGGTACAGACCTGTGCAAAGTGATGTAGTTCAAGATGTCTTTATGAAATAACCACAGTAAGAACCGTGGGCCAAACTAAAAATAAAATTACCGAAATTTCAACAGGGCTTACATTTGAATGAAGATAGATTAAGATGTTATAAAGTCAGTAAGAGTGAAGATATTTGGGGGGGGGGGCTGAAGCTTTTAAGAGATAGCAAGTTTATCAGAAAGGACTTTCTAGGTACAGTGAAATCCTGTGTCAGGAACAGAGATAAACGCACACAACTAGAAACACTGCTACTTGGTGTGTTGAGTGTCTGAGAACCAGGACCCACTTCATAGGCAGGGGTCCACGCTTAGGGCTTAATGTCCTACGGTTAAAGTCTTAAAATTCTTAATAATTTTATCTTTGAATTTGTGCTTTGCAAATGAAGTCTGATGGGACAATGGAGCAAACACCAGGTTTGGAGCCTCAACTCATGTGCGGTTCCATCCCTGGCACCTCACTGTCTCCATTCCTGGGAAGGATTCTCAGCCCACTGCTTCCCCACCTTGGTAGCCCAGGCCTTGCCTGCTCCCCATTTCCCACCTCATGACTCCTGCTATGCTCTGCCCCTAGTGGGGGCCTGGGTGTGGATGTGGGGACAGCCAGTGCTGGACGTGCATGTCCTATGGCATCTTGACGCAGGGCACAGAGGTGGCTGTCTCCACCCTGGGCTCGCAGTGCTTGGGTGCTTCTGGAGGATGACTTGGCAGGAATGACTGTCTTATCTGCCCTTAATCTGGCATGTCCTGGCCGAGAGATTGCAATGCCCATCTGCCATGAGTTGGGATGGTTAAGATCACAGTGAGAAAAGATACCCAGCTCAGCTTCCCTATTCATGGTTGGGGCTTGGCGTCTTGGTCCAGCAGCTGCTGTGGGGCGGGTCCTGGCAGTCGAGGGACCACGAACCAGCATGTAGACATGCTTGCCCAGGGAGGGGTCTGCAAGAGGCTATTGTGACTGCCTCTTCGTCACTCTGTTGGTGAAGGAGAGAGTCCCGCCCTGGGATTATTGGGATGGTGGCACACATGACACTTGACCCTAGACAGATGTGATTGACAGCAGTTATTAATCACCTGTACCCGTTCCTTCTAGGGAGGAAGACATCACATGCCACACAGAGGGGCTGCACTTGGGAACAGGGGCTGCAGGAAGCAGGCTTTGTAGTATTAAGAGGTAGAGGTGACCCTGGCTTCCACGAGAGGATGGGACTGGCTTGTTTGAATAATTCCATGGGACTGAAGCCTGCTACGTGGGAACAAGCAGGCCCTGTGCCTGGCCCCGTGATAAGGAGGGGTGTTTGGCAAGGGGACCTTATCTGCGGGAACAGAGCGGGGAGGGGAACTCATCGCTAGGACATTTGAAACCCTCCTGGCTTCAGGTGTCAAGGCAGCATGAAATGTTAAATCTTAATTTGGGGTCTCACACCATAGGGTCTACACTCACCTCATGGGTCTCCCTGTGCCTGAGGAAATGTGACATTAAACAACGAATAAAAAACATCCTGACAGGTAGAGAGAATTGTGGGAAGAGACAGAGACAGAGGGAGACTGGGGAGAAATGAAAAAGCTTTACATTTTAGTACCTTTCATGTCACTTTTTTTTTTTTGCTGTTATGTGAACAAGGGGCCTTGCATTTTCATTATGCATTGGATTCCACAAATTGTGTAGCTAGTTCTGCTGAAAATTTAGGGGAGGAGTTGTGTGAGTTAGTTACCAGGGGCCACGTTCCCACGTTATTTACTTTTGTTACCTATTTGACCCCACAGGTGTTTGAGTTTGGGGCCGTGACACATAGGATGCACCTTGAAATGAACTATGAAATGTGCTGCCTGCGAAACCCCAGCCCTTAGGTAATCCCTGGGGTGTCTCCTGGGGTACGGGGTCTCTATTCCCAACAATTATTCTGATTCTCTGTTTGATCATTGACATGTAAAGGCGAGTCATAAGGCACTGAGATGAATCCTTGATCATAGCCATTTTTAGCTACTAATTAATGCTATGGACCATCTGATCATAAACTTGCTCTCCTTTTTTAGTAGTAATTGGTAACCTAGTCCAGTGAGTCTTTTTTTTTTTTTTTTGCCTGACACAGGCTGAAGAAGAATTTTTATTACTTTTATGCACAGAAAACTTGGCAGTGTACACTTAGCCCAGTTTGGTGGCCAGTCCTTTGGCCTTTGCCCTTTCCAGCTTGGCAACATGAGCCACTGATTTTTGGACCCAGGACATTGCCTCCCCAGTGACGCCATCATGTTGGCTTCCTGATGGCTTCCACCAGCTTGGCCAGAGCTCCTTTGTCTCCCGAGTTCACTCGCGTGAAGGCAACAGTGGTGCAGGTCTCCCTGTGCACCAGGAGCCCCAGCCTGGCCGTCCCCTTGATGATGCAGTGGGGGACCCCCAGCTTCCGACACCGGGCAGGCAGGAAGACAGCCAGCTCGGTTGGGTCCACGTCGTGTGCAATCACCACCAGCTGAGCCTTCTTGTTCTCCACCAAGGTGGTGACAGTATTAACCTCTGCTCGAAGGACGGGTGGCCTCTTAGTGGGGACATCTCCTTGGCCAGCAGCATTTGTCTCAGCTCCAGGGCACCAGCAACCTCGCTTCTTCTCTTGTTTCATCTCTGGTCTGTACTTGTGGGTGAACTTAAGCAGCTGAGCAGCTGTTCCGCGGTCCAAGGCCTGGGTGAACCGGTTAATCGCGGGAGGTACTTTCAGCCGCTTATCGAGGACAGCCCTTTGCCGCTGCGGCCGGATGGAGCGGGGACATTTGACAAAGCGAGTGAGGTCCCTTTTGGGCTGGATGTCCTGTCCACTGCCAAAACTCTCGGGCCTTTCCTCAAACAGGGGATTTACCACCTTCTGGGCCTCCTGCTTCTCCACGACAGCAGGGGCGGGGGCCACCTTCTTCCCCTCCGCCTTCTTTCCCTTCGGCATCTTGAGCGGCGGGCGGAGAGCCAGTGAGTCTTAATCTGGCGGTCCCACTGTGAGTTTAAAGCCATTATTTTGATTATTGACTTTTATTTTATAAGTGCTAGGAAACAACAAGTAACTGAGCATGCTGTGAAATAGTTTTCCTCTTGCTAAGAGAATATGTTGGTTGCTGGTGAGGGACTTGAATTCAAGGGATCCTGCAGGAGCTGGGTGGGCTTTGGGTCCGTGGACCACGAGCTGTGTTTCTGTTGTGAGGCTTCTTGGGTTTGGTGGCAGGACAAGCTGTGTTACTTTCCATTTGCAAGTTGAAAAGGCCTCAGTGTTCATTAAACGGGGGAAGAAGTTAGAAAAGCCCAAATAAAATCTTAATGACTCATTGTTATGGGTGAGAATCTCAATCTGATTTATACGACCCCCCGCTTTTAAGTGAAAACCATTTTATTGCTCTCAATTACAAAGAACATTTGTAACCAACTGCTAAAAATAAAAGAAGTACGCCCTGCCAATGAGAAGTCCTCCTGGGCCTCGTTAAGGAAGAAAAAAGTTCATTTATAATTAAAATTGTTCCTCAGAGGCAAATGAACACATATGTTCTTAACCTAATTTCTCTGTGTGCATGGGAGTATGTATGTGTGTGTGTGTGTGTGTGTGTGTGTGTGTGCGTGCAGGTTATACAACTCCTGTGTTTGCTTACAGTATTGATTTGCATAGGGAATCCTCAAAACCATCCAGACTCAGAAGCCTATATTCTAAAATAGTGATGTCAGATCATAGAGTGGGCCCCATAAATACCACCCCCTTCCCCATCTGGGTTTTGAACCAACTGAAAAATAAGATTAAGGAATAAGGTGGGTAGAAAACAAAATACTATCCGTATGAATGGCAGAAGTGGTTACTATGAGATGCGGCTTAAGAATGAGAACCAGATGGACATCTCAGTAGTAAACCTCCAGCGTTGGCCGGGCTCACCGTTCCGGCACAGGTGGCTGGACGGGGCGGGCCTCGGCACGTTGGAAGCTGGGTGCCGACACTGACAAGGAGGGTGGAAGCCCCGGAAAGCGGTCACGCAGCTCCGCTGAGATGCGCAGAGCGTGGGAAGGAAGTGGGTAACGGAAGTAGCTTGAACACAGGACAGAGGCAGATGGACCAAGATGACAATTTTAGTGCTAACACTTCGATGAGCTGAGTCAGCCTGAGCTTAATCTCTCTGGCTTTTTCTTTCCTCGTTTTAAAAAGTAAGATCTTCTTTGCATGATTACTGTGGGGCGCGTCCTGGCATAGCCACACGTCTAATGAGTGCCGGGACTACAGAAGGTGTTCAAGAAGTGGTAGTGACTGTTCCAGAGCCAGGGGCTGTGATCACACAGATGCATTATTCAAAACTGAAATGACGGAAGTCTATGAGAGAAAAGTGACTTCAAGAATCAGTTGGAAGGAGAATGGAATTCATGGCTTTGTATCTCTGTTTGAACATCTTCACAGGGCTCGTCACCAAAGAAAGGGCCCATTCCTCAACTGTTAAGATTGTCTCTATGCAGAGCTAGGAGGAGTGGGAGACAGGGGGAGAATTTCAGATCTTTCTTCAGGGAGGTGTCATTGTTACCGTGAACTTGATCGTTGTCCGACGGGCGAGGACCACTAAGACTAGTATGAGTGGATGTTGTGCATTTGGTTCCTTGCCCTGGTTGAATACATTATGTGCTTTGATTAACCAGAGTGGGTAAAAACAACACGGTACCTAGTGATTGGAAGTCACATGTTTTTTATCTTCCATGTGGAAGCAGATTTCCAAACCAAAACCTTTTGCTCAACTGATTCTAGGGTAATACTTGAGTGACATTATATGTTAGAACTCAGTTTCTATCTGCTACTTATAACAGAGATCTCGGTTTAAAATCCATATAAACTTGAAGTCTCCTTGGGGTAGTCCCAAGTTTTGTGCTATATTCCAGTTTTATAAATGGCTATATTTAAGCAGGAAACTGTCAGTACAATTGTTGGCTCTGTCATGTTTTTAGTAAAAGTATCAATTTATAACAATTGTAGAGAACAGGTTAAGAATAGCATGAGAAATATTTAAAGAATATTTTTAATGGAAGGGAGGTACACATATAATTAAGAAATAAAATCTTAGAGGAATTAACAGTTTAAAAAAATTCTTCAACTTTTGAAAATACAGCTTAGGACATGTAAAAACATTGATCTCTCCAGTTCCCTTTTCTCTTCCCAAATGGATTTAACTTTCTCCCATCCATCAGAAATGCCAATATTCTGCCCAGAACATGAGTAGTTTATATTATCCCCAGAAGGATCCAGTTATTTCTAATCATTCAGAAATAAAAGCAGAAATAATATTTTAAACAAAATCCCCCAGGTGACCTTAGACTGGGGCTTTGGCATTTTGCCACAATGGCTGGGTGAGAGATGATTGGTATTGAAAACATAGAAATTCAGTTTCTGAAAAATCTCAGTGAAGTGTAATGATCCCCTTTACCTCCAAATTATGCTATGAGACTCCTAGACAGTCTTGCCTCAGCAGACCAAGACCTTGATCATTGGCTTTGTGTCAATCCCTCTTTTATCTGTTAATGTATGAATTTAGTAATACAGTCACTAAGACAGCCTGGTAGGGCAGGCTTGAGCCATTCTACCAAATAAAATCTTTATGGCTTGGAAAGGGGATAAAAGTATGACGTATTCTCTTGGCATCTTATATTATGTGAGAAGATTATATATGTATGCTTACCTTGCTTTTAAATTTTTTATTATAGAAAATTTCAAATCTATATAAAGATACAGAGAATAACCTCCTCAGTCTGTATCCATCTCCAAAAGATAAAGACTTTAAAATATAGAGCCACATACGATTATCATGCTGACAAAGTGGACAGCAATACCTTAGTGCCATCCGTTATCTGTCATTATTCACATTTTCCTTTTACCCTTTATATATTATAATGTATTTTTTATTATAGGGATGCAAATAATGTTCATACAGTCCAGTTGTTAATATGCCTATTAAGTATCTTTTAATCTATTGAGAAATCCATCATTTTTTAATTTTTTCATCTTTATTAAAGTGTGATTAATTATGAATTGTATTATAACCTACAATAAACTGTGCATGTATTTGGACATATGTTAACAGCAATGAAACCGCCACAACAATCAAGATAATGAACACATCCATCACTCCCTAAAGCTTCCTGTGCCCTCTGGTAATCCCCCTCCCCTGCATACCCTGTACCCCTATCTCACGATAATCACTGTTTTGCTTTCTGTCCCTATAAGTGAGTTTGCATTCTCTATAGTTTTATACAAAAGAAATCAACTCCCTGTGTACTCTTATTTCTTTTCTTGAGGTAAAATCCACATAACATAAAATGAACCATTTTAAAGTGGACAATTCGGTGGCATTTAGTACATTTACAGTGTTGCATAACCATCACCTTTATCTAGTTCCAAAACATTTTGATTGCCCCTGAAAGAAACCTCATAGTCATTAAGCAGTTCTCTCCTTTCCCCAGTCCCTGGCCACCACTAATCTGCTTTCTGTCTCTGTGGATTTACTTATTCTAGGTATTTCGTATAAAAGGAATCACATACTGTGTGGTGGCCTGTTGTGTCTGGCTTCTTTCACGTAGCATAATTCTTTTCAGGTAAATCCATGTTGTAGCATATATTAATACTGCATTCACCATTTATTTCTGAATAACAGTCCACTGAATGGATATACCACAATTTTTGTTTATTCACTCATCTGTTGGTGCACGTTTGAGTTGTTTCCACACTTTGGCTCTTGTGAGTTGTTCTGTTATAAACAATCATGGACAAATCATGGTTTTGTTTGACTACCTGTTTCAATATTTTGGAGCTTATACTTAGGAGAATTGTTGGTCATATTGTAATACTATGTTTGACTGTTTTCTATAGTGGCTGCACCATTTTACATTCCCACCAGCAGTGTATGAAGATTCTAAATTCTCCACATCCTCACCAATACTTGTTATTTTCCATTAAAAAATCATGGCTATCCTAGTGGTGTGAATTGTTATTTTATTGTGGACTTCATGTGCATTTCCCTAACGGCTAATGATGTTGAGCATCTTTTTGTGTGTTGCTGGCCATGCTTACATCTTCAGAGAAATGTCTATTCAAGTCCTTTGCCCATTTTCTAATCGTGTTGTCTTTTTGTTGTTGAGTTATATGAGTTCGATATAGATCCTGGATCTTAGACACATCAGATATCTGGGCTTGCAAACATTTTCCCCCATTCTATAACTCGTCTTTTTACTTTCCTGATAGTGTCCTTTGATGTGCAAAAGTTTTTAATTTTCATCAAGGACAGTTGATCTTTTTTTTCTTTTGTTGCTTGTGCTTTTGGTATCATATCTAAAGCTCCATTGCCTAATCCAAGGTCATGAAGGACCCCTATGTTTTCTTCTAAGAGTATTATAGTTTTATCTCTTACACTTAGGTCTTTTATCTATTTTGAGTTTATTTTTGTATGTGGAGTGAAGTAAGGGTTCAACTTCATTCTTTTGCATGTGGCTATCCAGTTGTCCTAGCACCATTTGTTAAAAAGACTTTCATTCCCCCCGTTGAATGCTGTTGGCACCTTTGCTGAAAATCAACTGAGCATAGATGCATTGGTTTATTTCTGGACTCTCAATTCTATTCCATTAAACTAATCATCTATCCTTATGCCAATACCACACTGGTTTGATTACTGTATTTTTATAGTAAATTTGAATTTAGGAAATATGAACCATCAAATGTTTTTTAAAAACATTTTTTTCAAGACTTTTTTGGCTATTTATTGATCCCTTGAAATTCCAAACAAATTTTAGTGTCAGCTTTTCCATTTCTGCAAAAAAAAAAAAATTGGTAGAATTTTGATAGAAATTGCATTGAATCTGTGTGCTCTTTTTGTCTTGTTTCTTTCACTCAATATAATTATATTGAGAGTCATCCAAGTTGTAGATATATATAGTTCTTTCTTACTGCTGAGTAGTATTCCATTTTATGGATATACCACAATTTGTTTCTCCATTCATCTGTTCATGGACATTTGGCTTGTTTCTAGTTTTTGGCTACTAAAAATGAAGCTGCTATGAACATTTATTTACAAGTCTTTTTTCTTGGGTAAATACCTATCAGTACAATGGCTGGGTCTTATGGTAGGTTTATGTTTAAACTGTATTCAAAAGTGGTTGTAACATTTTACATTCCCATCAGCAGTGTATAAAGTAAAAATTCCAGTTGCTTCATATCCTTGCAGACACTTTGTATGTTTAGTAATGTTAACTTGATGTGCTCTAAATGACATCACATTTTTGGTTTTAATTTGCATTTCTCTAATAATTAATAATGCTAACATCTTTTCATGTGTTTAAATCTCACCTACATATCTTCTTTGGGGAAGGGACTATTCAGATCTGCTGCACATTAAAACTTTTTTCATTACAATATTTTGAGAGTTCTATATACATATATTCTTTTATCATGTCTTTTATTAGATATGTGATTTGCAAATATTTTCTCCCACTCTGTAGCTTATTTTTATTTGCTAACAGTTTCTTTTGAAGAGCAGAAGTTCTGAATTTTAAAAGGGCTCAACTTTGTTTTTAATCATGCTTTTTATATTGTGTCTAAGAAGTCTTTGCCTAACTCCAAATTATGAATGCTTTCTCCTGTATTCTAGAAATTTTATACTTTTGAGTTTTACATTAAGGTTTACAATTCATTTTGAGTTTTTTTTCTTCAGGGATGAAGTGCAGATTGAAGTTCTTTTTCTCTCTTTTTTGCATACAAATATCCAATTGTTACAGCATCATTTGTTGAAAACACAATTGTTTTTCCAATGAATTGCCTTAGCAACTTTGTTAAAAACCAGTTAACCACTAAGCTGTGAACTTAGCCCTGCACTCATTATTATGTTTCACTAATCTATTTGTCTGTCTTTATGCCAATATCTGAATTACTTCACCTTTTTATTGTCTTTAAGTCAGATTGTGACAGTCCTCAACTATGTTCTTCTTTTTCAAATATGTTTTGGCTATTCTGGGTCCTTTGTTTAGTAAATTTCCTATAAATTGGTTCTATACTATGTACATTTTAGAGTCAGCTTGTCATTTTCTTAAAAAATATTCCCGATATAGTCTCCATTTATTTATATATTTTCTAGTTTCTCTCATAGTGTTTTGAGGTTTTCAGTATAGAATTCTTTTATATGTTTTGTTAAATTTATCTAAGTATTTCATATTTTCTAATGCTGCAAATGGTAATTAAATTTTTCAATTTCTGATTATTTGTTGCCAATATAGAGGAATACAACCAATTTTGATATGTTGACCTTGATCCTGCAAACTTATTAAACTCATCTATTAGTTATAGAAGCTTTTTTGTAGAATCCATAGGATTTATTCATAAGAGAATCATGTCCTCTGTGAATGAATGTTTTCCTTTCCAGTCCTGATTTTGTTTATGTATTCACATTTGTAAGAATTTGTTCATTCATTTATGTAGCCTTATTGCATAGGCTATCATCTCTATTATATTGCTCAATAGAAGTGGTGAGAATGGACACACTTGCCTCATTTCAGATGTTAGGCTAAGTCTTGAGGGGCCTGCCCCATGTATTGTAGGATAGTTTAACAGCACCTCCAGCCTCTACTCAGTACATGCCACTAGTCCCCCAGTCCAGTTTTGACAACAAAAATGTATCCAGAAATAGCCAAGTGTCCCTTGCTGGGCAAAATTTTCCCTGGTTGAGAACCATTGATAGAGAGCTAGTCAGGTTATTCATTTCTTTTTGAAGTGAACTTGTGTAGTTTGTGTCTTTCAAAGTTTTTTTTTTCCCATTTTTATCTAAGTTGTTGAATGTATAGTCATATAGTTGTTCATAATATTTTCTTACTATCCTTTCAATTTCTCTATGATTTGTCTTTATGTCTCCTCTCTCATTCAAGAGATTGGTAATTTGTGTCTTCTCACTTATATTACTGGTCACTCTGGTTAGAGAACTGGTCCTCAGCTGGTGGCAGTGTTGCCGCAGATGCCACAGTCTGGGTACTAAACGTGCTCGTTGCCACAGAGTTGGTTGTTATTTACAGGCTAGAGCTAGGAACTATATTTTTATAGATAAAGTAATTGATAAACCTAATACTTTAATTCAAATTTAGAAATAGAAATTTTTCCACTAATTTCATCAGTCTCACATTTGTGTTTCTTTCCTCCATGTCAAAAATCCTAATTCTCAATGACACCAAAATAGTGGTAGCTTTATTCTACAATATCAGAATGCCAATACCTCCATTACCAACAACAATATGCTTGCAGAAAACTATTTAAGATTTAAAAAAAATAATTCTTTTTGTCCTTAGAGTGCCACAGCAGGGTTGAACACTTAAATTGCTTTGCTTTGATATTAACTGGAATAGTTCTCCACGTGGTTATGTCCTCAACTCAGTGCACAGTTAGGTACATTTATTTCACTTTGCTTTCAATTTCCAGGAATTACTTTTTGAATTTAATTTAGTTTTACGATTATATGAAATGTTATCATGGTTTCAAAATCAAATCAATAAATATTCTAAGAAATGCAGTTTCTATCTCCAGTTCCTTGCATCCTCCTCCTCCCACAGGTAACATTTAACAACTTTTATGTTATCTTTCCAGCCGTGAATATAAATATAAACACACATATATATAATATGAAAAAAATTCCCCATTCTTAGATAAATGGTAGACACAACACTACCCACACTTTTTCCCACTGTGCATGTTTCACTTTCTAGTATATTTATTGTAACCTAGAATTAACCTGCAGTAATGTATGGAAATACACCTAATTCCCTTTGACAGCTTTATACTACTTCAGTGTTTGAATGTATTACAATTTTTCAGCCAGTTCCCTACTGATGTACATTTGCTAACCTTCTGTTATTAAATTTGTGCTTCAATTAATAGCTTTGAGCATGTATCGTTTTATATTTTGCCAGTGTATCTTTGGGATAGACTCTGGAAATACTACCTCAGGATCTGAGAGTAAAGCTATATATCATTTCACTCAGTGTTTATCAAATTCCTCTCTGTAAGTATCACAGTGGTTTTTAATTTAACAACATATGTTTGGGCCTGTTTTCCCACAGCTTTCAACTGAAATAAAAACATGTGATAAAACTTATGTATATTCACTGATTCTATCTTAGTCAAATTTTAATATGCCTTTTTCTTATTTCAAGTCAGGCATCAAACAGAGTTTGACCTAAAAATCAGAAACACGAGGAAATATTTATAATAAGCCACAATTTTATGTATTTGACCTTATGCAATTGTGAGAACTGGTTAAGCAATTTAAATGTGGCTGTTGCTTCCATGTGTAAAGCTGGAGCCTGGAGTCAGCAGAGCAGGCAGTTGGAAAGATAAAGACCATGAAGTAGGGGGAGCCAACATAAGCAGGAACCTGGAGGATGAGCCAGAATCCAAAGAGGTTGGTCTGGAACTGAGTTTGACTCTTAGATCTTTTAAGCCCCTGACTGATGGTGGTGGGGAGATGGCAGGTTAGCAGCAGGAGGAATGGTTGCGCTTTTGGCACAGAGCTAAAATGCACCAGGCCTGGGAGAGTGAAAAGCCAAAGGTGGAGACTGGGCGGGAGCGGGCTTTGCTACAGCCTGGCTGTGGACTTGACTGCAAGGCAAGCCAGCAGCTAGACATGTGCAAGCAGCAGCTGCGCCTGGTGCCTTGCAGTGACCTTCTCGGTATAAAAGGAATAACTCCTGCTTTGCTTCCCTTCTCCAAATCCTACATACCATGTCTCTCTTGGTGCACATGAACCTGGAGCAATGTAGCAAAGGGAATTCTGGGAAACGTAGTTCCACCTCATCTAAGTTAGCACAAGACAAATCCTCTGCAAGCAAGGTGGAACGTCTCCCTGTACAGTTCAAGACCTCTTATATTTTTAACTCATGGACTGTTTCTCTTATCACCAAACCATTAAAAAAAACTAAATCCATTGCTTTTTCTTCTCCATTTTAGAAGTTCTTAATATATTTAGAATAATGTTTTACTTGTCTGTGGTATAAACTGTAATGCCTAGTTTTACAAACACCTCTCACAAGGGAAACAAAGAAGCCAAATTCTTAGTGGCCCCAATAAAAAAATGACCCAAACTGAATTTGATCACTGTCCATTATCTTAATTGTTAGAGAAACACCAAGATCTTCATCATGAAGAGAAGCAATGACCAATTTGTGTCCAGAGAGTTGATCGTGGATGGAAGTAATTTGTCTCCAGGATCGGGGTGGGATGGGGATAGATTGTCAATGCTGATAGGTCCTTTAAAATAGCTCAGGAATGAAGACTGGTGCCAACAGAGTGCCAAGAAACTGGTGTGGGCAAAGGATGAGTGTCATTTATTGTTATCTTAACTATAAAATAATAATAATTTGCTGAAAAAACCTTTCTCACTACGCCTAACTTGTTTAACAACGCCTTGTAGATACGCTTCCAAGAGAATTGGTTGGACTCCAATCCATTCTTTGTAATGATGTGTAACGCTCTGTGATACAGAAGCACCATAATTAATTCAACTGTTTTCTTATTGACCAACCTAGACTTCATTTCTATCCCTTTGCCACTATGTGTGTGTTTATGTGTACAAACATATTGGTGTTTTGATTTCTCTAGACAACCAGGAGTGGGATTTCTAGGTCAAAAAAAAAACACATATTTTTAGTCTTAATGGATTTTTCTTGGTTGCTTTTCAAAAAGTCTACACAATTTATATTTCAACCGGCAAAGTATGAGAGCATGGCCCCCTCCATACATCCACCATCAATAAATGTTAAGTTTTAAAAATCAGTTTTGCCAATCTGATGAATATAACTTATCATTGTTACATTAATTGGCATTTTCTTGATCTTTAATGAGTTCATGCCTCTTTCTACATAAACACCATTTGGATCTGCCCTTCTGTGAGTTGCTATTCAATTTCCTTGCCAATTTTTCTGTTCAGTTGTTTTTCTTTGCTTGTCAGTGTGTAAAAGCTTTTTGTATTATACAGGCATTACTTTTTTTCTCTGTCATTTGCATAGACATATTTTTTCCAACTCTATCATTTGTACATTGATATATATATTTATGACAGACAAAAATTTTCAACTTCTGGTATAGTAAAAAAAATATCTATAATTTCTTTTACAGTTTCTTAGGTTTATTGCCTTAGTTAACATATTCCCTCCCATCCATAAATTGTACAGGCGTATGGATTTTCTTCTCAGGTTTTTGTTATTGTAGTTTAGTTGTTATTCCTGTTGTTGTATTTAATCTTTAATTCATTGGAAATTTGTATTTTGTATATGGCATGAGATGAGGAAGTCAACATGTTTTCCTTCTAATGAATAATTAGCAACTCCAGTACTAATTATTAAATAAAGCTTTCTATTTACATCCACTTATTATAACAAGAGGAGATAGATGCTCTGGTTTTTTGCATTCTATCAGTGAGGAAGTTGATAGATTAAATAACCTTTCCAAGGTCACTCCGCTCATAAGTGATGCAGCCATGACTAGCTCCGGGTCTGATGCTTTTGATGGCTCTGCTGTAAGCCCATTTCATACCATCACACTGCCTCTCAGTTAAAGGATGAAAAAATGCAAAAAGAAAAAAGAACTGTGCACAAGTTAGTGTGGGAAATGCTGGTTGAAACCAAAGCAAACAAGTCTCTTCCCTGTATGGATGCTCATAGTCTTTCAGGCTGACCTTATGACCCCTTGCTCCCCAAATTGTGTCTCATGCATCAGTCTTTGGTAGATTTAAATCGTTCTCATGGAAAAAGGATCACAAACGCAGCATTTTGAAACGCAGCTTTTGTGGCTTAGGCAAAACTTCATGTAGGGAGAAGAGAGAGGTGCACCCATCAGCTAGAAGCTGAATTACCGTGCACCCCAGTTCCTAGAAAATCAGTTTTACTGTTTCCTTTTATACATGACTACAAGCCTCTCCCCCTAACCCCTCAGTAAGAGTACCTACAACCCTCTTAAGAATTCCTTGTGACACATGGGGCTGAGGTGGAGGGAGGCGGAGGCCTGGAACTCACAAGTTAAAAAAAAACATTAAAGGGCTCTTTTAGAGGAAAAATTGATAGCACACCTTTGAAAAGAGAGAAACATGCATACATATTTGAAAAGATGCACATAGACCTTTGAAAACTAAAGCATAGTATTTGTTTGGAAGAGGAAAGAGGGGACTGAGACATCCAAGATCTGTAAAGGCTGAGAAACCAAATAAATTATCATGCAAACTTTTCAGAGTGGGAGGGATCACTGTTAACAGTTATGTCAGGAAGACAGGTGAAAGCTAGAATTACACTCTATAAAGGGGTCTTGGTATTTTTTTTAAGAGAGTTAACTTTCAAAATAAATGAGGTGAAATTGCATTGATGGTGGAAAGCGTGATTTCCCAGGCACTGCGAATCCAAGGAAGTGTATCACGCTTGTTAATTTAGGGCTATTTTATATTTGCATTCCTTTTTGGAGACCCATCTTGCATTGTTTCAGCATTCAAAACTAAAAATAAAGCCCCTGAGTTAAGTTCTACTTATTATTGCCTTCATTTTATAGAGGCTTGGAGAGGTTAAATAACTTGCCCTAGTAACACAGTTTCTAAGTGGGAGCGTGAGGTTTTGAACCAGATAATCAAACTCCAAAGTTATTCGTATTAACCATTATGCAATACTCAAGAGTTACATTAGCACTCACTTCCTCTCCTGTAATTATGATGTAGTTAAAATTATATGTTCTATTTTTATTGCAAATAAAATATGCATGCATGTTTGAAAGCATGCACACATATTGATATGTTTATGTACACAAAATCACTGAACTAATACGAATAATTTATACAAAGTTTTTGCCTGATGTATTGACATTATACCCTAACATCTTGAAAGATCATATTTCATGTATTGAATAATTACATAGAACCTTAGAAATTATGTTAATGATTTTGATTTGAAGAACAATGAACAAAGAACAAACCAGTGAAGTGCTTTAAGCAAAGAGGTGGCATGATCAAATCCATGTTTTAAAGAACCCCTCCATTTGTATTATTTTGAATCGTGATAATCGGGTGGGCAAGAGTGGGGAGTAGGGAAATAAGATAGATGTGACGGGAATAATCTACATGTGATGATGGGGACATCATGATGGAGACGATGAAAGAGACAATGGTGGTAATGGAACCCCTAGAAGACTTGATATAAATGTCACAGGTAGAATGGACAGGCCTTGGACTTGTATGATTAGATGAAGGGCAGAGGAGCAGCAGATGGCAAGGATGATGCCCAGTTTTCATGTTCAAGCAGTTGATGGAGACTAGGAATACTGGGAAGGGTCTGGTATGTGGAGGAAAATCTTGAGCTGCAGACACATTGACTCAGAAGTGCTCTTGAAATAGCTAAGTGGGTGTGTTAAGTTGATTCTCGGTCTGGAGCTCAAGAGAGAGTGTTACATGGAGATCTAAATGTAGGAGTCATTGATATTTAGAAGGTAATTATTGGTAATTGAAGTCTGGGCAGAGGTAGGACAGAATACATAGAGAAAAGACACAAGAAACTCCAACTTTTAATGCTATTTAGAGGAGTTTATTCTGCAAAGAAAGAAGCCAATGAGTGAATGAGAGGTAGGAGGAAAACTGAGAGGTAAGAATGCCAAAGGAAGAGAAAAATTTAGGAGGATTGTCAAAGTTGTTGACTGCTCCTGAGAGATCAAGTAAGAGGAGAAGTAAACGACGTTTGGATTTAGTGATGTGAAGTTATTTGTGATCTCAGCAAACATCATTTCAGTGGAGAAGTTGGTACGGAATCCAGATTGGAGGGAGCAAAGAATGAGTAAAAGATAAGACAACTGAGATAACAAAGCAAGACAACGGTGCAAGTCAGTGTAGCTGAGGAAGAGATGCTTGAGATCAGGAGGTGGAGGAGGACTGTGGTGGGCATCTCATGTGCTCCAGGATGGAACGGCTGAAGAATGATCTGTGGCCTCTCTCACCGCTGGCTTGGTTTTGCTCTTTCTCTCTCAGGGCAAAACCAAACCACTCTTTCTGCCACCAGTGATTCGGTACATGAGCTGCCCATCAAAAGTCCCCAAGGGTAGTCTAAACAATAGTCATGACTTGTGATCAAGCCTGTTCATTGCAACCCCTCCAATCCTGTCTTCTCTATTTCTCCACACCACATTTGCCTACTCTGGGTGGTCTGTCTTGTTCCTTTACAGTGATAGAAGACTGTCACGACTGCTCAGGCCTTGTCTATGTCTGTAATCTTTCAAAGCTCTTAGCTTTTCTCTTAAAAATATCCTCCCCCTCAATTTGCTGTTCCACAAATCTTAGCTGAACGCTCATAGACCAGACTAGTTTTTACAAACTAGGCATCTTATTCAGCCAGTCTGCAAGGGGTCCCTGCCCCTTGGTTCAAGGATCACAAGGTACAGCACAAGTTTTGGTCATTTCTTTAGGAAGAAAGTGGATTCTCAGATATTGTAAAGCACCATTTCTTTAAAAACGTTTCCATGAATTCCAAGGGGCTTTAGTATGTGGCATGATAATGGTGGAGTGGGGCAAAAGCAACCATTTATAAATATAGAATTTTTAAAAATTAGATTTTTCAAGGCACTCTTTCTCCTGTGTGTTTTTTAAAAAATTAAAATGAATATGATTTCTCGACTATCTCTACTTCTCTGTTGGTACTTACGTACAGTATTAATGCCCTAAAAGTCACTCTAAATCCTGAGATTAAGACTGAAAAATAATACACTCTTCAAAGACAACTTTAAAAATCTTTAGATCAAATTTTGCTTTCATGTACTCATAAATCTTTCCATTCAGGATTTCTCAAAAAGCCTAGTTTTAAGCTTTATTTTGAGAAGCAAGGCCCAATATGCACTAGTTTCATATATAACCTGTTTATTTGCTTACTAATTAATTTACTTATTCCATGTCTTTAGATTGGCTCTGGAGAAGCATTAACTGTTGTTCAATAAATAAGTTATGTCTCATTATGGAACACAGCACTTAAAGTTGCCCATCTGACAAATAAACACCATCACAGATCTTATATGCAATTAGGCGTGGCCTGTGACTTTAAAATTGTATTTTTACATCTATTTGTGCTTTATCTTATATGTCCTAATATGTTGCATTCTGCTCAAATCTTACCTGCAACTGGGACAAGAGTGTATGATGGATAAATCAATACATAAGTGAATAAATAATTTACATGGAAGCAAAATTAAATTTTCAAAAAAATTTAATTTCCCAAAATTAAAATTGGGAGCTGATGTCTAAAACCATTGGGAATTTCTGGTTTGCTTTTTGCTTTGTTTCATTTTGGCTTTGTTTCTTAACACATGTTGTAAGTTTCTACAGATGTATAACCACATGACTCTGTACTTCTGAATCAACTGCTCTGGGATTATGTAATTGAATTGTAATTGAATCAGCTGCTCTGGGGTATGTCTTAAAACAGCATCCCCTTCCAGGGCCCTTCAACATGATTTTTCATGTATATGGTAGAATCTTCACTTTAACACATAAGAGTCTCAATCCAACCCTTCACGTATTTTGAGAATATATATAGCAGTTTTCCTCTGACATGTTAATTTAAAAAAGATGAAAATTTAATTTTGCTTCCATATAAATTATTTATTCACTTATGTATTGATTTATCCGTCATACCCTCTTGTCCCAGTTGCAAGTAAGACGTGAGCAGAATGCAACATATTAGAACATGTAAGGCAAAACACAAATAGATGTACAAATACAATTTTAAAAAGCCAGCAAACATAAATACTTCAGGGACCAGTCTATAACAGAAGTGTTATATACTGTGAGTATATATAGACAGATTGCTGAGAATCAGGCAAAAACGAAAAATGTGTTGTATTATATAACTTTCAGTATCAAAGGAAGTATACACATTTGTGAGGGGTGAACCTTCTCTTGGCATTGATTGGTTTTCAGGTAGAATTTATTACGTGGATTTTCATATGCAAGGCATTTGATAATGTAACAGTTAAAATTTTAAAATGTAATTTCCTAAATATTTAGAAGCTTTTTCAAATGAATTTTTGTTATATGCATCTATTTAAAAATCTTGGTGGTGATGGTGGTAAAAGGGCTGGGGGAGGGGTAGCGGTGAACATTAACTTTATTCAGAGGAATTACTGCTGTAGAAATCTAAGAAAATACAGGACATTCATGGCATTTCCTGAGACCAACTTGTTTTCCATGAGATGCTAGTTCTATGAGAAGCCCATTGACAAGCATTTAATATGTTTGAGAAACTGTGTGCACATGCATTCTAGAATAATATGAGCTTTAAGTTAAATGAGAAATCCTGGAACCAAGAAACTTGATTGATTTTGCTTTACCTACTGTCTTCCAAATTCTCTTGCTGATGAAACATTTTTTAAACCAGTATTATTTATTTTTATTAAGCTATTGTAATTATGGATTTCTTTTTAAGAGCTTAGAGGGATGAATAATGAGCTTTTCCCACTTCAAGGATGCCTAAAATCTTATCAGAAACAAAAACTGATGGTTGCAAATAGAAAATGCAAAAGCAAATGTGACCATTCATTGTTGACTTTTCTGAGGAATTCCTGAATGTCAGGTGATTGATTAAAGTGTAATACATATGCTTTAGGAACCAGACTCATCAGCCATTTAACAAATAATCTCTTGAGAAAATTCAGAAGATTTGCATTCTTTCCCAGAAGGAAGGCCACTCAGTAGCCAGGTCATAGAGAGTCATATGGGGACCTTTAGGAAAGACATAGCTTTTCTCAGAAGCAATACAAGACTCTTTGAGCACTTGAGCGTGTCAATACATGGGTTGGGTTGAAAACATGACTTCTTTCATTAGCTGTTTTGAGCATGTTTCTTAACTTGTTTAATCTTGATATATGGTAGGTAAAACTATGTACCCAAGAGAAATGGAAACATGTAAAAACTTGTACACGATGTTCATAGAAGTATTATTCATAATAATAATAAGAAGAAATATCTCAAATGTTTATCAAATGAAGAACAGAAGAGCAAAATATATCTGTACGATGGAATATTAGTCAGCTGTAAGAAGGAATGAAGTACTGATACGTGCTACAACATGGATGAACCTTGAAAACATGTTAAGTCAAAGAAGCCAGTCACAAAAATCACATATCATGTGATTTCATTTATATGCAATGTCCACAATAGGTAAATCTATCGAGCCAGAAAGTAGGTTGGTGGCTGCCTATGGCCAGGAGTTAGTGGAGGGAGTCTTAGGAGTGACTATGGGTGTGTAACAGGGAAGAACAAATCTGACTCTGTATCAGGTCTGTTCCTTTAGCTCTAACTCTGTGCTCTGTTTCCTGTGCTTAGGTCCATGCTGGTCCTGCACTATTTGTAAAAGAATGTTGCCTATAACAGGACAGCCTATTCTCAAAGCTCTGACTTTGAAGGGTATAGCACTCTCCCATTCATATAAAGATAAAAAGTTGCAGAACAGAAAACAACACTTATCTTGTTGGAGGTTTACAAGACCTGACCTATGTGGACAGCTGCAAGAAGTCTGCAACAACCAACCACACCTCCTCCCCTTCTTAGTATAAAAGGAGCCTAAATTCTAAATTGGGGAAGATGGTTCTCCAGGACATGAATCTGCCATCTTCTTGGTCTGCTGGCTTTCCAAATAAAGTCATTATTCCTTGCCCTAGCACTTCATCTCCTGATTTATTGGCCTGTCGTGTGGCAAGTAGAACAAGTTTGGACTTGGCAACAGATGGGTATGGGATTTCTTTTTGAGGCGATGAAAATATTCTAAAATGTATTGTGGTGGTGGTTGCACAATTCTGTGAATATACTAAAAACCATTGACTTGTACACTTTCAATATGTCCATTTTATGGTATGTGAATTCAATCTCAATAGCTTTATATATGTTTGTATGTATGTATTTATGAAAAGTTCATGTTCATCTTAGATGCGGTGGCCCATATAGCTTGGGTTGACGATTGGAAAAGATTATCACACCTCAGGTAATGGGGAGACCTGCATTGTTTCTAGACATAACTTTGCTAAGCAGGTCATTCTCTCCTCTATGCCTCATTTGTTCAACAAATACGCAGACTTAGAAGGTAGGACTAGATCATAAGTTTTTTTTTTTTCCTCCAAGAATCTTCACTGCTAGTTTTGTAGCTCACTGTGTACTGGATGTGTTTCTATCTTCTGTCTTGCTTTTCCAGTGGATCTCTGAAGTGAGCTAGAGATAAGAGACAGACATTGCCTCAGTAAAATGTATTTCGCTTGCCTTGCCATATGCTTTGTCATCCCTGGCACTCAAAAGGTTTTATGTAAAGATGCACTGTCTTTTTCATTATACCAAAATAGATGCTGTACCATTGTGTCATGGAATTAAATGCCCAAGCTCTACACCCAGGCTTTACTGCAAGCTGACATCAAGCTCCTAAGATGCTCTGGTTTCTACTTCTGGTCTGATCATCTTCTCCAACTTCTACATTTTGGAAGTAGGGGACAGATCACCACCTTCTTCCCTCTTGGCCCTTGGTAGGCTGCCTCCCTCTGGAAGTTTCAGTCTAAGGCACTTCATGATTCATCTCTGTCTCTTATCCCACACAGAAAAAGGCTACTTTGCTCTAGATGGCTGTTCCATTTGCTCACACCCATTTTCTGCCAAAGTAACTACTTCCCCCAAAGAAAATAAAAGATGTTCTGAATCGTTCATTAATTTCTGCCTGTGGAATGAATGAGGAATTGATGTGAGGAGCCCAGCAGTAATGAGGTGATGGCCAGGATGGGATGGGATGATCCAAAAGCAATTCCTTGCAATGAACAATTAATTATTTAAAAAGTGGAGCCCAAGTCCATTATGGTACTAAATCAATCAGCCTAAGCTTACAGTTTTATTAAAATTAGTGAGTTTAAAGCTAACCTATTAGAAATAGATTACTATTTCCACTATAGTATAATTCTTGCCCTAGAATTAAGATTTGAACAATCATATCCTCTCCAGATTATAATTATGTGACTATTAGTCGATTATTTGTGGAAAATTTACACATATGCATGGCAGAATAGAATGCCTGCACCCAATGTTGAGTTTACCGGTAGCAGGGATATGCAAGTGTACAGTTGTTGTTTCCCACCAATGGTCTTTCTTTTCTGTTCCCTTCTCCCTGCTGCCCTCTCTCTATCAGAAAAGAACAAACATATTTGTAAGGAAAACATGTCTTTCTTCAAAGGTTTGAAGATCAGACACCCTGACATAAATAATTAATGACTAAATAGTTATTTTGTACTTGGCTAGTAAAGAGAATAATATTCTTTGAGGGAAAAAAAGGAAGAAAAAATTGGTATACGAGTATGTGAGAACTCTCTATGTGGTTCAGTTGAAGGCTTGTACCTAAAAAAATATTTGGAATCAGAATAGTTCTGATTCTTGCCGATGATTTATTCTCTTGGGCTGGCATTCATCTTTCTCTGTCTTCCCCTACCCCTTGACTAGTTTCTCGTTTGATTTAGTACCCTTGTGAAGAGCTTATTTCTCTTTTATATTCTTTTTAATCCTCACAGAATATCAAATGTGGTTGTAAGGATGGGGATTATCCGGTCGCAAAAAGGCAGTGCTTATATGCAAGTAACTGCAATAAACGTGCCTATTTGACATGGAAACAGTAAAGGAGCCAATGTCCAAGGTGTCCGGAAATTATCTCTATTCTTTCTTGAACTGGAGCTTTGCTCTTCTACGGGGAGCCAATGTCAAAAGCTTTTCCTATTCTAAAATTGTAAGGGATTGACTTTGGGAATTTTATACACATGCAAAAGGCTTATTTTCAGGCCTACATTTTAAATGTTTGCAAATGCAATATTTAGTTTTGGACAGCATTTGGAATGATATACATGTTTTTGAGCCTTCCTCTAAAGGATTTAAGCATGAAGATGTCAGACAGTCCTCACTGAAAATTGTGAGCTCTATGAAGGCAGGGATTTTTTGCTTGTTTTGGTCACAGTGGTGTTTTCTGTGCCCAGAGTGGTACCTGACACACAGCAGGCACTCAGTAAATATTTCTTAAATGAAAAGGACAGGCTAAGGCATGAGTCCAGAGAGAAAATCCTACGATATTTATTTTAAAGTCTCTTGGCAATGAGTTCTAATAGGTTCTCTTTAATGGAATTACCCTTGCTTTCAAGAAGTGAGTTTTTGAACAGGTAGTAAAATTTCCACTAAAAATGAGGAAATGTTTTGCCCACATCAACTTCCTATTTCAAATTCTGAAGTCCAGGTGTTGTATTTATTTATTTATTTATTTATTTTTAGAGCAGAGTTAAGAAAAAAGGAAGACTTAATACCGTAAAAATGTCAATTTTCCCTAAACTGATTATAGCTTTTACACACTCCATTAGAGAATTGTGTAGAAATTTACAATGCAGTTCTAAGGATCTATATTAGCCAAAGCAATTTTGAAAAAAAGAGCAATGTCAAAGGATTCACAATACCTCACTTCAAGACTTAGTATAAAGCTACAGACATCAGGACTGTAGCATTGGCAGAAGGATAGACAGATCTGTGGAACAGAATAGAAAGCCCAGAAATAGACCTGAAATTAGATGGTCAATTGATTTTTGACAAAGGTGCTATGCCAAAGCAATTTATTGAGGAAAGGAAATTCTTTTCAAGAAATGATGCAGGAACAACTGGATCTCTACATGGAAAAGAAAAGAAGTTTGACCTCTATGTCATAACATATGCAAAAATAAATTTAGATGAATCACAGACCTAAACATATAAGCTATAACTCTAAATTTCCTAGAAGAAAACAAAAAAGAACAATCTTTGTGACCTAGGGGTAGACAAGGATTCTTAGGACACAGAAAGCATCAATCATAAAAGAAAAAAATAGAATTTGGATTTCATCAAAACTAAAACTTTTGCTCTGTGAAACATTGTTTAAAGAATGAAAAAAAATTCACAAAGTAGGAGGAAATATTTGCAGATCACATATCTGACAAAGGACTTGTAGCCAGCATATATAAAGAATTTCTACCATGCAACAATAATGAGATAGAAAACCCAATTTAAAATGGGCAAAAGACTTGAACAGACATTTCACAGAAACTGTCCATTAAGCAAAGGAGAAAAGAGCTCAATATCAGTGGTCACCAGGAAAATGCAATTTAAAACCCTAAGAGGTGGCTGGCGAGAGGAGAGGATACAAAATGGGAGAAGGGGGTCAAAAGATACAAACTTCAAGTTATAAAATAAAGGTCAAGGGATATAATGTGCAGCATGGTGACTACAGTTAATCACACTGCATTTATATTTGAAAGCTGCTAAGAGAGCACATCTTAAAAGTTCTCATCACCCCCCACACAACTTTGTAACTATGTGTGGTGATGGATGTCAACTAGACTTATTATGGTGACCACTTGGTAATATCCAGCCACTTATGTTGTACACTTGAAACTAATATGATATTGTATGTCAGTTGTATCTCAAAAAACCCCCACTATGATATAGCACTGCACACCCACTAGAAAGGTTAAAATGAAAATGACTGACAATATCAAGTGTTGGTGAGAATGTGGAGCCACTAGACCACTTGTGCACCGCCAGTGGGACTTTCAAAGGGTACAAAGTACACTTTGTAATATTGTTTGGTAATTTAATATCAAGTTTAATAAATATCTAGGCTGTAATCCAGGTTATTTTCCTAAGAGAAATAAAGATAGACGTCCATAAATGACTTGTGCAAGAATATTCAGAGCAGTGTTATTCATCATGCAGTTGAGGCCACCGTGGGCAAGTGGCACTGGCTGCTTTTTCTACAAAAGATTCCACACACGGACAAACACACACATGCACACACAGAAATTTTTTTTTATTTGAAAAGGCTTTAGGGATACACAAATTTCTTTAGGCTTTAAGACTTGCTCATAGTTTTCATTTTTGGCTGTCAGTGTGTGTGTGTGTGTGTGTGTGTAACTTCTGTGGTCAAATTCCAAGATAAGACTTTTTTTTGGGTGATTATAAGTTTCAAGTGAAAATGAGAAATTGGTAGTCAATTCAGTGCAAACCACCATTCTAAAGCTAGAGAAAGAACAGGGCTATGCCTTGGTAATGACAAAGGCATTTTTTCCCACAGTCGATCCTTCTAGAAGGTTATCAGATTAAAATAATAAAAAGCTAACCATTGCAGAGACCCCCTGTGTTTCTCCAGCTTCCCAATGCCCCATTGGGCACACTGCATAGATTTGTAAGCGCCCCTAGAAATAGAGGCTTGGATAAGAAGCTAAATACTAAAGACTTGTAACAGCTCTCTTCCAGAAGGGGGAAAAGCCCTCATAATGAGCCGTTGACTGGATATTTATGGTTGGGAAATACTGGTACCCTATAATTTACCTCCTGGAGGCCACATTCCTCCTCGGAACAGAAGCCACAGGTCAATTATCGCGGTTGGTAAGCTTTCCTTTTGGGCGTGAGTCAGGGCCAATTTTGCATGAAAGAAGGGTTTCCCTTCTGGCATGGGGCTCACTACAATTATGGAATCATATGGGGTTGCAGAAAACAGTATTCTCCAAGGAGCTCCTGGGGGATCCTGTGAGGTTACCCACGGGTAACTGTGTCCATGGGACATTGCGTTGGAAACCGTCTCCCAGAGCAGCACCTAACGTCTTCTCTCCACAACTGTTTCTTTGAATTTCTCTTTCTTTTCCAAGGTTTTGGATTCTAGAATCATAAATCACCCCTTACTAAATCCACGGCTTACTCATCCTTGGAGTCCAGGACAGCTCTGATTGTTAACCTTTGCATGTATGTCTCTCTTTCTGCCTATAGGAATCCTACCTCCCTCCTCCCTCTCCCCTTTCCCTACATTATTGATAAACCTGTGATGTGAAAGACACTCTACAATGCTATGTTACACCCACAGCACACATTTAGAGTAGTTTTCACACTTTCTCTGGTGTGATTCTCACAACACACTGTGGGGAGCAGGAGGAATGATTTCAATGGAAGGGTAATGTTACTCTTGGAAAGACAATGAGTTTGAGAGACATATGGGGGATTCAAACCCTTTTCCCGCAAATACTACATATATGACATGGAAAAATTGTTCCATCTTTTTGAGCCTCAAGTTCCACTTCTGGGAATTGGCAATAATAACATTTCCTTCATAGCATTGTTTTGGAAATTAGAGAAGATACTTCAGAAAAGTGTCTTGTACATTGCTTAACACATATGATTACTCGGTGCATTATTGTCATTAAACCTTTTTCTGATTAGTCTGACTTTGATTATAATGAAACCAAGCCTCAGAGAGGAGAAGTAACTTACCAAAAAACCACAAAGATAAGAAGTGGCAGAGCCAGCACCGTATCTGTGGCCTTTGGACCCCCATCCACCACCCCAGTGAAGGGTCATGGCTCATTGTCCCTGCTTATATGGGATGTGCAGCACTGCCCTCTCCCAGAAAGGCAGGAGGTGCTGGTGTCCCCACTGTGTCCTTTCTTCAAAATGTGAAGAGAGAGGCTTCTTCATGTGTTACGACTTGGAAGGGAATTCACTTTTAGGGTTTGTATTTTCTTCTCTAAAGCTTTTGTGACTCGAGGTGCATGAAACCTTTTTCAGTCTCCAGAGGAAACACTGTGGAATATGGTGGTTCTGTAGGTGGTGAGAGAACCCACAGGACAAACGATCCCTGCAACTGTGGGTGACCATCCCCAGGGAGGGGGACCGTGGCCCCAAGCTGTCTGAACAAACAGGCCCATAAAGGACTTGGGTTTATTTATACTCTCTACTGCGTCCTCTTCCTCACTTGCTTGAGGTGTATCAGAGAGTTTTACCAGAGATTTCACCTGGAATACCAACAATGTGGCGTTCAAAGCAACTGAGGGTATGTATTTTCTCTCCTGAAGTCAGATAAATAATAAAAATGATTCATTACGGGCGTTCTGCTTCAAAGATGACAACAAATGGCAGATAACTTCAAAAGAGCTGGAAACCTTATACGGCATGGTTTGAAGCTGTTCCTTTGAAATACTGCGTTCCAACACTAATGATATGTACTGCGTGCTGGGGCCATTTCTACCTGTGGTGTATCTACTTCAGAGATTGTGTGCGAGGCAAGAAATATCCTGTGTATTTGAAAATGCTAGCATTACCCACTGCTTGAACTAAGTTTGATGTCTTTGCAGTCAAAAAGAAAAATCCCCAGGCGTATTACTTTAGCACAAAAAACATTGACAAACTGCTTTGGGACCTGCCTCTTTCATAACTGGCTGTAATTTGAAATCTCACCCAATTATAGTCCCTGAGTCAAACCTTTAGAGTTTTATTTCATTCTACCAATCTCCCCCCACTCCACACTCCCAATCCACTCTCTGGCAACTTCCTTTGATTTCTACAGGCAACAGTCCTGAAACCTCTGTTATGAAAAAGAGTATTGAGAGCAGTACTGAGACCTCCATGCTGTTTTAAAAGTTATTTTCCCCCAGAATGGCCTAGAAATTTCTAGAAGAAAATTTACATATTGGACATTCAAGATTTTGAAAGAATCACTTCTGTCTTTGTAACCCTGGAATAAAGACTTGGGGTTTCAGTTTAGTGAAAAGATAAAGATCTGAAGACATGAAAAGCAAAATGCATCCTCACGGTCATATTGTCATGTTGGCCATGAATCCCAAGTTGTACAAATGGGATATTGTGAGTAATGTTAAAACTTTTTCCTGTTCCAAGCAATATGAAAAGAGTGATTGAGAGGACGTTTCCTGAAATTCTCAGTCACTAACAAACTGTATTTATGGAAAAATGTATTTACCTGTTAAAATATTTCTTACATATTTCCTTGGATAAGCTGAAGAATAAGGTCAACTGAATAGTACTATAAAAATCAGAGTCAAGGAGACAGAGAAAATATTGCATATTACTGTGAATATGGTCATTATCATGTGGAGAAATCCCTCCAAGCCTCTTGGTAGCTCAGTGGGGTAGGTATTGTTCCCATCTTACAGATGAGAAAACTGATTCACAGAGAGGAACATAAACATCCCAATAATTATTACTTTGTCAATGGTCGGCTGTTGAACCAAGTCTACGTCTTGTTTCCGAGGTCAAGCTAATGGCCACTACACTAAGTGTATCACTTCCTCAGGCAAAGTTGTCTTCTAATAAGAAACAGTAAAGCAAAATTCTCACTTGTTCAGGGCAGGAAAAAAGATGTCACAGCTTAGCAGTTAGACAGGAAGGATTCCCTCTTACTCAGCCGTGTGTGCTTCAACTGATTGGACGAGGCCCACCCACACGGGGTAGGGGGTGGGCAAACTGCTTTACTCAGTCTACTGACTCAGATGTTAATCTCACCCAGAAACACCTTCACAGAGACATCAGGATAGTGTTTTGCACATGTCTGGGTGTCCCATAGCCCAGTCAAGTTGACACCTAAAATTAACCACCAGAAGTGACCCTTACGGATTGAATGTTTGTGTTCTCCCAAAATTCATGATGAAGTCCTAGCCCCTAATGTGATGATATTGGAGATGAGCTCGCTGAGAGGTAACTGGGCTTAGATGAGGTCCTGAGAGATGGGCCCTCGTGGTGGGAGTTTTACACGTATAAGAAGAGACGTGAGGGCATTCTCTCTCTCTCTCTCGACCACCTGAGAACACAGCGAGAAGGTGGCCATCTGTTAGCCAGGAAGAGTGCCCTCACCAGAACTGGATAATGCTGGCACCCTGATAGACTTCCAGCCTCCACAACTGTGTGGAAATAAATTTCTGTTTTTAAGCCTCCCAGTCTGTGGTTGTCCTGACCTAAAACACTACATCAGTAAGGAATACTCTGAGCTGCAAGGTATAGGAAACCTGACAATGAGTCAAATTATCAAATGGGTTAATGCTACTCTTGTTGCAAGGATTCTGGAGTGAGGTGGCCATCCAAGGCTCAAGAACTGAATAGCCTCCCCAGGAAAGTCCCCTTGAATTTTATTGGCAAATCCCAAGTTACCTGATCATCTTTACCTGCAAAGGAGGCTGAGATTTGAATATTTTGCTTTATAATTTCTAGACAAGGGGAATTTGGATACGTCTTAAGTGAGATAATATACATACCATCTGCCACAATATCAGTGAAAGATTTGGAATAAGAAGAGCTAATCAAAATTTAAAATATTTAAATTTAAATGAAAAATAAAAGGGATGTTGATTTTATTTTTAATCTCTGCCTGTTTGATATTTGAGTAGGAGAGGGTCAGATTGTGAAGTAGGAATCATTTGTATGGATATGTCCTTTCTAGCAGATACTAAATTAATCAATGCATCTTTAATGAAGACTTAGTATCTTTCTGTTCCAAATCCGGTGCTTTGCATGTGACACTGGTAGCCACTCTCTCTGGCCATTTGTCTTGAGTGGACAAAACCCCTTTATTTCAGTATATATGTCAGGATATCAATTGCATTCAACTAGATTCAAAGGGGACTCTGCTCTGTCCTCTTCTATTCAAGAAAATCCTGGGAACTTCCCTGCTCCCACCTGCATTCTAATGCCTAGATTCCTACACGTTTCTTTTTCTCTTTTGTTTAATTTCTAATCAGCCACCCCCCTGGGCTCACCTCTTCCAAATTTGCATGACAGGTCCATCTGTTTGGGGAAATTTTGGCAGGAGAGAGTGATCACAGGAAGGAAGCTTGTGGAAGAAATTCCACTGCAATCTTTGCATACCGATGTAACAGTGACAAGTCCTGGTGGTGAAATAGAAAGACTGTTCCATTTTGTAAGGAAACAACTTTTTGTGTGCTTGCTAGTGATTATTAACTGAGAGACCAAATGTTTGCCAACCAGTGCTTTGTAGTTCTGGCTTTGTATCATGTCAGGCTGTGGATTCAGATGGTGGTACTTGGGATAATTTAAAGTCAAACGGAATAGAAATTCTCCTGGTGGGGTGTGGGGATATTAGGGATCCAACTTGGTAGCAACAAATCAGCTCCCAGTGATAGCACCAGGGCTTGAAATAATTCCTCCCTTCAACAGAATGTCCTTGACCTGAAGCCAGTTCCGTCATAGCTCTACAAGGTGGTTTATTAGCTAATTCAGTTCAGAACCACTTATATAAATAAACTGATTCCAGAAGATTAGACTGTCAATGGGGAAGCCCATTTGTTAATTTATGAAGCTGTTCCTAAGCATCAGTGCTTATTAATCCTCCCTTTTCTCTCCTCTGGTGGGAACAAGATACTTGCAGCTTCTAGAGAAGGGTCCCAAAAAATGGGATCCGGGAACTTCTTGAAGCTATGTGCCCAACCGAGATGTTGCCTGTATCTGGCACACTGCAGATGTTCTCAATAGATATTTGCTAAAGGAATGAGTATGGGAACCAACAGAAGCTCAGTTTGTCCAGAGAAAATGGGGTAGCATCGTTTCGGGAAACAGATTCATGTCCTTTCACAGACCCACCTCCTTTCTGTGATCCAATGCCTGAAAACGTGTCGCATACCTTTTTGACGTTTGTTTCTCAGCCTATCCCACACGTTGGTAGTTGGAATCTAAGAGGCAGACCCCACTTCAGCAGGCAGAGGATGCTCTTTGCTCATTGCTGGAAGCTGTGGTTTGTGTGTTAAGGCTCTTGGACCAGACGAGATGGAACTATGTCTTACTGCTTCTGTCTGTGCTCTTCCTTGTCCCATCCTGGGCTGCTTCTCCCAGTGACACATTTTTGGATCAGGCTGACCACTCTCCCTGTCCCAAGACTCTTATGAAGGTGATGAATAAAGGAAAGCAGAGAAGAACACTGCATGTGGAGTCAGATGACTGGGGCTTGAGTGCTGACCACACCAAGAACCAGACCATCTACTTAAAGGAAAGCGTAGCTCCCAGCACCTTCAGTCTCATCAAGGATGGAGGTGAGTAGTGATACCTGGTAAGGTTAGAAGGGACAGTAAATAAGCCATTATCTACGAAAGCACATTATAAACTGCAAAGGGTTATCTTGTTCTAAGGAACTAACATTATGAGTTTTATCATTACCAGCAGAAAACTTAACCACGAGCAGGACCTGCTGTGAATGGCTGAGGAAGGGCTTCCAGTCTGCTCTCAGTGAGATGGGGGAGGTGACTGGCTTGTAGCACAGGCTCCGTTCTGACTGATAATAGAAGCTGAGGCTGCCTGATGGTGACCTTGAACTCTGCAGCCACAGGCAAGACCCATGCCCGCCCTGAATAGCCGGCACCGGCTGCTCCATGGCAGGAGGCACGACCCAACGTAGAAATTCACAGGCTCATAATTTTCCTATGATGCTGATACCCATTTTACTTTCTCTGCCCCCTTTGCTATTTCTGCATGCTGTCTTGCTACTTCGAGGCCAATTCAATTTAACAAACATTTACTGAGGACTGAGAGAAAAATCAGAAATATTTATGACCTAATCACTGTTACTAAGCTACTTCTATTATTGGGTGGGGTGTGAATAAATCAGTTTTATTTATAATAAGAAAAGGTAGAAAAACAGCAAGGATGATAAAAGCAAAGTTATCAACAAATAACCTTAGAAGAAAGAACAATTATATTTAGCTTGAGGGTTCAAGGAGATGGCAGAAGATCTTGGAAGTAGGCGTTGAAAGATGAGCAGTGATTTGTCAGGCTGAGATGGGAGGGAAGAATATTGGAACTGAGAACACTGTGAACAAAGGCATAAAATCGGAAAGACCCATATGAAGCGTGGGAATACTAGCTGGATCGTGGAGACGACTTGGAAAATATACTGAATAGAGATTGATACTAAGTTATAAATGGTTTTCAATGCAATTTACTGAACTTCAGGTTTTATTCAGCTGGAAGTAATTCATAAAGGACAAAATGAAAAAGGAAGCCATCTATTCTCCCAGACCTGGTGCAATGACAGTGTTTCGGCATATTTTTTTCTAATCTTTTTTTTCCTTACATACTTATATTTTCACACAGCACACTGGCATATTACTTCCCTTCCCTTAACTAACATTATTTAATAAGTATTATTAAATGTTACCCCATCATTGTCCCAATCAGCATGTTTATGTAAAAGTCCGTCTGGTATTGAATATATGGGGCAGGTTCAGTGTTCCTAAGATGAAAACTTGGTAAGACTGGAGATACAATTTTTTGAAGGAATCGGTCATTCTGACTTTCCATGGAAGAACATACAGAGACAAATAGGTACTCAGTGTGTTCAGATGACTTTTAATAGAAATTGTAACACAGGCACATCCAGGAAACGAGTGCCAACTTCCTGATAGGCACTGCGGTAGTGCTTGTTGGGTCAGGATTGACCGGCCTCTCTGAGATCTCTGAATGTTCTTTCTTCTGCCCAAGGCTCCTCTGGTGGGAAAATGAAACATTAGCTTGCAAAAGGCCAGACAGGATGGCTGGACAGACCACCTAACCGTGCCAGGAAATCAATCTTTCTGGAAAAATGACTTAACTATGTCAACTATACACGTCCTACTTCAAAATATTGTCGCCTGGAATAGGCAATGATTTCTTAGATATGACACCAGAAGCACAAGCTACAAAGAAAAGTGTAGATAAACTGGGCGTCATCAAGATTACAAGCTTCTGTGTTTCAAAGGAGATCATCAGGAAGGTGAAAAGATTGCATATAGAATAGGGAAGAATATTCACAAATCGCATATCTAATAATGAACTTACCTAGAACATATAGAGAATTCTTACACCTAAGTCGTAAAAATTCAAATAACCTAATTAAAAATGGGCAAAGATCATAATAGATATTTGCAAAGAAGATAAAGCAATGGCCAATCAGGACATGAAGAAATATTGAACGTCATTAGCCCTCAGGGAAATGCAAATCAAAGCCACAATGAAATAGCACGTCACAGCCGCTAGGATGAGTATAATTTTTAAAAGGCAGATAATAACAAGTCTTGGTGAGGGATGTGAAGAAATTAAGACCCTCATACACTGCTGATGGGAATATAAAATGGTGCAACCAGTGTGGAAAACAGGTTGGCCATTCTGCAAAAGGTTAAACAGAGTTACCACATGGCCCCCAAATTCCACTCCCAGAGGAATGGTATCCAAGAGAAATAAAAACATACGTTCACACAGAAACCTGTACATGAATGTTTATAACAACATAATTCATAGTATCCAAAATGGGAAACAACATAAATGTCCATCAACTGATGAATCAGTGAACAAAATGTGACATATCCTTATAATGATATATTATTTGGCAATAAAAAGAAACAAAATACTGATATATGCTGCAACGTGGATGAACCTTGAAGACATGATGCTAAGTGAAAGAAGCCAGTCAGAAAGGATCACACATTGTAGGATTCCATTTATATGAAATGCTTAGAATCGGCAAAGCTGTAGAGACAGAAAGTTGATCAGTGACTGCAGGGCTGGGACCGTGGGACTGGAGTTTTACCACTCCAAAAAAAAAAAAAAAAAAAAAAAAAAAAACTAGCCAACAGATGAAGGGGTTCTTTTTGGCGTGATAAACATATTCCAATGTGATGATGATTGCCCAACTCTGCATATATGAAGTCACTGAATGTCAATAAAGCTGCTCAAAATCAAGGCAGAATATGTAGACTATTGTTGAAGTAAAGTAGTCCCTTATTGGAAAATTGTTGGACAATTTCTCCTACTAGAAATAAAATAGAATAAGCTTTTCCACTACTTTGTATTGTTTCCTTAAGATAGACTACCAGGAAATGGATTACTGTGTCAAATTTCATGGGCATTTTCATGATGGTCAAGTCATACTGATAAATCTCTTGGCACTAAGGGACCTCCTCAAATTACAGTTCTGCCCATAATGAACCTTTTATTCGCCAGAATTGCATATTATTATCTGCTAAAATCCTTTTATCCTTTTATTTTGTGACATAAACATTTTAAATTTTTGTATGTGACATCTGTCCATCTCTTCTCTTACAACTTCTTCCTCTTCTGCTAGGATGGAAAATTCCTGCTATCTATGAGAAGCCTGATAGATACCACTTACAATTCTCTTTTTTAATGTGGTTTTAAATTTTATCTATAATCTTCATGTTTAATAAGTATTGAATACTATATTTATTTTGGTCTAAGTTATGATATGAAAGTCTATTTATCCAAATTATTATCAGCTTCCAAACCTCTCATTGAGTAAATGTTTGTGTGTGTGTGTGTGTGTGTGGGTGTATTTGCATGTGTGTGTGTGTACAAATCATGAACCATTTCTCTATGTTACTAAGTGATTTTTCTGTTCAGTTTCTCCATCTGTCTAGCTTGTGCCAATATCAAACAATTTTTGTCCTATTCATCTGTAATATGCATTGCGATCTGATAAGATTGCTCCTCCTTAATCATATATTTTCAAAATTATATTTATACATTTTTTTTACCTGGTGACATTTAGAGCAATTTTTTTAAGTTGAAAAAAAAAAACAGGTTGGGATTCTGATTAGACTTTTATAAAATGTAAATTGATTTGGGAAAATTGTTCCTTTTAAAATATGTTGTCTCCCATCTCAGATTGTAGTGTTCTTCTTCATTTATTCAAGCCTTTATTTATGTCTTTCAGGAAAATATTGCTGAGTTATTACTGTAGATCACAGATACTTCTCATTAAGACTATTTCTTATAATTGCATATTCCTATGGACACTGTGAGTAAGTCTTTCTTCATTATAACATCAGCCACACTATGAGAATTGGGGTGTGTGTGTGTGTGTGCACGCGTTTATCTTCTACCAGGCTACCTGTCAAACTTTGATTAATTAAAATAGTCCCTTAGCTTATTCTCCTGGGTTATCTGACTATGAAATCATACTGCCAGAAGTTTTTTTATCACTTATTTTTCAATATGTCTAATCCTTACTGCTATCTCATTTTTGCTTTCAGTGAATAGAATTTCTAGAATATTAATAATAGTGAAACTGAACAAATGAATTTTATCATGAATACGGCTTTTAGATCAAAATAGATGGCCTTTATATGGTAAAGCAGTTTCTCTCTGTTCCTGTAGTTTAGTACTTCATCAAAGGACATAATCATTTTTGAGCATTTTTTCTTCTTTAATCCATTTATGATAGGTATTATGTATCCTTAGGTCATATTTTTTCTTCTTTAATCTACTTATGTCAAGTATTATATTAATAGATGCCCTTATCTATTTACAGCACTTTTCCTTGAAAAGAAAGAAAACTCGGAGAGAGAGCATTTTGGTAAAAGATTTTTTTCTTATGCCAAGTAGCCTTTGAAATCACAGTGTCACTAACGTTTGGGTGTGTCCCCCTATGTCCAGCTACTAATCAAGGCTTTCATATTAAAAATAAGCCTGTGATTCTCAACTCCAACTAGAGTAAGGAACTCCTTCTGAGGAAACTATGGCCTCGGGGTCCGTCTCAGAGTTGGCAAGCCTTGCCTTGTGATACTGGTTCCAGTCTGCTCAGTTTGGGCTCCAAGGGCAGCCAATATTCCTGTTCTTTCTTCCTTCATCCCTGGAAATTAGCTCAGAGAACAGAGAGAATTGGGGAGTTCCTTGGCTTTGCTGTCAGTGGTTACCCCAGTGATCTGCTCCAACTGGCATGATTTTCCAAACTGGGCTCCATGTCATTTTGTAGAACAGTTTGCTGCAAGTATTAACACACAGCTAAAGGGTCTGCATGTTTCCCTTTTCTCCCCCTCTCTCTTGCTACATTCTCTTTCGTCTATTTCAGTGCAGTTGGACACTTGCCTACCAAGATGGCGGGATTGGTGGCCACGAGATCACATAACATTCCCAGTACTGAAAGTTACAGGTTTCCACAAATCCCCACGGCTACTCCTACTCCTGAAACAGTTCAGTGGTGCACTTTCAGTCCTCTGGGTATCCTCTCAAAGTGCTGATGCCTGGTCCCACCATGCACCAATTAAATCGGTGTGGTGTCTGCCACTCCTTCCAGGCTGGCTGCATGTAGTGAGGTCTCAACCAGAGCCTCCAATGCTTGCTTGGTGGCCCCACAGGAGTAGTCTTTCCAGGGGGGCCAGCCATCTCTCTGCTGCTTCTCCCTCCCCTTCTGGGTAACTCTGACTTCTTCAGGTACTACCTTTCAGTTGTGCAAGCGCAGCTTGATTTGTGTGACTCATTGCCTTGGAGGCAGAGGGTTGAGTTAGCTGTTCTCCTCAGTTCGTGGTACACTGTTATTGGGATTCATGTTCATCCCACCTCCCTCCTCACCCTTCTTGCCCTCTTTCCTTAGTTTTTACCTAACGTCCCCTTTCTGTTCCAGGATCCCATCTAGAACATTGTGTTACATTTAGTCATCATGTCTCCTTTGGATCCTCTTGGCTGTTTCTCAGACTTTCCTTGTTTTTGACGATCTTGACAGCGTTGAAGATTACTGGTCAGGTATTTTGTAGAATGTCCCTCAGTTGGAATTTGATATTTTTCTCATGATTAGACCTAGGTTATGGGTTTTAGGGAAGAAGACCACAGAAGTAAAGTCATTTTCATCCCATGGCAAGGGTGTATATTATCAACATGACTTGTCACTTTTGATGTTGACCTTGATCACCTGCCTGAGGTCATGTTTGTCAGATTTCTCCCTGTAAAGTTATTCTTTTTCCTTCTTTCCACACTGTTGTCTCTGGCAGGATATCACTATGCACAGTCCACTGCTAAGGAGTGGAAAGTTGTACGTTTTCCTGAGGGTGGGCCATCTACATAAACTATCTGCAATTCTTTTCAGGGGAGATTATCTCCTTTCCCCATCTTTAGTTATTTATTTGACCATTGATTTATATCAGTATGAACTCATAAATATTTATTTTATACTTTGGGTTATAAACCAAGCCTACTTGATTTATTTAGTTGCTCAAATGAAGTTGTTTCAGCTCTGGCCTCTGACAATGCTCAGTTGGCTTCTGTGTCCTTTTGACATACTAGTTCCCTCTCTCTCTCTCTTTTTTTAAAAACCACTTTCTTCCTTTTTGGCACTTCAAGATGCTCCAGATTTTATTGAGAGTTTACTGCCCTTGTCTTAGAATCAGTTATTTCTCCAAGGATCCTTGGTTCTTTTATTAAGAGTATCATTAAAAACCAAGATATTGGCACTTGGTGTGCTTGTTACTAAGATAATGCTCCTTCAGGCCCTCTCAGTTGTCAGAACAAGGAAATACACGTGGGTATACACACACACAGCTAATATGTAATCATCTGTATCTCTATTAAGCTAAATATGAGTTCATACTGATGTCTCCAACTATAACCTGTTTTCACATGACTCACTCAAGTCTCCTCCCTTTGCTTATCCATCACGTGTCACTCAACAGTGAGAAACTCAGCCCTGCATCCACCATCCACTTATTTAATTGTCCTAATCCAGTATACATGTAGAGCAGGATCAGAATTATTAGCACCTACCCCCATAGAAAACAACTCTAGAATGCATGTTTGTCTATAGTTATTTTTGCCTTTAGTCTTGTGGATTTCGTTCATTTCCAAGGTTATTTAGATCATGACCTTTTTCTCCCACCCTCTTCAGTGCAGTTGTTTTGTATTTCTGTACTACAGTTAGATTCATTTGTTGCAATCTGCATTGCATCCTGGGATCCCCTGACCTCCTAAATAATTTTACGAATTTGCATACATTATGGTTTACTATTTGTGCTGTAAAGTTCTATGGGTTTTAACAAATGTATGGTGACTCTTTCAGACACAACCACCCTTGGAATATTGTTTTACAATACACATTTTATATATGTTCGGCTTCATTTAAAAGTTTGTTATTCTGGATTCCTACATGATTTCCCCTACAAATAATAATAATGTGTTTTTTTATTTAGCGAGCCCATATATAGCTCTTACCATGTTCCAAGCACTATTTTAAGTGCTTTATAAGTATTTATTCATTTAATCCTCTTAATATTCCTATGAGATAAGTACTGTTGTTGTCCTTATATTACAGATAAGGAACCTGAGGCAAAGAAAGGTTAAATAAGTTGCTCAAGGTCACACACCTGGTATGTGTTTATCATCCAGGGCAAACACAGCACACATGGCCTTTTGATTAGATGTTCATGTCACACTGGTAACTGGCTGAAGCTGAACGGATCTCCAGCTTCCTGCATGTACAACTCATCGCAAAGTCATGCCCGGTGGCGGACTGCTCCAAGTACACAGCAAGCAAGAGCCAAGAAAAAATGCTTTGAACAGCTTCCTTCAGTAGTTGTAAAACTGATGAAATAGAATAATTTATGGTTGCTTTACTGAATAATTTACCAATCAAATCATTCAGAAAAGCAGTCAGATGTGAAATGAGAAAGCAAGGCAGACATGAATTTGGACCAGGGGAGGATCAAAACAGACCCAACAAGGCTGATATGCCCACCAGTGCTGGGTGTGTTGAAGGAAGACGAGTCTCTGCTGGCCTTAGTTCTGACTTCAGGAGGGAAAGGATGGAAGGCTGGCCAGCTTGCTGCTTCCCACACTGAGTGCTGCTGGAGAGTCTGTCCACTTTCAGTGGACTCTCACCTTGTCTTTTTCTCACTCGTCTGCTCTCTGCATGAAGACTAACATCATTGTCTAGGGTGTGGAGCAGATCTTGGTATTAGGATTCCAATCACAAATGCCACTGGATCCTTGTTGAAAACTGCAACGAAGTTTGCACAAATGGATCATACAAATGATCACTTGAACACTTTGCAATTGATAAAGGATTTTGCATGTTGTCTCCTTTAACCCATACAACTACTGTTAAGGTCAGTGTCACTATCTGTACTTCATAGGTGAGGACCAGTGCACAAGGAGGGTAAACCCCTGCTCAGAGTCTCCACAATTCAGATTTCTGATTCTAAATTCCTCTTTCTTTCCATTCTTCTCAAGTTGCCTTAGTCTCATATGCTTCAGGAAAAGAAAAATCAGATCCAAAGTCAAAGAGCTGGCTCTCTGTGAAAACCATTCCACTAATTTTAGTCATTTCTACATTCTTTACCCCATCTATTATCCCACATAGACATCTGTGTAATATCACTTGGGGTTCAAAGACATTTCTCTTGTAGTATACCTTCCAGATTAAATGGCCGTTTCAGATGTCCGTTTTTCTAATCTCATTTAGTGCCTGTACCACAGGCACTTTTGCTATTCTCTAAGCTTTTGCAGTAACTTATCTTAATTAACTGAGAAGAAACTAGTGTGACCGAGCAAAGAGAAATGATGTCAGATTTAGAATCAACTCAGACAAACAAATAGATGGAACAGAATTGTCAGATTGTAGAGGACTTGGAATAGTAGATAAAGAAATCTATGTACTTTATGAAGTGGACAGTGGAAGGCCATAGGACGGACACCAGACATGTGATGTTGCAGGCAGTTTAACCTGACTGAGTTGTATGGGTGCCTGGATTTGGAAAAGAAAGGCCAAAGGGAGGTCAGATGGGAGTTCTCCAGTTGCCTTGATGAGAAATGATAAGAGTCAGAACCAGGGCAATGGCATTAATCATGGAAAGGAGAGAATGAAGGTGAGAGATGGGAAGGGAGAGGAAAAAAAGAATTAATAATGTCATCAATGGTTGCTGGCCAGGTTAACACAAGGAAAAGTCAGAGCTTAAGAGAAATAGAGGCAGTCACCAAGAGGACTTTATTTTGGTAGAGAGATGATCTCAACTTGAGATATATTGAGGTTCTGGTTCTTGTAGACTGGCCACCTGGGGAAATCCAATAGGCAGATAGAAATCAGGGGAGACAAATAACCCTCGATCACAGTGTGAAAGACACTGGTGCCTCGGAAGGTAGAGTTTTTTCTCAGGGGGACTTAAAATCTATTTGGGAGGTCAAGGTCACACACGTTATAGGCAACAACAATAAAAAGAATATGAGTTAAGGATACATTGTGCATGGCACACTTCCTTTGTTGTAAGAACTTAGGGAAAAAGGAAATTAAAGACATCTAAGACATGGAGGACTAGAGTTGATCTTTGATGGGTGGAAAGGGTTTAGTTGGATGCAGGAGCAGAGAAGGTTGCCATGTTCTAAAGCATTAGCATGTACCCATATGATATGGTCACTATGAGTAAAAGTCTCGATAACTAGTCCTGAAGGGCGGGCACTGCAGCCCCATGTGATTTCTGGGCTTCTGTGCTCTGCGCTGCAGTTTGCTATTGCAAGCACTGTCATCCACACTAAATCTGAAGTCCGTCCGTGCCTCCTTAGGACTCTTGCTGGCACAGGGCAGCTAGTGTAACGACAGATGCAACATGTGGAACTGGAGAGATTTATGCCCTTGTCAACAGGATGCTGCCTAATCCCTTGCAAGGCAATGCAAGGCAAGATTTCACAGTCTTTAGGCGATTTTGTTTCCCAGGAAAACCTATTATAAATTATGCAGCTGTACACCCACAGCACTGGCATCAACAGACCACAGAGCAGACTGCAGTCCCACCTCACTTTTCCCACAGTGTCCTCTCTGCTCTCTAGGAAGAGGGCACTGTGTGTGCATGTGAGTGTGAGATGGGGCATTTACTGAGTTCTACAGAGCAACTTCGGGAGGTTGGTTCTTTTCCTGGGATTCTCATTGATTCCTGTGTGAAATACTTGGCCTCGCGTGCCCCAGCCCCAGCTCCCTCTGGCGATCCTGTGAGGGAATATTCTGGACCTACTTAACCTGCAGATGGCGAATTACCCCCATCTGCCTGGACAGCTCCTGCTTGTCGTTCATGGCTCAGCTCAAGTGTCGTGAGTTCAAGGGAACTTCATCTGTCTGGTCCTCATTGTCCTCACCCAGGCTCTGCCCAGTGCCCCTCCACCCTGGTACTTTAGCTGTCTTTAAAGCACTGACCTCTCTAATAATGGTTGGTTGAATTGGCTGGAGACTTTGAACTTCCTGAATGATCATCTCGGGACGCCTAGCTCTAGGACCTGCACGTGGCTCCTGCAGGCTCTCCGCAAAAGCTTGCCGTGTGGATGAATGAATGGATGGACGGCACTGAAGCATGGCTCTGCTACATTTTGTGTCTACCTTTTGGGTGTACCCACATTCACAGATGAGCTAATTCTTGTTACTCTGTGGTGTCTAAAGCTGTCTTTGAAACAATTCCACAAAGGGAAAAAGAGCATTCCAGCCTGTCAACTGGTTGCCCGACATTATAATCAAATGATCTTATCTTCTCAACTGAGTTAGAATGTTCTTCGTCCCAGTCCTATGGTGGGGATGAGCCCAGTTTTAGTAATGGTGTGGCATCTGCTCTCCTTGGACATGGCTTGAGGGCAATGCCAGGAGAGATGTGGGCGTGACCTGCCATCCAGGTCTCTGGGATAGCTGTGCAACCCTCCGGGTTTTGGAAAGACTCAGGCTAGCAGACACATAAGATGCTGTGTTTCTTTGCCTCGGGGCATTGGAGCTGTTCTTCCTTCTGTCCAGTAGAGACTTGAATGGATTGAGATGCAAGTTTTGAGAATATTTATCACTCCAATTCCTCATGCCGAAGGATACAGAACTCACTGGGTCATAAAAGCAAGGACTGAATCCTCTGTGTATTTGAACAACCTCCCAACTTTTCCTTCCATGACTGTCAGAGAAAATTGCACCACACAGACAGAAGCTACATTTCCCTTTCTCCCTTTCTGGGAGAAAACACCAGGTGAGACTGGGATGCTGTCCATTCCCCTGCTCTAAATGGACTGAGCTCTGCCTGCAGTATCAGAGGTCTGGCACACTTGCAGTAGCTTTGCCGGCAAATTACCCTGCTGCTGCTTTTTCGTTGTCCTGGAGAAATTCCTGTTTCGCTTTCCTGGGAATGGATGTTTATGAAATGGAAATGGGGAGGCCAGCGAAAATGTCCTTGAGATAAATGTTGTCACAAACTGCTCTCTGTGGGGTTCCACTCAGGAAAATGGATGCACGGCTTTGTTATGACCATAGGCAGCATTGCAGCAAGTCTGTTCACATACTGACACCACCAACAAAAGTAATACGTATCTCTATAACCTTCCAAGAAATATTACAGCTTACTAATTTTGTATCTTAGGGAGGTGGTCGAAGGAATGTATACACTGAAGCTGTATTCAAAGAATTTTCATGTCAGGGTAGAAATAGACAAGAAGATCCAAAGAAAGCCTTCAGACTGAGGCTTTGGACAAGAAACAGAGGTTGTATGTTAATTTAAAAGCCTCTACCACTCCTCAACCTAGCGTTTCAGACAGTTTTCTTTTGACTAGCATGGATTCATGAGTAAATCCAGCTGTATTTTATGCTGGAGAATTACCCTTCCAAAAAGGATAATGTATCATTATCTTGAGATGATGATACATGGTAAAGGCTGAAGACAGTGCAACACATGGGAATGATGATGGTGGTGGTGGTGATGATGGTGAGGAGGATGATGATGACAAGGAGGAGGAAGATGATGACGGTGATGGTGATGGTGATGATGATGAAGATGACTTCTCAGCAGAAATTCTGGTCCAGAGGTATTTTTCCCAAATCAGTTCAGTGGGCAAATGAAAGTCTGCAGTAGCATCAGTCATAGCAAAGGAGACGGAGGTGTGGATTTCCAAGTGCAGTTTGGATTCAGAAGCAGGGGATTGAAAGCTGAGAACAGGGCATCTCTGGGAGAGGACAGTCATGGCAGGGCAGCTGAGGCAACAGAAAGGCTTGGTTTGCTTTTCAGAGGGTCCCAAACATCACTTTGATTGCACAGACACACCAGATTGCTTTTATACACAAGATCCACACACAGTCCCTAGGCACACACCCTGAGCTGGGACATTTACTCCGGATGCATACGCACGGCTCCACACCCACACTTCCCACTTGATGCACACACACCTACACTTACCCCCCTAACAAACAGAACCCCGTCCATAGTCTACACATACCACCTACACACCTTCATACATGCTCTCTTTTCTAATCTCTGTCCGCATCCATGGCCCCACACCCCTTACTCAAGTACCCTCATACACATCCATTGTAGATACACAACCTGCACACCCATGCACACTTCCTCCTACCCCTTCACCTTACACACTCTCACAGTTCCCCCTCCCCCCATATACATGCCACATACACACAGACTTACACAGATACACCCAGACACACGCATAGTCACTCCCACATCCTGATGGTCACCCGAGCGTGCTTGGGGGTGGAAAGGGGGACAGGTTTAGGGGAACAAATAAATCTTGATATATTTGTCACACTTAATCTTTCTCTTCCCCTGCTTTTGCCCCTTCCTTCTCTCTGCCCTCTTCCCTAACTATTCTTTGCAGAGCAAGTGTTTTCCATTTTCATATTCATCGTTTGCTTTGCCTAAAACGACAGCATATTTGCCCAGGTTACCATTTATCTGCCTTTTGATTAACTCAGATGATGAAAGAGCTTCTTAAGAAAAAATGATTTGAGAGTATTTTTGTGTTTACCCAACTGCCATCATTACCAGCTTGTCCAAGCATCCTAGAATCTTCAAGTCCTTTCAGATGAGATTAATTTCTTTGGATGTTTGGGCAGAGGATGGAATGACCCTAGCAAGTAGTATCTTGTAACCTGCCCATCAACATTTTCCTTGGTACTCTCCTGTCTTAGATGAAAAGGCAAAGCCAGGCCCAAGCATGCTGGAACTAATGGGCCACAGTCAAGAAGGCGTCCACGGCTGCACGGGGAGCCAGGCAACTGACTTTTCATTTTCCCTTGCTGAAGAAACAATTGTTTCAAAGACAGTAACTGTGTCTCCTTAAGTGGCATCAGGCACATATAATTTGTAACTTCTCCCTAGCAGTTCAGCCAGATGAGATGCTACTGAACCACCTTCTGGCATTCCTTCTGCCATCTAGACGAGTTCATTGATTTCTGCACAGCTGGGACATGTTTCATTGCTTGCCTTCCGATGCCAACCAGATCTGAAGCTCTCTGAGAACATGAAAGGGCCTCCTGCCTCCTGAGGGTTTCACAGTGCAGATCTTAAGCCTGTACTGGGTATAGTGGATACCTATCGGAACCGCTGTGGGTTTCACAGCATGAATGTGTGAATGTGAACTCACAGCTCTAGAAGACAGAAAAGGCTTGGAAATAAAGCCTTTCACTGGAAAAAAGAAGCCTCTGGTTCGTTTTCTTGGGGTGTTTACCAGGAGGAACACTTTCTCAGAATTCTGGTCTTGCTATTTCACACCAACAACCTAGGCTCAAGGATACTCTCCTATGTCGACTGCCCGAGGGTCACTGGACACATGAGGATGACGGAGATGGAAGTGGAGAGAAGGGTGATCCGCCTACAAATGGGGTTGTGGCGGCAAATGGACAAACTTCAAGTGCATAGTGGCCTCTTGCTTCCTGGTTTTTTAATTTTTTTTTTGCTTTTATTCTATATTTTAGCTTCTGATTCCATTCCATTATTCCAGTTTTCCCATTAAGTTGGAGACATTAATGGGTACAGTCTAAGAGTGGGCCTATCTGAGAAAAGACAGCTCCTCCATTGTAGTGGAATAAAACTGTTTGCAAGGACCTGGGATTTGAGCCCCGTTAACAGCATTTCTGACACCAGTGGGTTTGTGGTAAGAATTAAAGAAGGTCAGGTAGGCAGAATCAAACAAAATTAGGTAGGATTAAAGAATGGGAAAGCTTATTGCAAACTGTGAGGAGCCATACAACGGCTAGTTATTCCTACATCTTTAATAACCTTACTTAAACTATAGAATTCTTTTCCTGGAAATTTTATAAAACAAATAAGATTTTATGAACCCAAAGTAATCCAAGGTGTCTCTGAGAGCAGAGTAAGTAAATCTGCCTTTAAAACTTCTCCAAGAAGAGGACAAAAGCCCAGTAGATGATTGGAAAATCCAAAATTAATTGGTTTCCCAGCCAGGCAGGGCTTGGGTGCTGGAGTCATTAACAGGGATCATCTTCCTGGGAGCAGGTCCAGCTAGGTGAACGCTTTTACTCCTCAGAGCCCAGAAAAGGGGGGTGGCCAGGACGCCCTCAGAGCGAGCAAAGCAAGGAACAAGAGAAGAGGTAGGAGATAGGGAGAGGTCTGACATAGGGAGAAGGCCCCGGGTCAGAGGCTTCACGCACTTTAACTCACTTAATTCTTGCTGCCATTCTCAGGAGTGTCCCCCAGATGTCCTCAAGCCCCGCCCCCCCATCTTCATATCCTCAAGCTGGCTGCACCTCTCACTGCACGGGGCTATGTGTGTTGTCGTGGTGGTGGTGACTTCTCCTAACTCATCACTCCCAGCTCTGATATGACCTGTTTTTCACTCCAGCTATTTCTCCTTTTCTTTCTTTTTTTGATCCTGCAGCACAGCAACGACTCCTCATTCCCTGGGCTGCCTTCTTTTCCCCACGCTGCTCCACCCCTTGGTAGTCACCAACTACCCTCTCAAAACCCCCCACGACCCCGCTAACACAAAGTCTAGGGGGAGTGGCATTTACTGGGAGGATGAGGAGTACACAGCGGGGAGGTGTGTGTGAGGGGGACAGAACAGGGCATGAAGTACCTTCTAACGTGACATTTCATTTGATGGGGAATCGCCATTTGGGCTGTATCTCTCTGTAGACCCCCACCCAGGGCTGCGGCCGCCTTCGGTGCTTTTGCCTGAAGGATAAGGCACCTTCATCCCGGGCTACCTTCATCCCAGGCATAGGACTGGCTTGGCTTGAACAGAATTCCAGCCCCCATTGCCTCACTCACCTCCCATTCCTCACCATCTTTGTGCAGAACCATGTGCTTAAGCTTCTGTAACACTGCCTCTCATACAACTTTGGGGTACCCCTCACTGATCCTCCCTCCAGCCCTCCTTTCTCTCTGTTTCTAAAACCCTGCTCCCTGATCGGGAGTTACCTGCAGAATCTAAACATTCCTCATATGTTCTGGGGCATAGAAATCTGAATCTTTGAGTGTCTCCATCCATTCAGACTCTGTCCAAGAGGCATCGTCTTTATCAACCCCAATGACTCATCAAGACTTCAAACTGAAGCATTTTTCTAAGCACCTCAAAGGGTTAGGCTGCCAGCCACACAAAATAGAAATGTCTGCAGTGAGGGTTTTGTATTAAAAGCGATGCCCTTTTTCTGGCTCGTGTTTCTACAGTTTATATATAAACAGCCCATTTTAGAAAACAAGTAAACAGGAGCTCCATAAATCTAAATAAACTTCCCAGTAAATTGTGATGCTAATTACCACTAAAAGATAGAACTAGGATTGAAATTAGGACTCTGGGCTCCAATTCGCACTTCGTTTCCCATTTGCTGCATGATCTGTAGAAAGTCGGTGGCTATGGGCCAGCTCATACCCTAGAAGGGTGCCCATAAGACTTCATGTGCAAAGAATGTTGCTGGTACAACACTGACCTTGGCAGATGGACACTTTGGGGACATCGGGATGGGCTTCAAGGGTGGCTGGTTTTCTGCGGGGAGGGATGCTGGGAGCAGGCTTAACTGACCACAGATCATCAGCTGCCCCCACTTCCGCGAATCTGCAGTGCAGAAGCAAAAGGCAGTGATGACTTTTGACTCAGGAGAACTTCCAAGTCAGCAACCGGCCTCAAATCTTAATGATCTAGTGGCATTTGGGGCTACACACTGTCGCAGGGCAACGCTCACTTTGATAACTAACAGCAAAGAAACGTGTTTAAAGAATGTTGAGCCCAAAGCACATTTGCAAAAGGAACCTGAGAACAGAACAAAATGAAAAGCAAACAATCTTCCCAGTATTTTCAAGACTCTTGGTATTTGGCCCTAAATAGTAAAAGAAAAAAAAAAAAAAAAAGAGATTGAAGTACTTGGGACACATAGCGAAAGCTTGTGAGCCAGGATGAAATTTCAGCTGCTTTTATTAAAAGATTTTGTAGAAATCCCCCAGGACACTGTTGAGACCATTTTAATTCTAGTTCTCCTTAAACGGCCTCTCATCTCAATCACTCACTTGTTAGTAGATTTCTTGAGCTGTAGAAATGATTCTTTCTCATTGATCTGATACTGAGCAGATGACACTCAGAAAAATGGGACCAGGAGTTGTCAGCAAAGCATCTGACAACTCACCTTTAATCAGTGCTTTCTGATGAAGATGACGGGTAATAGTGAGGTGCATACATTTTAAGACCCTAACGTAATGAGAATGTTGTTTTCTGTTTTATGTATTTACATACATGATTAAAAAGAAATCTTTTTTTTTCATTGCAGTAGAGCCAGTTTAAAATGTTATGTCACCTTCCGGTGTACAGCATAATGTTTCAGTCACACATACACAAGCACATAATTGTTCTCATTCTTCGTCTTCATTTTCTTTCATTATAGGTTACTATAAGATATTGAATATAGTTCTCTGTGCTATGCCTATATGATTTTATGTTAATTTTTTTCTTCTTTCTAAAACTTTAATTTATTTACCTACTTTGTAATATTTAAAAATTTCTATTAGTGCTGGGAGTTTTCCTTTGGGTGACCCATGGAAAGTTGTAATTATCCACAAAGGAAAAGGAAAAGTGTTGGGTGGTGGAGTCAGACAGCTATGGGTTTGGATCGTCTTGTGTTTGCTCTGTGTAGCTACATTACTGACCCGAACCTTTTTTTCTTCATTGTAAAATGGGGATAACAGTATTTCTTTAACGGGATTGTTTTGAGGATTCAAATAGCTCATATAAAGGGCCTCGAATACTGCTTGGAATGAAGTGAGTGCTGAAACGGTCGTTCTCTTCCCTTTTTGCTACATTGAATTGTTTGTAATAAATATTATTACCAATTCATTCTTTTTTTTTTTTTTTATTGAAGTGCAGCCAATTACAGTGGGTCAATCTCTGGTGTACACACAATGTCCCAGCCAATTCATTCTTCAATACAATGTTGTGAGAACACCAGAGGCAACCAGATCAGTTTTTGATGAAATTAATTTAGCACCTCATTTATTTATTCAATAAATATTTATTAATTCCAGGCATGGTAAATGGAGTGAGCCCAAGTGCAACCAATTTACTTGCTATAGTAATTTCTTTAGTCCTGGGATTTAAGTGCCCTTGACTTTAAGTTAAAAAAAAAAAAAAGAATCCAGTATTTTCTGAACATCCAGGACTATCTTTGAGAGTCCACTGATTCAAACATATGAAAGAGCCAACATAAGATTCAGCTGTCAATTGACTGACGTGTTTTATTTGTGCCTTTGGTGAACATGTATCCATGTACGATGCCAAGGGCTTGTCCCAGGAGGAAAGGTTTGCTGGCTTCCCTTTAAAATCCCACTGATAAAAGTTACAGTAAACATATGCCCCGTGGTTTTTTTTTATTTAGGTTTGATTTATATCTATTGACAATGTAATTATTAATAAAACCTTCCTCAACTTTTAAAAGTGTTCCAGGAGATGATTTAAAATGTTTGGATGATGTATTACATGGTATTCTCTCAAGCATAGTGGTTTTGTGGCTCCTTTGGGAAGTGGTCTCCTGGAACATTTCCTGTTTGGGGTCTGGGATCCCGTGGCAAAGGCCCCCAGAATGGTGGGGCCAGGCTGTCCATGGAGTTGCTATAATAAATGGAACCTTACAAGGCAGCTCAGGCCAGAAGGGTCAGGGAATATGGATGTCCAGCTTTGCAGGTTGCACCAAAGTTATCAGTTCCATTGCTAACTAGAGATCAGCCTTGTGAAAAATGACTTCCCATTTCCAAGCTATAATGGGAGTAAAATTGTGCAAAGACGGATGAGACGATGCTTTGAGTAATCCTTGATGAAGCTGGTTTGAGAAATAAAACCATTTGTCTCTCCCATGCGACTGGCCCTTGTTATGTAAAATAGCTATGTAATCATCTTAAACCAGAACGGACTGAAAGGGCTAAGGGACAAAAACTTCTGAGGCTTATGTTCCTGTCATCCACAGCTGCTCGTCAATGACAAAGAAGCAAATGTTCCAACAAGCACTTTCTCATGACAATACCGGGCATTCAGGCATAACCTGAAGGAAAAAAAAAAAATCCTTCTGTGGATTTGTGAGCACTTGTGCGCTCGATTTGGCCCAGTGATTTGCCTTGATAAAAAAAAAAAAAATCGGGAGGCAAGTCTTTGCCAGAAGCATGTTGTTGCTCTGAACAAGTTCACCTTGGAGCCCAGATCACTTCCAAACATTTGGGTGTTTACCATTCAGATCCTCGGTGGTCTTGACGCCCGGCCTCTATCCCACAGTCTGTTGAATTTGCCATGTTGATTATTCCATTGGTTATTAACACAGTCTAGACAGCAGAGGGGTTCTGGAGGAGAAGGCAAGCTGTTGGACAAAACCCTACACAAGGAGTCTGGTGGCATTATTGTCTAGTTTGCTGCTGTTTGTCATTATTTTCGTTGTAACCTTGGGAGGTCACCCTGATTCCTGTTGTTCACCCCCCCAGCCCCTCCCATCACCTGTATGCAGGGCTCACCTGACTGATGGAGTCCTGTGACACCGTAAGTTCCTGCCACATACCCTGAACCCCCCCGGCACCTGACTCTACTGTCCTCCTAAACTCTCTTCCCTACCATTCTTTATATAAAAATGAGCAATATTTTGAGATGCCTCACAAGTACCAGTTTTGCCATGGGACGATTCCCAGCCTCGTCCCAGGTCCTTAGAAGGAAATGATGTTTGCCTCCTCTGAGCTCATTAGCATATTATCTGTCCTCTTTCAAGGCAACACCCATGCTGTCACTTTCCATGTCTTACTATCATTCCGAAGAGCATGCTGGAGGGCCTGGTGGGCTGGCTCTGCTTCCAGCTGCACGTACCTGGTTGCCAGAGGCAGATTTTCCAATTTTTCTTGCTGTTCTACCCATTTTCTTCAGCTCTCTTCCCCAGTCCCCGCTCTCAGTGAAGTCAGGATAGTGGTTCCTATCCTTTTCTTGGACCCTTCTGCTCCTCGCCAACCCTACTGGCCCTGGTTTGTTCGGGCCCCTCTGCTTTTTCACGGCTGTGCAGTTGTCTTCCCCGGAACTGATGATAAAAATTGTCTACAATGAATCTGCTCTGATCTTCCTTAAAGACATTCTTAAATCTAATCAGCTTGCTTCTGCTTAACATCGGTCGGGGAGACTTGACTGCCTGCAGTCAGGGCTGGCGTCATGAGGGTGCAATAGCACAATGAACACGGGAACCCACACTTGGTTTAACGCTCTGAGGTTGCCATCTTGAACTTCTTAATTTTTAAACCAGGGGCTCTGAAATTTCATTTCGCACTGAGCCCCGAAAGTTAGCTGGTTCCATTTTTGGTGCAGAATCCAAATCTGGGAAAGAGCCTTCATGGACCACGTGACTAGTGATGGCATCTCACAGCCAACATCCCTGGTCAGAGTCCTCTGACCTCACCCTGGTCTCATCTGCTTCTTCCCACCCATCCTTCCTCCACCACACTCTTTGGTCTAGCTGGCAACATTTATGCAACAACAATCCATCCCATGCTTAATGCTTACCAGAGATTGTAGCTGGGTCCTGGGAATAAATTCCCAGGAATTTATTCCTGAGGGAAGAGACTTGTTCTCATGGAAAAGACCAAGTATATACAGGTAACAAAGATACAGTTTGTGAAATGCAATAGAAAAGAAACGAGTATCTCATAAGTCAGTGACACAAATGCACACAAATATGGGACTTCCATTTGTTTAATTTTACCAAAATGGAATTCTATTTTACATATTATCCTGAAATGGTACCCATTTTTTTAATAATTTTCCTCCATATTTATGTAAGGGTTTTCTCAATGCTTTTTGAAAAAGGAACATTGTATATTCTTCTTGCTTCTTTTTTTTTTCCTTTTTCTCTGCTTCTTACTTTTCTCTCTCAGTAATTCTTTGTGTAAATCTCTCTGAAGTTAATGATTAAAACAAAGTTTGGATTATTTTAAGAATCCCCCTTTAATCATTTCTTTGTTTCTATCATTAGAATAGCTAGCTTAAATTTCGTTTTTCATTCCACAGCTTTGGAAAGAGACATTCGGTAGTACCTGTTTTCCAACTTGAGCTGTTTGTTTATTAAAATTAGACATTCAGTTCCACCCTTATATTTATTCTTTCAAGTAGGCAAATTAGTGTATTATTTGGAAGTTGTGTTGTAAATGCTGGCTTTCCCTGACAATTTTGTTCTTGAAACATCTGTTTAAGGAGGAAATATGTAAGTCGTAAAATAATTCCATAAATAATATTCTGATGAAAACTCTGCCAGCTCAGCCCAATTTTAGGGCCACGTTACAAATATTCTGCTAAATTAATTTCACTTGCGTTTGGTCTCCTTTGTCCTGCCCCTTTCATTCCTCCATGTCACTGCCGAGTCTGTGGTTCCCTCTCTGCGTCCTCCGAGATTGGCCGGCACGAGTGCCACCTGCCCTTTGCCTCCCTTCCTCAGCCAGGGGGAAATCAACAAACTAAGCCAGACTCTCTCCACTCAATGTGCAAAGGAGGGTGGTGTTGATATAAATTTTAGGAATTAAAAGTTTTAATTTTTTCTAGTCTGAATTATCTTGGGGAAAGCCTGATTTTGATGGGGAGCCTGGGGATGGATCAGGGTGCAGGATGAATCGGAGGGCAGAATCTATTTGGGTTGGAAAACATAAAGCAGAGGCAGGAGATCCCGGAGGCCTGTTGGTCTTATCCCCTATTGCTCTCTCCACTTCTGTCTGTACATTTCACACGTTATCCCCGCCCCACTCCACACCATGCCGCGGAGTCACGCCTTCTAGTGGGAAACCAGTCTTCCACAGATTCCTCGGGCCTCCTCTTTTCCTCTTGTTCTTACCTTCATGTCTAGAAGGTACTAAAATTACTTGATAAAGTGATTTTAAAAGGAATGAAGAGACATTAGAGACTGAAGAGTTTCCATGTAATTGATGGATGATGAAACCTATAGACTTCCTTTTTCCATTTCTTTAAATTGAAGTTTAGTCAGTTTACAAAGTTGTGTCAATTTCTGGTGTACAGCATAATGCTTCAGTCATGCATGTACATGCATATATTCATTTTCAGATTTTAGGACTCCTCTTAAACATCAAAGCCATGTCTGAGTCGTTCTACACGAGTCAGACCTCACACCACACTCTCTCCGGGCATCCAGAACCTCTCCTTAGCAGCATTATCACAAACTGTCACTGCTGATTTATTTGAGAGAATACTTGCTTACTGTGTGTCTCCCTACTGGGCTAGATGCTCCTTAAAGTCATGGCCTACCCTGCAGAACAACATATAAGGACTCATGTCAGGACAGTGATGTGCCACCGAGCCTTCTGCAATGATGGAACTTTTCTCTGTCTGTGTTGCTGGCTATGGTAGCCACGGGCCACCTGCATCTATTAAGTAGCTGAAATGTGGCCAGTGTGACCGGGAAATAGAGTTTTAAATTCCATTTGATTCTAATGCACTTACGTTTAAGTTTGGGTACCCCTGTGTGGCTTCCATACCGGACAGCGCTGGCTGTGAACTAGGCTGTCGGATGTGTGGCTAGAACAACACCAATGCCAAGGAAGCTCGTGGCTGGATGTGGGAGTAAAGGAGAGTCAAAGTCATCACGGGTAATGTTTTTGCACTTCTCACATCCCACGTATACACTCACCCCACACGTTGACACCTGTGTGCTCCGCTGGCTGGACTGACCTGAATGCAGGAGGAGAATGTTTCTAAGCTCCTGAATTGGCTCTGACATCTTCCCTGGTGCCGAGTGAAACCCTACTGCAGTTGGACAGGGTTTGAACCCCCCAGCCCCGAACACCCTTGCACGTGGTCCTGCCCTCCCCTGGGTGCAAGGATGCTGTCACCAGTCCAGCTGTGCTGGTGTGGTCCCCTGAGTCACCAGGAAGTGGCAAATCCTCCCTGGCCGAGTTCCCTGAACTGGGAGGATATCCTGAACATGCTACAACCTGAACAAGCACATGTTTATCCTGTAACATAAAAGCCCTCTGTTGGCCATAAGGTTAATCCGGGACTCTTTTTAAGCCTGACTCAGTAGGTGGTAAAGAAAGAAACGAATTTACCTTCTCTGTTTCCCTAACCCCTGCAGATCGCACATGTCCTGACTAGAGGTCAGTTTTTGCTTTTCCAAGGGATGCATTTTCAATGGTGCATGGATCTGTGTCTGTCAAAGAATCCCCTGCCTGAGATGACATAGACTTGACCCAACCCAGCCAGCTCAGTTTTCTATCTAGAAATGCTAAATCTGAAAGGACTGGCTTAGTTCCCATTTTTAAAAGTTGTGTCAAGCAGGACAACCTCACCAAGTACCCACAAACCCAGAAGGTGAGGCTTCAACTCTCAAATATGCCTCTTCAGCCAATGAGATGTGGTCCCCAGGCCCCTGAGTGAGAGATGTCTCTCTGGCCATACTAAATCCAACACAAGGATTTCGATAGCCGTTCAAATATCTGTTTACATGCTCCTCTGTTGCTGGTTCAATCTGGGGTGGGGGTGCTGAAGTAGCCGAGATGCTACAGCCGAATCATAAATCTGCCTTTTCTGTGGCTAGTCTATGCTGTTCCAGGGGTGCTTAATTTATTTAGTCAGAGGAAAAAACAATCCCAGGAGATGAAGCACTTATATTATTTTTTGGTTTTAATAATGTTGTGGAATAAAGTAATTGCTTAAATAAGCACCAAGGACAATGGCACACCACAGGGAAATAAAGCCATTATTTTGTAATAATTTTAAATGGAGTATAAGCTATTAAAAAATTGAATCCCTCTGTTGTATGCCTGAAACCAATATAATATTGTAAATTAACTATATTTCAATAAAAATAAAATAATTACTATATGTAGTTTTATTCCACTGAATTTCTGTACGTTTTCAAATTGCTCAAAGGCCTTGCAGTGGGAACTTGAAATAACCCATATGCCTTTGGGACTTTGTTGTATAAGAACAATAGCATTTTTCCTCAGAAGGAAAAATAAAGGATTGATATAAATATTTTGGGGCAATCGGGTATTTATCAGAAAAAAGTACCACACACCACAGGCAAAAATAATCTAGATCCCCTTCAATATAATCTTTAAAAAAATAAGCAAGCAAACAAACAACAATAGCAATTCTAGAAGAAAAAAATAATTTTTTGCTTTAAATAATTTTAAGTGTGAAAGGCTTTCCTAAGAAAAATGTAAAAAATCAGGTTTCCAAACCAAAAATACCTTTTACTACACAGAAGCTCAAAACATTTGCTTGATGGAAAACATCATAAATAAAAGATAAGCAAATGGCTGGGGTATTTTTACCAGCAACAAAAAGCACAGACGAAGATTAATATTCAGAATAACGAATTCCTGTAGATTGATAAGAAAAAGAGAAACAGCTGAATTAAAAAATAAAGCAAAACCCACGAGCATATAATTCACAGTTGACGGAATACAAGTGGCCAATTAATAGCTGAAAAAAAAAGGTTCAACCCTGCTAATAATTAAACAAATAGAACTTAGTGTAAGAGTGCTTATTTTATTAGCAAAATATTTGACACAACATTGTAAACTGACTGTACTTCAATAAAAACATACTAAAAATAAAATAAAATAATAAGAATGGAAAATAAGAAGAACAATATGGAGCACTGTCGAGGATACAGAAAACGGGCACTTTCGCTGCTTGTGGGGACTGACCTGGTGCAAGCTATTTGGACAGACGTCAACTTTATCTATTAAATTTCTAAGTGCTCTTGCTCTTTTTTCCCAGCAATTCACTTCTAAGAATTTATCCTACAAAAATACTTGCCCAGGTATGAATAGATCTATGCATAAGGTGATTCACGATGTGAAAAATTTGAACCAAGAAAACTGCTACAAGTAGGACCAAGATATTAAGGTGCTTATAGAAATGGCAGAAGGAAGTCTTCCGCCCACTTCAGCTTCTCCTTCATCCCTTTCTACCTTTTGCTTTCTTGTCTTAATCATCCCATACTTTTGCAGCTTTGTCTGTTTTTTTTTGACCTGTCCATTTGTCTACATTTTATGTCTGTTAACTCACCTTGACATGTCTTCCTTCCTTTTCAACAGATGCCCTCTTCTGCGCAATCCTGCCATCTGAGTTCATTTCCGTTGTCTGTTTTTGGTCACTTGTCCCTGTACCTGTCATGCTTAGTAATTTTTGATTGAATGCTGGACATTGCTTATGAACTGTTTTAGAGGGCTTGGGTGATACTATCTTCCTATACAAAGGACTTAATATCTTTCTGTCGGACAGTTAGGGTATCAGACAACCAGGATCCAGTCGAAGCTGAGTTTCAGGCCTTGTTAGGCCTGGTCTGTTTTTGGTTTGCTGAGTCCTGGATGACGCACCAAGATTTCATTTTGACTTTGTTTTGAACTTGATGGACGTTGGTAAGCTAGTCTTAGAATGATAGTTTAATAATGCTCCTCAGAAATACCAAGTCTTGGGGGAGGGGCTAGCTCAGTGGTAGAGAGCATGCTTATCATGCACGAAGTCCTGGCTTCAATCCCCAGTACTTCTGTTAGAAATAAATAAATAAATAGTAAATAAACCTAATTACCCCCACCCCTCAAGAAAAATTAAAAAAAAAAAAAAGAAATACAAAGTCTGGTTGTATTTGTGTTGATCATGGTCTCTGAGGCTATGATTCATAATTACTTATAGTGCCCTATAATTCTGTGGGTTTTGTCATTTAAAAGTACAGAAGCAGACAAAGCAGAAATAGTAACAGAAACCTGGAGGAGGAGGTAGTTTAGGCGGAAGCTGGCCTCAGATCGTGCACCATGTTGACCATGCCGGGCATCCGTAGGCCTGGCTTAGCTCAGCAGTACTTGCTCCAGAGGAAGAAGTTGCAGTGGGAGGGGAGGGATCGGGGGGAAGACCCCGGGCACTGACAACTCAGGGTTAAGCTTAGGGTTACAAACAAGCAAACCCAGAAGCCCATAATGACCGTGAAGACATGCCTCTGAGACTCTGAACACTTGGAATTTATGGATTAACAGTGTAATAATTTTGATGGTGAAGAAACAAGCTGACCACTAATTCTTATATCCAGATTTGCTGGTTTTATTTATTTTTTTTTGGCTAGTGTATCTAAGGGAATTATTATTTAAGTATATATGTGACATTACTATAAAATAAATTATCTGTTTGTAATAAAGCTTTGGGGCCACAGAGATGTCCAAGTTAAGTAACTTTCCTCTGACAAAATTTAGGATGCTCTCATTTGATACATATTTGCACATTTCTGAAGTTACTAGTTGGTCTTTTGACTCTCAGAGAGAGCTTCCAATGAAGATGTTTCAGTGTTTCTCAGGGGTTTATAATCTGGATGTCACCTTCACCAGCTGGATATCCAGAGGCATACAGAACACACTTGTGCTTGCCTTTTTGTTTGTTTGTTTCCTATCAGTTTTAATGGTTTTGCCATGGGGCCTGGTCTAGGCAATCGTTTTCAGCCACGAAATTGCTGTTGTGCTTCCCTTGTAATGTGAATAATTTGACTCTGGGCATGCATGCAGTCTGGTTATGGTTAATTTCAGAGTCTGACTGTTGAAGAATCTCGGCCCTAGTGTGGCACAGAGTCCCCTCTCTTGAATTCCCAGACACCTGTTTCACAGGAGGCAAAACTTCCAAAAGTGAGGACAAACCTCCGGCCAGATGGCTGAAGAATCATAGGGAAGGCTGGACAACTGACACCAACACGCATTCCAGGGTAACAGCTATGGCGGGGTTGGTGTGTTGAGCTGGTGAGGGACTTAGGAAATAAAATATGCCAAATCCTTGATTTGAACCAGCTGCTCACCATCTCCAGATGGATGGAAAGAATTCAATTTCCCCCTTGTCTTCTGTGACAAACAATACATTATTATAAATCAACGTTTATTCTGAAATGTGCGTAACAGCTGCAGGTTGGCTGCAATAGTGATAAGCATGCCCCCCATACTCACCCCCACCCCCCAAAATAAAGCCTGACGTGAAACTTTCAAAAACAGAGGGAATCGTCAAGTTCTACGAACTAGAGATGATTTGCTTTGGTTGTGTCTTGTGAGCTGCCTGGTTGTTTTGTCTCGTTTCCTTTCAAAATCTGTTGCTAAATCCTTGTGACTGTAGGGAGATTTTTCCTGTTACTGTTAGCTTATAATCTTTCTCCTCGGGAAGTTTTATTCACTCTATTTTGGAGAGCATAGTTTGCAACAAGCCATAAGGGAGAACCTCACAAAGGACTTTTTTTTTCCTCCACGAGCTATAATCTCTTCTTTTGTTAATTTCCAAACTCCTTCACTATTTGTGCTTAAAAACCCAGTCACATGAATAAATGAGTTAAAGCAAGTTTTCCTGTTCTTGGGAAAACAAACTTACCTATTATGCTATGAATTAAAAATTTTTTCTCATTTTATTTTATTTTATTTTATTGAAGTATATTCAGTTACTATGTGTCAGTTTCTGGGGTACAGCACAATGTCCCAGTCATGCATATACATACATATATTTGTTTTCATATTCTTTTCATTAAAGGTTAGCACAAGATACTGAATATAGTTCCGTGTGCTATACAGAAGAAATTTTTAAAAATCTATTTTTATGAATAGCTGGCTAACATTTGCAAATCTCATACACCCAAATTTAGCCCTTCCCACCCCCTTTCCCCTGGTAACCATGAGATTGTTTACTATGACTGTGAGTCTGTTTCTGTTTTGTAGATGAGTTCATTAGTGTCCTCTTTTTTCTTTTCTTTCTTTTTTTTTTTTTTTTGAGATTCCACATATGAGTGATATCGTATGGTATTTTTCTTTCTCTTTCTGGCTTACTTCACTTAGAATGACGATCTTGGGTCCATCCATGTTGCTGCAAATAGCATTATTTTATTCTTTTTTATGACTGAGTAGTTGAAAGTGTAATTTTTATTTCAAATTTACATGAACCACACAAGGAATAGAGTTATCTTTTTGAAATCACTTTCCTTTTGGCTCTGCCTGGAATACATAGACTTGATTCAGACAGCTAGAGACACTCGATGACTTTCAGAAAAACTGCATGACTTTCCCAAGGCAATTGCACTGGCTACACAGAACCCATGGACTCTCTTTTTTAAAGGGTTCTCAATCCAAGGTCATGGTCTTCTTCCTTTTAGCTCTTTATTTTAATTCCAGAGAAGCTACAAATGAGAAACCCAACTCATGTAATGGCTCTAAAAGTGGTCACTCTGCCTGTTTTGTTTTTAAAATAAATAGAGGTCCTCTCCCCATTCTAACATGGGACTGAGCTGTCTTAAGTTTAGGGAGATGGTTACTCCAGGGCAAAGACATTTGACTTCTTTTGTTGGTTCAGCTATTTATTGAGAATCAGATGGGTACATATATTCTCACCCCTCTCCCCACCAAATATATATTCAAAATTTTGCATATGATATGCAGGGGTTGTGAATCATCCTGATAGTTCATATACACCAACTAAAGATGTCCTGCTTTAGAGACATATGGAGTAGCTGTTCAAAGCCTAGGCTTTGGAGCTAGACAGACAAACGATTTTGAAACTCAGCCTGCCACTTAGTAACTGTGAGAATTTAGAGAAAATACTTAAAATCGTAGTGGATCAGTTTCCCCATCTATGAAACGAGTACTATCATACATATCTAATGGATTAGTTATGGTGGGTGTCGAAGGGCCATCCAAACCATGAGAAATGAAGCCAGAAAAATCACAGCTCGTAATCCTGTTCTGTAACTTGCAAAACAGATACCATGACATGCGACAAAACTATCAAAACTCAAGCTGTTCAAACACCAGCTCCTTCAGATGGGTATGTTCTGAGATGAAACCATAAACATACTGCTTTACCAGTAACTGTGTGAACCCCTGTGGGTCCAAAGATAAGAACACTGCCTGTTTCAGCCATTTACCCAGTTGATAAGTTCTGATGCATCCCCGCCCAGCTCTTCATTAACAACTGTCCCCTAGTCAGTCTGTAACTCCTCTTTCCTAATTCCCCATTTTGAGACACGATGCACACTTCATGTGATTAGTGGATTTCTCTGGTGTCTTTGTATGTAGGCGTCACTGGCTACTAAGAGCCTTTTGAATACAGAAATTTCCCTTTTTCCTTCCCTTTTGTGGTATATCCTCCCAAGCTTAGCTTTAATTTTGGGAAAAGAAGTGTTGCCCCAAAGTGTGTTGAGTTTGTTTGCTACTCTCATCATTAGGGCCCCTTCCAGCTAAGAGAGAAAGAACAGAGCGAGACTGTGTGTGAGGTTATTGAACAGTGGGGTATAAACAGCCCTCTTCTGTGAATTACTCATACATTTTGCCCAGTTCTTGTGAGCTGTTGGTCTTTTTGTTCCTAGGAACTTTTCATACATTAGGGAGATTAATCCATTGTCTATGATATGAGTTGCAAACATTTATTCTCCAGTTTCTCATTTCTCTTTTGACTCTGTTTATAGATTTTTGCTTCTTTTAGTTTGTCTTCCAAAAGAACTTACTATCATACAGACATAGGTATCACTTTTTTTTAATAGTTTTGCATTTTGACTTGGAGTTATAAAAGTCTTTCCCATCAAAGATAAAGTGTGTTGGGAAAAAAAAATAGGCAAATGAAACTGGCAAGAAATTTTTTTTTGAAAAAAGAAAAGCAAACAGTGAAGACTCTCAGATGTGAAAACAATTTTAAAGGTGTGGTAATAGCACATGAAGTGATAGGTGGACCAGGACAAAATAGAGTCAAGTGTGAAACTGAAAACAAAAACTCATAGGAATTAACAATTCAATACCAGTAGCATTTCAAACCAGCAGAAAAATATGGGCTTTTTAAAAAATGGAATTAAAACTGTTGAGTCACCATCTGGAAAAATGAAAAGTTGAAACTTTGGATAAATTTTTAAGGGATCAAATATTAAAGTGTGAGAAATAAAATCCATTACAATTCTAGGAGAAAAGAGAGGAGAACCCTTTTATAAGTTTGACTTGCCTTCACCTAGCATACTGGATATGCATTAGTTACCTTCCTTCCCAGCATGATTCCATTCGTATGAAATACCCAAATTTCATAAAATACTATATATTATCTATTATTATATAGGAAGTACGTTAGCGGTTACTTGGTGCTGGGGGTGGGAACGGGGATTGACCAACTGTAAATGGGCATGAGGAATATTTTGGGGTGGGTGGAAATGTTCTAAAACACGGTGATGTTACAAAGGATTGAATTGCACATTTTAAAAAAATGAATTTTATGCTATGCAATTATATTTCAGTTGAGCTGTTATAATCAAATATGGCTTAGTGGTAGCTACCCCTGGGCAGAATACACCCAGAGATATCACACACCAAGGTGTATCTATTTATCAAATGCCCCAAGAATTGGACTTGGTAAGAGTGGAGGTAACTGATGAATAAAGAAGACAGAACTAGAAGAAAGGGCAGGTTGTCCAAAGGTCTGATTTCCTTCTGTTCGTTTTCTTGCTTCCAGCAGGTCCTGACAACCTTTACTGAGAACAGCATCCTAACTTGCTTCCACAGATGGTGACCAGCGTAGCCTGTCTCACCGCTGAACAATAGCCAACATCCTTTATTGACCTCAACCCAGTTGTTGCTTCTTTGGCTTAATTGGCTTTACACGGAAGCACTTTAACTGAAAGCATGTCTTTTTTTCTTTTTTTAATGGAATCTTGCCAGAAAACAATTAATTTCAAATACTCAGCTTTTATATTTGATGCTGCAGTTCCTGTCTAAGGCAACATTTATTTATGTCCCTGTCTGAGGGAGATAACACAGCAGCTGACGGAACAAGCAAATGCAGAACCCTGGGAATAGCATTGCTGTTGGACTAACCCTCCTCTTGGCTTTTGCATCCTGCAGCTGTGGCCGCCTCTGCAAATGGCAGCAATCAACTGAACCCAGGGACGGTGGCGCTCCTTTCTTTCTTTTTAAAAAATGTAATGTATTAGCTAGTTCATAATCTGGATAGAACCCTAACAACTGTGATAGAACCCTAACAACTGTGAGAATGTTCCCATGAAATCTTACATGCAAAGGGATATTCTTCGAATTCCACAGGGATTTTCATGCCCATTTCAATGCTGGCTCTGCAAAAAAAAAAAAAAAAAGACCATACGATTTATTCTCTTTATGTCTCTCTTTATATTTACTAATGTTTCATTTACTGCAGTATGTTTCTAAATGTATGTTTTATTATGCTCTATTGCAGTTCTGTTGCTTTCATTGAAACTTGTGAGGATGTCTCTGAGAAGGATTGCCCCACAAGGATAGGAGCTCAGCATGGGGTACTTGGGGTATTCCAGATGCCATCCGAGTAGTGGAGGTAGGCAGCTTCAAGGAGATGCACCTTACCCGGCAGCACTGTCTGCTGTTGTCTCACTCTCCAGGGCTTGAGTGAGAACTGTCGAAATACAATATTGTACACGAGATGTTATAAACCAAGTTTGCCTCAATAAAAATAAAATTTAAAAAAAATTGGAAGAAAGAGTTAAAGGGTTATTCAGTTCATTGACTTGTCTTTCAAGTATGCAAAATGGAGAGCTTAGTTAGAACTGAGCAATTCTCCTGTACCTTGGGCCAAGATCCCTTTCCCGGTCATTCAGCTTTCAACTTTCTCTTTTATGCCCATTAAGCCTGCTGTTGCTATTTGGCTAAAACAAGCCATGTAGCTTGGGTTAAAGAATCTTCTCTATTTCTTTAAGAAGAATATGGTGCTAATAAAAATTGTCAAGTCTGTTTGTTTACTGGTGACATCAAACAGAGGAAAAGGATACACTGATCATTTTTGATTCCTTGAGCAGTCTAATATCATTTCAATAAATATATTTCCTCCCTTCCCCTTCTTTCCTTCCTTCCTTCTTACTTACTTTCCTTCCTCCCTTCCTCCCTCCTTTCCTCCATCTTTTTCTTCCTTCTCTCCCTTCTACAAACATAAAAAATAACAAGAAGTTGGGGTGTCTATGTCCAAAAGTTCTGCACAAAGATAGATGGTCCCAGCCTGATTCTTATAGGACTGTTTCAGGACAGTGTTTGATAACAGGCAACCTATATCCAGGTGTGCATGCCTTGTTTGCTTACTCATAGGTTTTTAGCATCCAGACTGCTAAGGAGAAGCCCAGATGAAAGTGGAAGTGATTCACCTGATTTTATTTCCCTACATACAAATTCTTTTTGGCCTGTAGGATTTTTTTCCCCCATTTTCATGGTTACTTCATTTAACTGTAATGAAGTAATTATAAATGAGGAATTGAAAATGGAAAATTTGATAACTGGCTTTGGAATTCTTTTTATTATTTTAAATTAGAACTATTACATGTTTTAGCCCATGAAATATTTCGGAGTGTGCGTTACTGAGGCTCCCAGTAGGACACAGACAGGACATTCAAATTAGGATAATCTGAGTAATGTTTAATAAAAGACCTCTTAAGAAGGTGTGAGCCACATATAGCAAAATGATAAAGGATAAAGCAGGACAGAGTTCCCATAATTATCCCAACTTTTGAACCTTAACAACAATCCTATGACGAGGCTATACAGTTATTATTTCTATTTGTAGATGAGAAAACTGAAGCCAGAGACATGTCAGAGGTTGCCCATCAAACCCGCATCTTTTTTCTACAAACCGCATGTTCTCTTTTCTATTTCAGAGCACTGGATTGACAGGCTGGTTAATCATGATGCCATGTCCAGTGGAGCATTGTCTCAAAGAAGGCTAATACAGAACCTCAGGTAACTGCTGATGGTTGAAAATGACTAAATCACCTTCATATTCTCTTTGGTACCAAGTCTGAATCACCATAGTTCTGCCTCTGATGAGTTTCTGTATCAGTCTGACCTCTTGGGAGCATCCTTGAGGCTGTTCAGACGTTGGCCTCGTATTTTATAACTCTTCTGGGGCTGATTGAAACATTTTTGCAATGTGGGGCTCATTTTATTTTATGGTTTAATGAACCCCCATTAAAAAAGATCCCCCTGTCCTCTCACCTTCCTGTGTTACCCATACTCCACGTTCTGTAAATTGCAAGAAAACGATTTCATTACCTACATTTCCCCAAAGCAAAGGGATGGTTCTTTCTGCCTGGGCAGAACACTCCATAAATCACCCAGACTGAGATGCTTCCGTGGTCCCAAAGAAGTCAGCTAATATTTATGCAAAGGTGAGAACGCACACTTTTCCTTCCTCATCAGGTGCAAGCAATTTGCATATCCCATTATCTGCTTATTAACCAGAATGTCTTGTAACAATGGCAGATTGTGAAAGAGGCACCCACGGGCAGTTGAACAACACGCTCTCAGGGGTTCATCCTGTGATTACATCCCTGTAATGAAGAGGCAAAAGGTGAGGATGCAACAATGGGATATTCGGCAATGGAATGAAATCAGGATTTGATCTAATGCAACATGACTTGCTCACAGCACAGGTAGAATATCAAATGATCCATGTGAAATTCAATCCTGGTCTAATCTTCCTATTACATCCATTGTTCTCCTATTCGTCGGAATGCCACACAGAACAGCATGTAAATTAGACTTTCATTGACATGATGTTTCCTGTTATCTTCATTCAGTTTAACTGCGACTTCTATTTTTTAGCTTAAGTTTTTGTGGGTATGCAAATGTCCTGGTAAATTTAGCAATATGATGGGGAGGAAAAAAATAAAGATACTCACTGGCATCTAGGATATGCATACTCCATACCCTTGAAAGCTATTTCTTTGAAAGCAAGTGTAGTAAGAATTAAAATGTCTAAAATGCAAAATATTTGGGCGGGGCGGGGGGGCAGGTGGGAGGTAATTAAGTTTGGTTATGTATGTATGTATGTATGTATGTATGTATGTATGTATGTATTTTAATGGAAGTGCTTGAGATTGAACCCAGGATCTCACGCATACTAAGCATGCACTCTACCACTGAGCTATACCCACTACCCACTAGCATAGTTTTGTTTTTTTTTTTTTTGAGTTTGCTATGTATTAACTGTATCCTTAGGAACCTCCCAGAAATATAATTTTTGGAGTTTATCTTATGTTAAAACAACAGAAGATGTACAAGGATCTCTTTGCAAGGAGGGTAACAGTTACATAGTTACCCTGGGCCAGGAACTTGGAGAGATGCTCAGCATCTGAATGGATTTCCACAACAACTCTAGAGGAAGCAATGACTAGGACTCTGTTTCTCCTCTTTCAGAGCCCTTCCTTTTAATCAGGATCCTTCCAGGAGGGAATGAGACAGCCAGTGGGAAGGGTTATTTAGCAAAGATCTTCTCTATTTTGAACTGCTGGAACAAGGTCTGGAGGTTCTTGAAGTTTCTGCTATTTGAAACATTACAAGCTATTTGAAACATATATACCAAAATGTCAGAATCTCCAGCCCTGGGTTTTGATTGTGCTGCCAGAGCTGTACATGCTATTTAGTAAAATGTTGCTCTGTTCCTTCCTGGCGCCGAGGTTATCACTGCTGGCTCCATCCTCAACTAGGCTGGCCTGGGTCCCCCTCTTCAGTATTGCCATCCTCCCACTCCCTTGATGGGGTGACAGCATATAGATCCTGCTCCAGGACTTTCAGGTCACCTCATTCATTCCTCATTCCTCTCCCAGGAAGAACCCCTCACAAAGGGTGTGTTAATTCTGGGATCACATCCCTATATCCTGATTGGGCAACTGGAAAATGGGTAAGCCTCTTTTTTTTTTTTTTTAAATGCAGAAATGTTAAGTGGATACAACACAGCTACAGAAATTTAGCCAAATCTATTTTATTGTTCTGGAGAAGATATCTAATGCCAATAAAATTAAAACCAATTTCTGTCTCTGCTTAGAAAGAAATTTAAGTACCATTGGAAACGAGCCTTTTTGAGAGAAACGCTAGGCTCTCGTCTCTCCTCACCATCGTAGCTGGCGGCACTGCCAGGTCCTCGTTTAAATTTGAAGGTCAAATAGTTAACTTATGATAAATGATACTATATTGAGGTCTGAGCCAAGGCAAAGAGTGTGGGAAAGCTTATAAGAAAATCATTAAGGCTCCAATTTTGCTGACCTGTGAGGACTCTGGACTGAAAAAATATAGATTCTTGCAATAAGTCCTTGTGATGAAGCCAGAGAGGGTATAACTGGGGTAAGAGGGGGAAAGGCCATCAAAACCTGACAATATCCCCATTGATGTGTGTATTTACAAACCCGTCCTCTGAAATTTCAGATTTGCCTTTCTTTTTCTTTTTTTTTTTTTTTCTTTCCTTTCCTTTTCTGATTGGATACAAGAACTATTGTAAACTGAGCGCTGACTGAGGGTTTGGAAAAGCCCTTCTAATATTGCCTTTTCTGTATGATATTTTGTGTGTGTGTGTTTGATAGGGCTTTGAAGCCAACCTGATTCTGGTAGGGCCTAAAATTGGCTTCCAGTTCATCCAGTCCTCAGTTTTAATATCACTACCATAGTTTTTTGTTGTTCGTTTGTTTTGCTTTAAAAACCTATAGACTCATAAATATGAACTGTCTATGCTGGAGACAATAATGGGAAACCAGATAAAGTCCATTGTAAACTTGAGTAACTCATATCATTTCTCATGACCTCAGAGTCCCATGCTTGTATAACTCAGGTATAATCCCCCACCCCCTTTATAACTATTAGGATTTAGTAAATGCCTGCTATATGCCAGGAATCACCAAAATACTCTACATTCATACATACCTTGTCTCATTCAATTTCAAAATCATCCTATGAACATGTTACTTCTATTATTTTCAGTTCTTTAGAGGAGGACACTAAGGCTTAGAGATGTCAAATGATTTGGGAAGGATGGAAAGTGAATTCAGACCTTAAGCACTGGACTAAACCCTTAAGTAACTTCCAGACTTAACATTGTTTGACTCCACTTTTTAAAATAGAGATTTTTATTGGTTTAGCTGCTGAAATATTAATTGGAATGAAATTTTTCTCTGACCAGGGAATATTTGATTTCTTCTAAAAGTTAACGTGGCTTGTACTTTGATATGTTTTCCCATAGAGTAAGTCCTTTTGTCAAAGGGAAAGAGTGGGTAGAGATGCCTGGTGTTATTTTTAAGGAAGATGCTCAGTGACAAGAAATTTATATCTTCATCACATACGCACAAATGAGCAGAGGTAGGAAATAAAAACAACACTGAAAAACAGTTAAAACTGTACACAGTATACTTTGAATTTTAAATCATCAATGGTTGTCATTGCTTCTTACTAGAGTACAACCAACAGAAACAACCTTTTTACTATTAAGGAGATGGTTGCTTTGATTGTTATTTAGATTTTTATTTGGTAATCTCAAATTTTTCATGCCTCTTAACTGAGTCTAACAGCTCCATGATGGTTGGAGGGCAAGTGGAGGAAAAGACAGATCTTAATCACTTTTTGCCCAGCCCATTGCAGGACAATGGCCACTGTACTGTGAGAGGCAAGTGGTAGCTGGCTTGGGAACAGACTGCAGCTTTTCTATCATCCATCCATCTCTCCGTCTATCTCTCCATCCATGCGCACATTAACTCAGACCTTTCATCAATATGTATTGAGTATTTACAGTGTGGTGGGCACAGGGCAAGCATTACCAATACTAAAATTAAGACAAAAGTCTTGGTCTTTGGAACCTCTCAGTCAGTGAGAAGGACAGATAAATGGAAAGGAAAAACAAAACAATGGCTCAAAAGTGTAAACAGGGTTATGAGAGAAGACAGTACCGAGTGTGGGGGTGCTCATTCCAATCCCTATCAGGACCAGGGCATGCTCTCTAGATCCAGAGGCTTAAAGGACAGGTAGGTATTCTCCAGGAGATAAAGTGGAGGGAAAGTGTTTCTGACATAAGCAAATATATGAGGATTCAGGTAATAGCAATATGTTGAATTGGATAGGGCCACAGCTTGGGTGTGCAGAAGAGAATAAAGGGAGTGGAGAAGGGTGTCACAGGAAGTCCCAGGCCAAGAAGGGACTTGCATGCTGTGCTGAGTACCTTAAACCCTTTCTTAAAATTCACAAAGAATATTAAGGCAAAGAGTGTCATGAGATGATTTTTTTTAAAGACAACACTGGTGAATGATGAGAAGCAAGAAATGTTCAATTATCCAGCTGAACTATTGGACTATCTGTGGAAGTCTTCTTGTTCACCAGTGAGGACTTTTCAGAGGCTTCTAAAAATGATTACTCTTCGATTGTGAGCCCAGCCATACCTAATTTTGAGTAACGCAGAGAGCAGAAAATGGGCACTTGGCCAACAGTTTGGAGGCAATATGGCCCTTGAACACCAATCTGGTAATACGAAAATGAAATAGAAAAGGTGCAGGGCCCTAAGAGAGGCAATCATGAGAAATAATTTACTGACTGATCTTGGCCAATAAAACATCAAGGGAAACCTAAATGTGTTCTACTTTGCTAATCTTTATCTGATACTTAGACACATTAATTAGAGGTGCTTTTAAAAAAAATGTTAACAATGGGCAGAGGGAGAGTGTATAGATCACTGGCAGAGCACTTAGCATACATGAGGTCCTGGGCTCAATCCCCAGTACTTCCATCAAATAAATAAATATGTAAGCCTAATTACCCCCAAAACAAGTCAGCATAATATGGCAGGGTCCAGGAGCTGAGTTGATCATCACCAACCCATCCATGTGCTATTTCCTCATTTAAGATTTGAGCTGAGGGGTTGATGTGAGTAAGCCACTTTGGTTTAGAATATAGTGTTAAAATTAAAATAAATCTGCAAATATTTCATTATTTGTGTAATCATAACTATTTGTATAGTTATTGGTCTTAATTGTATGTTTGTATACACTATTGCATTTCTCTTAGATTTTATTATTGTAGAGAGAAGGAACTGGCTCTATTCATGTTGACTTTAGGTTACTAATGAATAAATACAGAAAGATAATGTTTAAATAAATGCTACTTGATGTTGACATTTCCAAGTTTGGTTAGGACTAATGGTTGAATATAATTTAAATAATAAGTAAACAATTTATAGCATCTTGTGTCATAAAAAATGCCTTAGAGTTACATAGGGATGGTATTTTAAAATATTCTTACATTTGTTGTTTTATGGAATTCTCTGAACCATCTGCTACATTACTAGAGTAGGTATGAGCCCCTATTTAATGTGGAGAAATGTGGTGGAAGGGCTTTTGGAAGCTTTCCTTGCTCAACCTCTTCTTGTAAGTACTTTGTGCAGTTTATTTCTTCCACCACAACAAACCCATGTTGCACAGTTGTTCTGACAGCATGGACTCTGAGACCATTAATGCGGCAGCCACAAAAAACTACACTTGCAAATCCATTTTATGCTCCAATGTGTGGATTTCTCTGCTCATGTACAAAGTGTCACTTTGAATTTTTATGGATTCCAGGAGAAATCTAGCCAGTTGGAATCCCTTCATCAATTCCCTTCAACTTGGCTGAGTAGTTCTGGGCAGTATTCTCCAAATGGTCTGTTGCATATGTACTAATATTTCCCATCATGTGCTCTTCTGTTCCCAAGTCTCCAATTTCCATTAAAAAAATCTTATTTTGATTACAATTGATTTACTCCAAAGGGGTCCAGTGGACATAATATAAAATGGATATATATGTGGTGGGGGGCAGCAGTAGCAGGGAGAGAGATAGAGAAAGAGAGAGATTTCTGCTTATGGTTGGGAGATGCAAGAGAAAACTGCTTCAATCTGGACTCAATTTCTCAGCATGATAGATGACAAGCAAGGAACTAAACAGATGGAAAGAGGGGTGACTAAAGGGGACAACCCACCTGATCCTAATTATGTACACCTATACTTGGAAGTCTTTTTGCCAGACATCTTGAATAGTTCAGGACTCAGTAGAGGAGAGTTCCCAAGGACTCAGCGTAAAAAATGCAAACCTCAGTGAAGAAAAAAGGAGTTGTGTAAAAAGAACAGGGAGAAATCACTGCTTGACAAACACACCTGGAATGGAACGCTTAGCTTCTTACCTTTTATCATCTATATATTCCACAGATCTTCGCACCCTCTAAGGGCTTAATACCTTTTAGATACTCCTTGAGAAAGGGAAGGCTGGAATACTTTATAATACACTTTCCATTATTTAAAAAAGGAAATTCAGAATGCATGATGTATGTCAGAATTATTACAGCATTTTGCAAGATTCTATGTATCATTGGTGGAGACTGGAGTTGACACGTGGCCAAAGATGGAATATGAGCCTCTGAAGCTGCAAAGCTAGAGAAGAGCAAAGTGGGAGAGAAGGTCGACATCATTTGTCAAGTATCTGCCATGTACCTGGAATTTTTCCTGATGATTTCTCATATGACTTCCATGGTTCACTGAGGTATGTTTCATTATTCTCCATTTACAGCTAAGGAAATGGCATCTCCTAAGGGTTAAATAACTTCCCAAGACCACACAGTAAATGCTGCGCCAAAGATGAGCATCATTCCCACTGGAGCAAAATATTTGAGCAAAGAGGAGAAGCAAGAAATATGGAGGCAGTTTCCCCGAACGCCTGAGCCCCAGCCTCTCTTCCCCATTCATCCTCCTATTACATGTTATTTGCACCCCGGCTCTACCACCCTTTTTGTCTAACTGATTGTATTGGCTTTCTATTGTCAACATAGTTATACTGCGATCTACCTTTCCCAGAATCTCCTTTCTAGTTTTGTTTCAGGTTTGAGTTGGCCAAAAGAGGAACTTATATCTGGGGTAGAAGGAAAGCAGCTGCTATTATTCTTTGAATGCCTTTGCCTGGTCAAATACAGGGACCAGAATGATGCTGAGGTGACCAGAGTGATCTATAGGTAGATCCCAGTTCATCCTTGCTCTCCACTGCTCTGCAATCAGCTCCTCCTCCTGACTGCAAACCCTGTGACTGGTGGGGATCCCAGCCTCACCACAGACACTGAGTGGTGGATCTACAGAGGTTTCAGCTATCCAGAAGCTCCTCAAAGACCTCTCCATAAGCTCTCCCTTTGCTGGCCCCCACACACCCCTTCCCATTCTGACTTGTTACCCCCACCAGGGCAGACTGGTTAGTGACTTTTCCTCTGATCCTCCAACTGATTTCCTCTTCCTCACCTTCATTTCCCTTAACAACTGCACGATTGTGAAGACCTGCATCCTGCAACAAGTCCTTTATCCCGCAGCACTCGCAGTGGCTCTGCCTCCCTGACTGAGTCCTGACTGATGCTATCCCAGTCCTCTAAGCCTCTGTGCATGTCTTCCAGTTCCTTGTGGGAGAAGGAACTCTGTTGTTTCACACCAATGTTCTGCACAGTTACTTACATATAGTAGATGCTCAATAAATGGCTGTTAAAATTTCAAAACATTTCAAGAGCCAGTGAAAGCCCCTCCACTGAACTGAAGATGTTAAGAAAATTCCTTTCTAAAATGGAAAGATTCTAGTCTTCTTCTACGATGTAGTCACAGCTGCAAGGTTATTGTTTATAACTCCATTAACTCAACATCCCTGGATTTATCATGTTTTGTGAGTCTGGGGAGGAATTCTGAGAGTTCCTGTGTTCCTTGGAACTGCTGGGGGACCTGAGTGATGAGGTAGAAAACTGATGGCATTTGGGGATTAGAATAACTGGGTTGAGGTCTCAGCACTGACACTTGCTGGTAGCATGACCTTATGCACATCAATCTCATACTTGATTTCTTCAAGTTGTGTTTGTGGCTTATAACGTCTTGTTTACAGTCTGATATGAGGCTCAAAAAAGAAAATGTATGGAAAGTTTATATGTTTTTAGTGTTTATAAATATTAGTTTCTCATTTACCCAGATAGATGTTAGGTAAGTATGTAAAGCATTTTGGAGTTAGTGAGTCGTATAGCTCGTCAACTATGACTATATATATATATTTTATATCAGTAAAATGCACTTGTTAATTACTAACCTGATGCCTGTCCACAGGATTTCACAAAATGGATTATGTCATCACACCCCAGCTAATTCCTCACTCTCTGTCCCCACTGAAGTTGAATCGACATATCATTGTTTCACTATAAAGCTTGTGCCCAGGATTATCATAAAGCTGATCAGAATCCACTTTCTCCCGGTTGGAAATTGGAACAACGTCTCCCCATTTAAGGTAAGTATAGATGTGTTAGGGCTTAAGTCTGCCATGTTGTTATTAATATTCTGTTCACTCCTTGTTTTCTGGGGTCCTTCAAAACAGATTTAGAATTCTGTTTTGATTTATTGATACTATTTTTGAACATATAATTTTGCATCGTGATGGCTTATCTTAGTGATTACTTTAGGTATTGCCAATATATGTGTGAATATAGATAATTTATTTATTACAGACTACTGACATTGATGTTTTTACCATTTCAAGTATAGAAAACTGACTCCCATTGATATCTTTTTACCTCCCCACCTTTCAAATATAACTGTCCTAAGTATTTTCTCTGTAAATGTTGGACATACATCCTGTGTTATAAATAATATAAGTCTTAAATATGATTAAAGACATTCACAAAGTGCAGGATAGCTTGTTGCGTTTATTTTTTTTTTTACTCATTCTGTGGTCCTTCTCATATTTATGAAGGTCCCAGCCTACTCATTTCACCATTATCTTTCTGTCAGAGAGCTTCTATTAGCCATTCTTTAAGACTAGGTGTGCCAGAAAACACATTTTCTTTGTTTTCCGTCATCTAAGAATGTCTTTATTCTCCCTTCAGTCCTGAAGGATGGTGTTGCCAGATGCAGAATTCAGGGCTGACAGTTCTCTCTCTTCTGGATGTGAAAGAGTGTTGTACCACATCCTCTGGCCTCCCTGGTTTCAGTTGAGAAATCCGCTGTCATTTGAATCGGTGTTCCTTTATACATGATGTGTCTTTTCCCTCTGGCTGATTAAAGATTCCTTTTCTCTGTCTTTAGTTTTAAGAAGTTTAATTTTGTTGTGTCTCCATGTGAATTTCTTTAGGTCCATCCTATTTGAAGTTCATCTAGCTTCTTGAATCTGTAAGTTTATGATTTCTGCCTATTTTGAAATATTCTCAGGCATCATTTTTTTGAGTATTTTTTCAGTCTCACACTCTTTCTCTGTCTGGAACTCCAACGACTCAAACATTAAGTCTTTTGCTATTGCTCCCCAGGTCCCTGAGGCTCTGTTCATTTATTTTTTTTTCAGTCTATTTTTCTCTGTTGTGCAGATTGAGCAATTACTAGTGATCTGTTTTCAAGCTGATTCTATTCCATTCTCTTCATAGTACTGAGACCATCCAGTCACTTTGAAATTTTGGCTATTTTTTTTAGTTCTATCAATTTTATTTGGTCCCTTTTTATAATTTCTATTTCCTTGCTGAGGCTGGCCATCGTTCATTTTTTTTCAGGAGAATTTGTAATTGATTGTTGAAACATTTTTTATAATGCTGTTCTAAAATCCTTAGCAGGTGATTTTAACATCTGATGCATCTCAGTGTTGACATAAATTGATTGTCTTTTTTAATTCAAATTGTGATTTTCCTGGTTCCTTGTATAAATGATGTTTTATTTTCTCTTGGACACTTTGGTTACTATGTTAGTAATCTTGATCCTATTTAAATCTTCTATTTTAGCAAACAGTAGCCTCATTTAGGTTTATTGTCTAAGTTCTAAAATACTTTTGTAGATTTATTTCCATGGCATTTTAGTGTTCAAAGCCCTGGCAATGCTGTTTTAGCCTTTTTTCTTTTTCTGGTGTTGGTGGGACTCCTAACTCAGTCCCTGAGAGTGACATCTGCAGGGGCGAATGTTACTTTTCTAGGTTTCCTGCTGTTACTGGGCGACCTTCTGTGTGCATGTGTGTGCGAGGGGGCAGAAGCTACTAGACCTGAGTGTTCTTGTGTCATTGGATGGAGATCACGGAGACACAAAGCTTCACTGCTGATGCTGCTGTTAGCAGAGTGGGTGGCCCAGCCAGTGCTCTGGCTGTAGAGTGGGGACTGGGTTGGCCTGGGACTCCCTGCTCTGCCATAGGTGGATGGGAGCATTTGCTGGTTGTGGAGGGACAGGGGAAGATGTGCTTCTCCTTCCCAGTCCTTTAGCCAAAGAGAACAGGCTTTTCTCATTTGTGTTTGTGTTTTATCTTTGTCTGTGGTGGTTCGGGGTTGCAGGTCTCTCCAGAGCCTGGCCTGGGGTATGTGGGAGACTTGAACCCAGGAAACTCACCACATTGTTGTTCCTCAAGTCCTAAGGTGTCTAGCCAGTTCACCTTCTTTCCAGCTTTCAAAGTCTTCTTTTTAATCATTGTCTGCTGAATAAGTTCTAGGGTATTTAGTTGAATTTAGAACAAGGAAAAGTGAGTTTATGTCATTTCCCCCCCAACCCAGAACCACTTGTACCACTTTTTGATAAGGAAAAAGTATTCATTGTATATTAAGTGAACTTCTAAGATTTGAAGCAGTATGTATCATATGGACCCATTTTATAATATGCAAGTTATAAACATATGTAGAAAAGAGTTTGAAGAAATAGACAACAAACTATTAGCTTTTTCCAGAGCAATGGAATTAATGGTGATTTTTACAATGTCTCCATATTCATCTGGACTTAAAATTATTTTTACTGTGAACATATACTGATTTATAATCTAAAAATAACGGTTAAGTCCTATCATTGAACTTGGCTTTGAAAAAAATTGTACTGACTGGAAAATTAAATGTAATCATAGAAGATAAGGTTCTAATTTTGACCAAAAAAAAAAAAAAAAAAAAAAGGCCTGGAGTAGGTAATATGCTTGTGGTTTTTAAATCCTTGAACTGTCAAAGTGAAGAGGGATTAAACTCGTAGTATGCTTCTTCCAAAGGCAAAATTCAGAATGAGTTCAAAAATTACAGGGAGGGATGTTTTGGCTTAATATAATAGAGAACTTTTGTGAAACAAGCTTTGCTCAGCAATGGCATGACAACTTGTTAAGTGTATTATAGAGAGAGTTTGGCACAATGGAAAGGTACTCCAAGATGGAAATGTGTCTTTTCTGCCAAGTGCATCCTTTGCATTGTAATTATCTAGTATGCCTTACTGACACTTGACTGTTGATTGGCAAATAAAATTGTCATGGTTGGGGAAAGTTAAAGTCTAAGAGAGCAAACATTTACTATTCTAGCTTTCCTATTTATCTTTCCTTTGAAAGCGCCACACACTTTCCTGGTGCCAATGATGTGGGTCTGATCTCCATTTTTGAAGTGAAGGATGGTGGACAAACCATTCTTTTTTTCACCTCCCCATTGTGAAAAAAGAAAAACAATCCTCACCCCAACATGTGGGGTCTATTTTGTCCAAATCTTTATCAATTTGGCAACTAGGAATCTTTCCCTGAACAGTTTTCATTGTGTTTAATAGTTTTTAAGTAGCTTAAGAAGATATCCCAGATTTCAGAGGTGTGGAGGAGAGGTAGGGCAGTGGGACTAGAAACAGCACTGCAGCTGAAGGCTAGAGCCCTGAATTTAAATGTCTGTGCAGCGGCCTCTTTACTGTAAGACACCGAGTTACCTCCCCAAATCTCTCCTCGGCCATGCCCCTGGTAGGTGGCCCAGTACATGGGGCATTCAGTCGATGTTTGCTTGGGTAATAAATAAACACATGAATCTGTAAAATACTGTGGGTGAGCAATGCTAGTGGTTGTGTTTGGGGTGAACCTAGGGGTCCAGCCGATTGTTTCTGGACCCTTTGTAAAGAGAGCCAAAGACTTGCATTGAGAGCTCTGGATATAATGTTCTGCATAACCCAACACACAGACAAAACCACGTGACAGAGAACCAGCTTTGGAGAGGAACTGTGCAGAGCAGAAAAATCAGTCTCTTTGGTTCCTTCCAAATAGAACTTTAACAACCCAACCTGTAGAGTTTTCCATTTTGTACCTGAGCAATTTAAAACATCTCCTTTAAGATCTAGACAAAGCCAAGGCCACATTTCAGTATCAAAAGAAATTGCCACAGGCCTCCCTCAATACAGAACATGAAAGGAGCTTTGAACATCCAGACTTTGCCTGCATCAAATAAAAATATTGAGTGTTACTTTAAAAACACGTGGATCTTAAAATCCTTTCATTCTCCTGATGAGCTTAAAGCCTGCTCTTTCTGTCTGCTGGGAGCTCCAAGGCATAGAGCCAGCATGAGAGGCTGTGGATGGCGAGGCCTGCAGGAGAAATACAGGAGGTCCCTGGGTGTCTTCGCAAGGCTTCTGGCCCTTTCTTTTCACTTCAGTTCTCATGGGATCCAGCTTGCATCCCTTCTTTTGTTTCTACAAGTTTTATTCTTTTGTTGTTGTTGTTTCCCTGAAGATTTTTTAAAACTTTTTATTGCTATATAATAAACTTGATAAATGCTTACAAAGTGAACTCACAGGTGTGATCCACAGTCAGGCCAAGGGAGAGTGTTTCCTGGGACCAGAATTGCCCTCCTCTGGCCCCCTCTTCTCCCAGCTGCTTCCCCCCAAACACACCGGGCTGACTTCTAGCACAGAAGCTTAGTTTTGCCTTTTTTGAACTTTATGTGATTGGAACCATATAGTCAGCACTGCTGTGTGCCTGACCTCTTTCACTTGTTATTATGGTTGTGAAATTCGCCTAGGTTGTGTGTCTCTCACTCTCACCGCTGTATGGAATGCCATTGCAGGACTATGACCTGCTTATTTAACATTCCACTCTCAATGAGCATTTCTGTTGTTTCCAGCTTTTGGCTATTGTAAATAAAATAGCTATGGATATTCTTGTATGGGTCTTTGAGTAAACTTACCTACGCATTTCTGTTGGGTATATGCCTAGGAGTGGAATTTCTAGGTCCTAGAGTATCTATCTTGAATAGATAGATCCTGCTAAAGATTTTCCAAAGTTAGTTGCTCTGTAGTCCCATTAGCAGTGTCTGGAAGTTCCTGATGCTTCACAGCATTGTCAACACTTGGTATAGTCTTTGTTTAATTTTAGTCATTTGGATGTGTATGAAGTAGTATCACCTTGTGGTTTTAATTGGTGTTCCCAGATGATTAATAAATATGAGCTCTTTTCATATATTTATTGGCCGCTTGGATCTCCTCTTTTGTGAAGTGCCTGTTAAATTCCACTGCCCTCTTTTTTTCCCTATGAGTGTGTGTGTTTTTAAACATTACTTTATTGTAATTCTTTTTATTTCAGGATACGAGTCTTTTGCATATATAAGTACATTATATAATGTGCCTATATATTCTTTACCTAGGAAGGAATAGGCAGCCTGCATTTTTTTTTTCTTAAGATCCTGATCCATGATGAAGTCCCCGTATTGTAAGTAGGATCAGAACAGGATTTGGAATCACCATACTATGTTGGATTATGTCTGCTCTTCGCCGACTTTTTACCTACTACAGTAACTTCAAACCTATGGCGGGAATTTTTAAGAGAAGACGAAACAGACCAAAGCATTGTATGAGGACTGTGTGAGAGCGCATTTGTAAAGCACCGTGAAAGAGGTGCTTGACACACAGGTGTCCAATCCATGTTGCCTCTGTGGCATCCCCTCCTTACCAATGCTGGGCGACTCGGTTAGCTTCTCTAAGTCTTCTCATCTGTAAAAGCGGGAATAATATCTAAGTTACATTCTGCTGTCAAGGTTAAGCGAAATAAATGAGTTTATGGAAGGGCTTTGTAAAGTGAAACGTGATTCAAATATAAGAGAAAGTTTCCATGATTTGAACTAGCCTGACTGTCAGTCTGTACTCCTGCCCTGCTTTGTTTTTCTTCGGAGTATTCATCACTACTGAAATTAATTTATGTATTTTTTAAAAATTGTCTTTCTCCTGGAGGGCAGGAACTTTATTCACCACTAGGTTTTTAGAGTCTATTGGCACATCGTGTGTACAACAAAACTTTACAGAATAAGTAGAGACTGTGTGGTTTTTGTTATGTGGTCGTGACTGTTACAGCACACATTGAATTGTTTCCATTCTTTTACTTTTGCAGTGATAACCTCAACTCTTCCCTCTTCTCAGAGACTAACGCTTCTATTGCCTTCAGTGTGTGTAAGATCTATTAATTTCTGCATTCAGTCTGTATACACCACTGAAGATTCTCCTAGACTCTCCTAAATTCTTATTCACTCCCATTCTGCCAGCATCCCTGGGATGTTTTCTTAGCAAAAAGACCATCACAAAAACACAGAAACACGGGCCGCTTATCTCATCATGACTCACTATCTACCTGTACATGTACTTGAGCAGGGAATTAAATATGGTAACTTTACCGTTTAACTGCACAAGAAAGGCACAGTTATCAGTTGATTTGAGTGGATGTATTTACTCTTTCATTCCATTTCTTTTCCAGCACTGTGGTTATCAGTTCTGAGCCATTTTCATTTCTAGGCTTTTACTTATTTCAAGTGTCTTCTGCTGGCTCAGTAACCTTTGTGATAATTACATCAAATGTTATCAAGCATTGCAACCAATGGCCTTTTTAATCACCACTATAATTCTTATATTGAGTATTACATAAAGCAAATTTTATCTTTCATCTGAATTAAAATGCAGCTTCATAAATATTTAACTTTGAGGGAACATTGTCTGTGTTAAATAAGATAACACTACATTAATACACTTACTGTGGAATCTCCATTCATTTACTCTTTGAGAGGAAAAATAATTTTAATTAAAAAATATAAAAATCGTCCTACTCACGGTTCCTCAAGCATCACATGACACTTCCTACCTACATAATATTGCCTTGGTTTACACTTTGTTCAAGCAATTCCTTTAACCTCAAAATGCTCTTTTTCCTCTTACCATAGATTATCTACTGGTCTTTCATAATTGAACTTAAATGCACTTCCTCCATAAAATTTATTCAAGGTTTCAATTGAAATTATTCTCTCCTTCCCTTAGGATTATATAGCTGTTTCAATAATTAAAAAGAAAGTTTTTACTGAAGAATCTTTTTTTGGACAAAAACATAGAAGGAATTGATCTTGGCTAGACCCACCCTACATTTCAACTGTAGCATTATGTATCTCTAAGGCCATCGCCATGAACACTGATAAACATTGGGGATTCGTTTTTGATGTGCTTTGCTAATCATGGGGGGGACCACAAGTTCCAGTGTTTCCCTGTCACTCCCAAAATATTCTGGATTGGAGCTACAACCTATGTTCACATAACAGATCCATGAGCTGTAGCTTGAATTTAACTGTGTATTGTTTCATTAATTAGCTACTAATCTTAGATTGAGAAGTTACATCATTCCGTATTTTCTCTCAGTGCCCGATTTCCATGGCTGCTTTCGCTGTTCTGGGCTGTCCAGCCAAGCCCCTTGTTCACATTGTCAGTGAGAGAAGCTCACAATTAATCAACGGATACACATCAGCACCGGTAGGGGGACCTTTTGACACCTCCTACCCCTAGACTCTGCACACCTATGTTGGCTGAGTTTCCACACCTGTGAAAATTTTTAAAACATGCAGACCACTTCTCAAGGCTTTTGGGAGTATTTAATGGGAGAGCATGCAAGTGAAAAAGCACGCACTGTGAACAGTGAGCTGCTATCCAGGGTGTGCTACCTACAGTGGTCTGGAGTGCGCTGGTGGGGTCATGTCCCTCTCCTAACCTCCGTTAAACTTTCTGTTTAATTATGCATTTGATAACCTGTTTCTTTGGAAGAAAACTGAGCAGCCTCGGCAGAGTCATCTGAGAAAAGATATTTTTATTTTTTTTATTTATTATTATTTTTTATTTGTCAGTTTTCTTAGGTAAAATTGATACAATTTGACTACACATATACAATATATTGCTTGTAAATACATATATACAATATACTGCACATATTTTTAAAATTTACATATAGGTACTGTTCATTGTTTCTAAAAACACTTTAGAGCTTTAGCTTCTTAAACTTACATAGTTATCAAAGGAATAAAACCAACCACAAAATAAGAATCAACAGAAGGCAGTAATCCAATCATAAAGGACAGTCAGATGTGCTCACACATGTTCAAGAAATCAGTCATCTAAGTTATAAGTAATAAGTAGTTCATATGTGTCCTTTTTTTTAGACTCCACTTGCAAGTGGTATCATATGGCATTTTTCTTTCTCTTTCAGGCTTACTTCACTTAGAAGAAGATGTGGTGTATATATATACAATGGAATACTACTCAACTATAATACAAAATTTAAAAAAGAATAAAACAATGCCATTTGCAGCAACATGGATGGACCTGGAGATCATCATTCTAAGTGGAGAAAAGATAGTTTTAGATTAAGAGGATGCTCTAGGGAGATGGGATGTGGTTATGAGCGCTGGGACAGTGCAGGGATGGAGGGTCAGTTCCAGTGGAGGTTGGGCAATGGGAACGGTCTGTGTGACGCCTCCTGCTCCCCTGGCAGCGTGGGGTGCTCTGCATGCTGGCTCACACGATGCCTCACATGGATTGGTGCCACCAGGTGGCTGAGAATTGGCTGCAGCTTGGCATTTTAAGAAACATTTCTCATTCTGACTTGGATGGCCTTGGTACCCAGGACAAAAGCTGCTTCAGAACCTTTAATTACTGAGGTTTACCTTCCACTCTGGGCAGCAGCACAGAACTGTAAGTTTAATCATCTCTTTGGCAGGTAGCGTACAGCTTCCCTGCTAATTAATCTTTAATGTCATTAATTGGCTGTCTGTGTGGTGACAAGGAAAAGAGTAAACACAGTTTGCAAATCAATTGAGTTCTCATCTGAACCAGCATTTAGTTTTCAGGGTGAATAAAAACAATGACCAGCCTTTCACTGGCTGGACTTCTAGTGCCTGGCTGATAAGATTATTGACCCCCCAAAATATTCAAGCAACGATCTCTGCTGTGGATGTTCTAACTGAAGATTTTCTTTGCTACCAGCACCCACCTTTGAAATTGGCTCATCGGTTTGGCATGGATCAGGGATGAGACTGGAAAGCCAGTCTCATAAGATCAGGGTTTTTCTCCCACACCCACTTCTTTCTCTTTGTATTGATTTTGCCTCCATGGGCTATTTGAAATCAAATCTCCATCCCAAGCAGATTCATCGATGAGCCCTTTGTTTAGGATCACCCACTAACCCGACACCCATGGTGGAGACTTAGAATGGTACAGAATAGAAGTCCAAAATAGTGAGGGCCCTGGGCCAGCAGGGTCAGCATCCCCTTGGGGCTGGTTGGAAATGTCAGTCTTTAAGCCCCACCCCCCAAAAGACTGAATCAGGAACTCGGGGGGGGTGGGGCCAGGATTTGAGCTGTAAGGAGCTTTCCAGGGGATTCTAACGTGAACTGATGCTGGGGACCACCGGGCCAGAGCACCACTGTGTCCACTTCATATAAACAGGAGGGCATTGCTCCCTTCCCTCACTGAGGGGACCTCCTTGATGACGGAAAGTGCAAGAGGTGACTAATTTTAATGGGGCGACTCCACTGGACTCCCTGGCAAAACGCTGTGAGAAGCACATTGCTTTTGCTTGGCCTCCAGCGTCTCTGTTGACATTTGGCTTTGAGATGGGTCTGACCTCTGGGACTGGAAATGGCCATTTCAGTTTCTGATGTTGTTCCTCATTGACTAAGGTAAATAATTCGGGCCAGGGATCTAGCCTCTGAAAAAAAGAGGAAACAGAGAGCAAGTTGCTCCATATGGAGGAGAAAATATTCCCAAATTGAGCATGGCGCTCTGCTGCAGGGAGGAGAGGGGATTCTCACTGATTCTGGAAAAACTGTCATACTCTGGGTCCACATCAGAGGTGACAAGGATGCTGGGAATGGCGCCCGGCTGACTCGCAGTGGAGACCGGAAAGGAACTGAGCTATGGCCCCCGGCTGGGAGGAATGAACCCCTGCATCTTCCCCTCTCTGGGCTAGCCCTAGAAATTTGGCCAAGTTCTTCTGGAAAGGAGCAGACAGCAAGTCCAGGAGAACCAACCCTTCTTTCAGGTGAGAAAACCAAGACTCAGTTTACCTTAATTCATGTTCTGACAGTCTTCCCTCAAATCCTTTTCTAGACTTGCCAGTTACCATTAGCATCTTTGCAAATATCCCAGGAGGCAAAGCTAATGTGACATTTGCAATCAGAGGGCAGCAATCCTTAAGCAACAGGACTTATATTTCAGGCTCTCAACAGGCAGGGACAGGAGCTGCGTCATTTTCTTTATTACAGGTTGTTGATGGAGAAACTTGGGTATAAGAACTAACTTCAGCATTCATCTATTCCTCATATTTTATTAGGGAGCCAAGGACTGTAGTGGGTGGACTGTTGGGGACTATATGACAGATTATTGAATTCAATAAATTAGGAGCAAGTGAGAATAGATCATCGTGAAAAACCTTTGTACTGCTAAATTTCACATCTTGAAATTTTTTCTTCTTATCTTTCCCTTTGTCCTGTTTTCTCCTCCCTCTTCCTCCCCTTTCTTCTTCCTGTAATTGCAAAGTCTTTGCATGGATACACATGGATAAGAATGAAGCTTCTAGATGACTCTCTTCCAGGAAAATAGACTGTTCTTGGCTTATTTTGGCATACATTATTACATTATAAATATTTCTTCATAGGATATGGAAATCCACTTAAAGGAATACATGTTGTGGCAGGCTCTCTCATCAAATGCATGGAAAAACAAGTTTATTTTCTGACAACCCATATATACTATACGCAGTCTTCGCTTGATGCAGTACCACCATGTTAACTGAAACGTGCAAATATCAGGAACATTACCCTTGCTTTGCATGGTTCCGTGGTTCTGGATGGTAACTCTGAAGCTGGAGTGGTCATTCAGAGATCCATTCCACATGAACCAGTTGTTGGGTGAAGGCTGTGCTCGAGATAGGGCATAATCTTGGATGAGCAAGTTCTCATTGGCTGAGAGAAATTCCTGGAGAATTCACACCTGAGATGTCATCTGGAAATAAACCTTGGCAGCTGGGGGAATGAGTATCTCAGCCTTAACTGGGGGATCTTGGTGCTGCACCCCAGAATCAACCACAGTCTACTCCTGCTTGGATCCATTTGCTGTGGAAGTTCGGCCTATCTGGGAATGGCTCCTCCAGAATTTTGGTTGGTCTCTTTTTGTAGGGAAATTTACAAGGGTAAGGTTAGTGAAACAAATTATAGCCCCCACTGCTATAGGTGTTCACGGGGTCATCATCACTGATGCTCCCTCCTGTGTGGCCCACTGTGACTCCCCTCACTCTCTGCTAGCACCTCTTCTGTCATGGCTTACCTGACGGGGTGACCCAGACTCCCACCTGTGAGGGGTCTGAGCACATGGCCAAGTGTGCCCTTCGCGGGCCATGAGGGCTTCTCTTGACCATTTACTGTCACCATCAGGCAGGGAAATAGTGCAAAGCTCCAATGAGTCAGCTAGGTGTCCAGCATGCTTTCTTCTGCTTCACTGTGTAACAGTAGCCCAACGTCCTTCTGAAGATCAGGGTTGATTACTCCCTCCAACCTAATGAACTTTCCTTGCAATCTGGTCTCTTGGCACAAGGAGCCTGAGTGATAGGCCAGCAGCCAAGGCTTAGAGATGAATGGGACTCTTCCACATCCCCTGGTAGAAGCAGCCTGCGTCCGGGAATCAGAACGTCTAGACCCGCGAGTTTACATGTATAAGGATGAGAGAGAGAAACTCCCCAAGTGGCTCACTGGGGGTGATGGTCGTGGAGTGGCTCTTACTTCTATTCCTTAGCCCTCAGACCTGTGCATTCTCTTCCATATCTTGTAAACTCTCAGGATGGCCACACTGAACAACTACTCTGTGTGTGTGTGTGTGTGTGTGTGTGCGCACGCGTGAGTGTGCGTGTGTGCGCGCGCGAGTGTGCGTGCGCGCGTGCATGCACATGTGTGTTCAATCCTATTTACACCAACACCAAGCCACCCTTTGGGTTTCAACAGAAGCAAACCACTTTGCATCAGAGTTTTTCTATTTACTTGTTTCTGCTTGTAGGGGAAGCCTCTCTAAGTTTAATTATGCTTGCTTTTCCAAGAGAATAATATGCTCTTAGTTTGGGATAATAAGGCAGCCTAATTAGCCTTTAAAAAAAATCAGAACATAGCTTTCTAGTGGTGATATCCCTTTCATTAGGTTAGTTTGGCTCCTCCAACTGGCACAGTTAATATTGCTTATTTGCGTACCTTCTCCCATGGTATTTAGCTCCATAACTTGTAATGAAAACACATTTTAGAGTACGCTGGAGATGGACTTGATGGAGTTGGTTATATCATAAGCAGAGATCCTTACAGTGGCTCTGGCTCGATCTTCATATTTACTGCAAGACACTTAAACGTACAGTTTAAAGTGGGAAAAGCTTTTTGGAGTAATCATTTTTTAATAATTAGCTTAGGGATAATTGGGAAACTATCACTCGCAGCACTTTAATCACGTAAAGTAAGCTATTTCTGGAAATGTTAATGGAAAGCCAACTCCTTAGAGATTGCAGAGAGTTAAAAGATCTATAAGAATGGCTATTAATTATGGCAAAGCCCTCTTTCTGTTATTAGGCATTGCAGTTGTAAAGCAAGCAAGATAATGTAGCACTTAGAATTCACAGTGCCTCTCCCATTAGACACAGAGATAATCTCAGCCAGCATGGAGTTCAGGCATTGGAAAAAGCAGGCAGATCTCAAATGGAAGGACTTTTTGTGACCTAAACCTTTGCTGTACCTGCATGCAATTTCCTTTGACTTAAGGAGGAAGGGTACAACAAATACTTAGGGTTAAATTACCAGACATTCTCTATTCAAACACTCCAGTACTGAAGCAACTAAAATAACTGTATTTTCCAGGACCTGCTTTTTCTTCCACTATGTTAAAAGAACACACACATTTCATAGTCTCAACACAGAAATACAAAAACAGGATTCCTGTGAGCGCTTTGATGTGCACCTGCCCACGTGTGACAGGACTCAAGCGTTTTTAGCCTCAGCCCTTGGCTTTCCCTTCCTCTTCTGGTCCCATCTAATCATTCTCTCCTTGAATGGAGTTTGAAGGACTGCATCTTAAATGTTCCCTGTAGGTCTTGGTTTTTTCCTCCCCGCCAAGGCATCTGCTGCATACCCAAACTTGTGATAAGATGTCAGTTCCTAGAAATTGATGGATTCGTTAGCCATGGGCTTTTCCCCCTTCTTCTGCTTTGCCTAGAAGCAGGAGTATATTCTGCTTGTCCCAGGGTGTTTCTGACCTTGATCTCTCTGCATCCTGGCTTTGACAGATCATCAGACTCACAGGTGGTATCCAGCAGGGCTATTTTTATACAGTGCTTCCTGTCCTAAGTGGGGCTCGCTTGCTTCGGAGAAATGCAAGTAATGAGCTAGAGGTTTAACAATGTGCAGGAAACATACATTATGATTTAATAGAGAGCCTGTAACAAACTTAGGATTTCCCTTTAAGCTGTGAAAGCAGAGAAGAAAAAGGGTCTGACTGCAGCTTTCAGTCTGTTCCACTTATCTGCACCTCCGACTACTTTAAAACACAAGAACTGCAAATCCTTCTCCTGTACACACTTCTATCTGATATATGTCTTCTTAATGGGCAAGCTTTTTTAAACAAGAGTGTTCCTTTGGAATCAACAACTATTTGTTCTTTCTTTCTTCTGCTTAGTTGCTCCAAAGCATTAGTATCAACCAGAGATTTGTTATTTGAGAAAAGTGATAATGTTTGCCAACAAGGGCATTACCTAATCTCATTGCAGACACGATGGTGGCTGTACATGTGTAAAATTAGGTCGACTGGGCTGATGCCTGCCCGCCTGCCTATTTTTATCTTTAAACAACATTCCCCATCATGCAACGCATTAATGGCTGCCATCAGGGCTTACTGTAATATACAAGACACTGGCAGTGCCCTTTTGATAGTTTTTCAAATGCTCTCTTATCAGGGATCAGAAAGTCAGATTTCACAGCCTGCAGGATTTATCCCAAGCAAGTGAAATCTGACTGAAAAAAAAAAAATGTAATCTTGGCTGTGGAGAATGGCCGAGTTACTGATGGTCCGAGACTTTGCTGGGGAAGACGCTGTGCAGTATCATACTGGGAACTGGTCCAGCAGAAGCACCTCTCAGCGTGCAGTCTGTGAGAATGAAGAGTGATGCAGGCTAGAAATGAAGGGTGAAAAAGTGAAAACGTTAGTGCATCCCTCACCATCAAGAACTGGCTAATTTGAGACCCCTCCCCTAAAACCTTTGTTGTTGTTGTTTTAAAACAGATAGGTACTATCTTGATGTTGCTTGAATAAGAAAGAGAACACTAGAGGGAGGGGAAAAAAAACCCTAGACACCTCAGTTGTTGAGATTGTGGGTATACATGTACACATTCATCCGTTTAGGACCACATGTATGGTTTAGCACCTACTGGTTTTCAAATGTCCAAGAGCTCATAGTAAGACAGACAGGTCTCTTCTTTCATGGAATTTAGCATCTACTGAGGAAGAAAGACAAAAAAGAATTGGGCATAAAAATAAATACATAAAATAGTTTAAAGCACTTAGTAGATGCTAATTAAACAATCGTTAACTTAAGGAATGGAGATGGTAAAATGCTGCTAAAAATGAAGACCTTGATGTGATTGGAAAAGAAAACTGAGGTAGGCGTGGGAAACAGATGCCACTAGTGGGATCCCTATATCCACAGAGCAGAGAGCTGCTTGGCGGCATCCTTGGTTCACTTCAAGTGCGTTTATGGAACACCAACTGTCACGTGACAAAAAATTAGGAAAATGTTTATATTGCCAAAGAGTCCTTGATGAACTGTTCTTTCTTTTCCAATAGCAAAAATTTTCCCCCAACAAATGCTTCCATTCTTTCGTCAGGTAGGATTGAAAATCGTGAGCAATTCCATTAAAAACCGGCACATGTGGTTGGTTTTGCATATCCGAGGAGACTATGTTCGCACCCTCATCTTCTAGGAGCGAAGCCAGCTATGCAAATGCGTAACTGTGAAGTCAAGAGTGAGAGCTGTACATGGGCGAGTCCAAGAGAATGGAACACTCTCAAAAATGGCAACTCTGGAGCTGGATTTTGTGTGAAGGTGTTGTCACAACCAACTTGTAAGGAAGCGATCACAGCTATTTGTATAATATTACAAATACTCTTTGAACTCTGCTCATAATTAAATTGTACACAGCAATATGGAAGCTTAACTTGTCCTTCATAGCATATTAGAGAACTTTTCTAACATACCACAATCTGTTAACAGCATCCTGTTTTGCTCATGTCCTCAGGGCACTGAAGAGGGAATGGTCAGAATTTGAGGATTCTGGTATTGCTTCTCAAGAAGATGTTGGTGGGGCCCGATATCTGGGAATCAAGGCTTCCCTGAAAATCTGGGGCAAGTATATAAAGCCATATGTCTAATTATTGAAAAGTTACATATCCCACTAACAAATCTGACAGGCGTGACTTCACTGTGACAAAATATATGTACTGCTGTGTTTTCCTTTGACTCCAAGTTGACAAAATAGCAAACACTACCAAGCTCAATGATTGCATACGTCTGGGTGTTGTTTTGAAGGGCCAGTGATGTTTGCACAAGCAATGGTTTTATGTTGCAAGATGTTCCTCAGCCAACTTATGCAACTATCGTGAAGGCTGCATTAATTTGTGAAAACACCTGCAATAAAGAATTGAAACCAAAGAGAAGCAAGAAATTGGACACTCAGTGTTATTGGGAAACGAGAATTCCTTATGTAAGAGCCCATTGCCTTTGTAGCTAAGAAGACAGATGGACAGGTTAATTATTTCGTCTTTCCTCTTACGCAGGCATTCTTGTCTGTCAAGTCATCTTCATACTCCAAAGCAGCCCATCTCTAATTTGAGAACCCTCCAAACCCTCACAGCATCTGAATGCAGTTCTTGTCTGGACGGAGGGCAAGAGAGGTGGAAACACATTTTCCTGGGTCCAAATCGTATTAGTCACGTGAACGCTTGTTTAGGGTTCTGAATCTCTCTGTGCAAGTACTGAGTGCCAGATTCAAAGCGACAGAGGTGCCTGTGTGTCTTTTAATAAATGTATTTTTGATAAGTTCGTACTATGTGAATTCCTCTGAAAAAGAGATCCCAGAATAGGGGCCCCTCTTGTATAATCAAAGTAGGTACCATCTATTTGGGCATACTTCAGAGTTATAATCTACTCCAGCACTCTAATCATTGGGAAAACTGAGAAATGTCAGGGTAATTGTACTTTGAAATATACTGTATATTCATATATAACCTAGTTATTGAATTATATATTTTTAGACGTGTCCAGTTAGCTGTGAATCATTCTGGGTAAGGAGTAGTCCCACCCGGAGGAGGCAGTGGGGTCGTGGGAAAGTCGGGTGGTTTCTCAGGGCAGTGCTCCTTGTGCTGTTTCTGGGAGGAGGAGGAGTGGAAGTTAGACAGGTGGAACAGGGCAGGAGGGCATTCCTGGCCAAGGGCAAACAATGCACACAGCACCACTCGGAGGTATATCCAAGCAAGTGCAGGTGCTTTGGTGTGGTTGAGAGCAGGGAGAGGGGCTCGCAGAGGAAGATGAAGGCTAATGTTATTGTTCCAGTGAGAGATGGTGAATCCTGAACTGAGGAAGAGGCAGCGGTGGAGGCAGGCTGACAGATGTTAGATGCAGGGAATCCTGCGTGCTGGCTGGGTGGGGAGGGGCTCGCTAGTCCCCCAAACTCCAGCCTCTGGTGGGAGCCAGTTTGGGTTTGGCAACACCTCAGTTAACAGATGATTAGGTGCCTGTTAGTGTGAGCTTGCCTGAAGCCCTTGTCAGTAAGATTCAATGTGATTCCGAGTGTTAATCAGGAGAATGTACAGTCCATTCACAGCCCAGACCCAAGGCATGAGCGGAATGTTTCAAAGGCAGCGGAATTTCATACGAGGTAGCCTTCATGTGCTCATTCTGCAATGAAAAATTAATAACCTCCTGGACTCGTTCATTAGGAGATGTGAGTAAAGAAGAGATAATGAAATCTCCAAGTGATGGACTTGCTGATTCCTCGGACTCAGAGTGATTAAGATCAGCTGGTCAAGGATATGAGAAGGGCTCCCACCCCCCCAGAGGGGAGGTGCCACTCTGGATCTGCCTGGCTGCTTGCTCAGTTGAGGATGTCTTTAGTGAAACTTGGCAGGAACAACCTCATCTTGCTCATCACCCTAATATTTGTTCCACCTGGAGCCCTGAGGCGGGGGTACTTTTTGACCACAGCGTTGCCCCAGGGCACTGCAGTGGGGGGCTCCCAGCTGCACAGGAAGCCTCATGCCTCCCCTACGGCTTCGCATAACTCATTTTCTCTCTTTGTTTCTCCCACACCATGTCCCATTTGAACACTTTTCTCTGCCTTTTAAAAAACTAAAGTGTAACCAAAGCAAGATGAGAACTGTGTAACCACAGTGGCTATGATTCTGAACACACACACACACACACACACACACACACACACACACACAAAGAAAGAAAGGAAAGAGCAGAATGTCAAGGGTGAGACAATTGGAAAAAGTAACCCATTCTATCTTGATTTCCTTCTTTCAGATTCTTATCCTTCTGGGTCAAGGATTTTTGTAAAGACTTGAATGACCCGACTGCCTCTTATTTTATAAATCCCAGTGAGATGGTTCACTCCGAAGGGTGGGGTGGTTCTTTGTGTGCTGTGTTGTGAAGAAGGAGGAAAGGTCATTTTTCCACCGAGAGGCTGTTTCACGGCTGTCTTTGGGCAATTTGTAGGAACTGAAGAGGGGGATAGCATCCCGTTCCTCAAATCCCAGTCACCGTCTCTCTTCTTTCCTTACAGATGGTCTGCTTCAGCCACCCCTCCCTCCCCCAGCAGACCAGACTCCCTCACTTTCCTAACCCATCTCCTCTGAGCTTGGCTACATATTTTGATGACATTCTCCGTCCTCACCCTGTGAAGTGAGGGGCTTAGAAGAAAAGCATGGACATCCCTGTATGAGTCTGCCCGGGCTGCCACACAGGGTAACACAGACAGAGGGGCTTAAACAACAGAGATGCATTTGCTCACAAGTCTGGAGGCTTGGAGCCAGAGATCAAAGTGTGGGCAGGCTGGTTTCCTCTGAGGCCCATCTCCTTGGCTTGTGCACGTCTGTCTTCTCCCTGTGTCTTCACATGGCCTTCCCTCTGAATCTGTGTCCAAAGTTCTTCTTCTTATAAAGATGCCAGCTGCATTGGACTAGGGCCTAGCCTAATGGCCTCATTTTACCTTAATCAACTCATGTTTTTAACTGAAGTATAGTTGATTTACAAAATTGTATCGTTTCAGGTGTACAACATAGTGATGCAAATTTTTATAGATTATACTCTGTCTAAAGTTATTACAAAATAATGGCTACATTACCCTGGGCTGTGCAATATATCCTTGTGGACTGTTTGTTTTAAGCATAGTAGTTTGTGTCTCTTAATCCCCCACCCTTGTGTCATCGCTCCCCCTTTCCCTCCCCTGACTGGTTTGTTTTCTGTATCTGTGAATCTGTTTCTGTTTTGTTACATGGATTCATCTGATGAAACAGATTTTTAAATTTATTATTATTTTCAGATTCCACATATAAGTGATGACATAGGGTATTTGTCTTCCTCTGATTTATTTCACTTAGCACAACACGCTCTAGGCTCATCCATGTTGTTGTAAATGGCAAAATTTCATTCTTTTCTTTCATAAAATATTTATGGCAGAGTAGTATTATATATCTATATCTCATTTTCTTTATCCATTGTTCTGTTGATGGACACTTAGGTTGCTCCCATATCTTGGCTGTTGTAAATGATGCTATTATGAGCATTGGGGGTGCATGTGTCTTTTCAAATTGGTGTTTTTGTGTTCTTTGGCTATATATTCAGCAGTGGAATTGCTGGATCCTATGGTAGTTCTAATTTTAGTTTTTTGGGGAACCTCTATACTGTTTTTCATAGTGACTCCACCAATTTACAATCCCACCAACAGTGTACTAGGGTTTTCTTTTCTTCACATCCTCGCCTGCATTTGGTACTTACAGACTTTTTGATGACAGCCATTTTGACAGGTGAGGTGACAGCTCATTGTGGTTTTCATCCGCACTTCTCTGATGATTAGCAATGTGGAGCATCTTTTCATGTGCACTTTGCCCATTTGTATATCTTCTTCAGGAAGAAGTATCTGTCTAGGTCTTTTGTCCATTTTTTAACTGAGTTCTGTGCTTCTTAATATTGAATTATATGAGCTGCTTATAAAATTTGGATATTAACCACTTATAGACCATATCATTTGCAAATATTTTCTCCTGTTCAGCAGAGTGTCTTTTTGTTTTGTCAGTGGTTTCCTTTGCTGTGCAAAAGCTTTTGCATTTAGTTAGGTCCCATTTGTTTATTTTAGCTTTAATTTTTGAGACAGATCCAAAATAATATTGCTATGATTCATGTCAAAAGTGTTCTGCCTATGTTTTCTTTTAGGAGTTTTATGGTTTTAGGTCTTACATTTAAGTCTTTAATTCATTTTGAGTTTATTTTTCACATGATGTGAGGAAATCAGAAAATACCTTGAGACAAATGCAAATGGAAACACAATGTTCCAAAATCTATGGGATGCAGCAAAGGCAGTTCTAAGAGGAAAATTTATAGTGGCACAGGCCTACCTCAAGAAACAAGAAAAATCTCAAATAAACAACCTAATGGAATTCTAAAAATAGGAACAAACAAAGCCCAATTTGGCTGAAGGAAGGAAATCATAAAGATCAGAGAGGAAATAAATAAAATGAGGGGAAAAAAACAATAGAAAAGATCCATGAAACCAAGAGCTGGTTCTTTGAAAAGATAACAAAATTGACTCACCTTTATCAAGGATCACCAAGAAGAAAAGAGAGAAAAACCGATTTAACAAAAGAAGAAATGAAAGAGGAGAAATAAGAATTGATACCAGAGAGATACAAAAGAGCATAATAGAATACTATGAACAGTTATAAGCCAATAAATTAGACAACCTAGAAGAAATGGACAAATTTCTAGAATCACATAAGCTTCCATGACTGAATCAGGAAGAAATAAACAGTCTGAACAGATCAATCACTAGTAGCAAAATTGAATTTATAAAAAAAAAAAAAAAAAAAAAAAACCTCCTAGCAAACAAAAGTCCAGGACCAGACAGCTTTACAGGGGAATTCTATCAAACATCTAAAGAAAAGCTAATATATATCCTTCTCAAACTATTCCAAAAAGTTGAAGAGGACAGAACACTCCCAAATTCATTCTAGGAGGCCACCATTACCCTGATTCCCAAACCAAAGACTCTATCAAAAAGAAAATCACAGACCAATATCTCTGATGAATATAGATGCAAAATCCTTCACAAAATGTTAAATCTAATTCAACAACATGGAAAAGGGTCATACGGAGAGATGAAGTGGAATTTATTCCCGGGTTGAAGGGGTGATTCAGTATTTGTAAATCAACCAATGTGATACACCGCATTTACAATAGGAAGGATAAAAATCCTATAATCATCTCAATGGATGCATAAAAAGCATTTAATAAAATTCAATATCCTTTCATCATAAAAACTCTCATTAAAGTTGGTATAGAGGGAACAGATCTCAACATAATAAAAGCCATTTATGACAAACCCACAGCTAATGTCATACTCAATTGTGAAAGCCAAAAGTTTTTTCTCTCAAATCAAGAGAAATAAAAACAAGAATGTCCACTCCCACTGCTTCTTTTTAATGTAGTTTTGGAAGTGTTAGCCATAGAAATCAGACAAGAAAAAGAAATAAAAGGTATCCAGATTTAAAGGGAAGAGGTGAAACTGTCACTGTTTGCAGATGACATGATACTCTATATGGAGAACCCTAAAGTCTTCACCCTAAAACAATTAGAACTAATAAATGAATTCAGCAAATAAGTGGTGCTGGGAAAACTAGACAGCTACATGTGAAAAAATAGATTAGAACATTTGTTCATACCATATACAACATTAATCCACTCTTTAAAAGCCCCGTCTCCAAATACAGTCAGATTCTGGGGTACTGGGGCTTAGGACGTCAGCATGTGAATTGAGGGGACACAACTCAGCCCATACCAGTACCTATTGGTCCTCTCATTTCCCCTCTTTCTGAAGTATCTACTGATAGAAGGGAATTGGGGTTAGTCCTTTGGGAGGATTGTTGGATCCTTCCTTTATCTTTGAGTCACAACCAATCACTGAGCTTCTTGTTATAGGAGGTCAGCAGTTTCTCTGGGACTGAGCTAAAATGGAACCTTCTTTTGAGACCCCAACCTTTTCTCAGGTCTCTGGTTTAATATTACCTTTTCTGGGTTTGTCCTTACAGTCCCAGCCTCCTTGAGCCCCTGCCCTTCACCTCTCATGGGCAAGTCTTCCAAAATAGCTGCCACCATCCAATACCCCCCACCTTGGTGGCCTTGGTTTTCTAGGAATTCTGTTAAGCCCGCTCATCTAACTGAACTCTCTTGGATGAATCATTTTGCAAAGGACTGGGGCTCTCTATCTACAGAAGGCTTCTTCGGAGGTTAGTGTCTGCAGACAGACAAATTCCCCCTACCCTCCAGCCTCTTCCCTTGCTCCAGGGAGCAGACTGGCTATTTGGCTGCCAAAATCCTAGTTCTAGGGTGTAGGCTGAGAGCCCAGAAAGTTGGGTATGGAATCAAAGAATCTGTGTGTTTCAACGGGAACTTGTCCTCTATCCTTTGGATTCATTCTATCCTCTCTGCTTTCCTTTGGTAAAGAAGAAACATGACTCATGTGCATTTCCCTGTTGGTGAAGATGCATGGATGGCTCCCTACCTGTGTGAATCCAACATCCCAGAGCTCTCCGGCAACCTGAAGAAGAGAAAATAACACAGTAAGAGTCACGTGGCTTAGGACGGTTCATTCCCCTTGGTCATCTTTAGTCTTTTCATTCGTAAATAGAATGAATAATGCTTGCCTTTCCCAGCTTGCTTGGAGTCTCTGAATACTGTAGGTGAAAATCTTTGTAAACCATAAAGGACTACTACAACTCCAAATTTTTAAGATCTATTGATGATTAAAACAACTATCACAATATGGTATGGGAAGAAGGGAAGGGCTGGAAGGAAAATGCTGAATTATTACCCCAAGACATTTTCAGCTTTGCAAGAAACACGCTTTAGGAATTACAAGGGCTGATAGATTTAATCAGGAGTCCCTACAAAAGCAATCAAGATCAAATGAACTGTAATTATGGTAATCAGTTCGTGAACTTTAATGCCATGTTCCTAATTTCCAATATTATGAAGTCCTGTATAGTGAATCAATCTGTCATTGGAAAGATAATAAAATTTTCATCTCTGATGGCATATATTCTGTGTGACTGAAAGTGTGTCATTCTTTTCATCAGAAGCCTCATTAGGGTCACCATTTTAAAATTTTAATTAAAGTGAATGAATTCTACGAATCTATCATCTCCATCTATATTTATTCATGATACTTAAAATATATCAATTTAATATAACTGGTTATATTTATACAAGTCCCCTTTAAATTTTTCTTTAAAGGTTATTCCTTCCAAGAAGACCTTCCTACCCTGGAATTAAATCAAGGTCTCTGGTTACGAAGCCCCAGGGTGAGCTGGAGTCTTTCTCTGCCGATACCCCAATCTTAGTTCTACTTATTTTGTGTGTGGTTATTTATTTAGTCTTTGCACCCCACAGTCTAGACTGGAAGACTCAAGAGGGCAGAGAGTGTGACCATGTAATCCACGTGGCCCAGTGCATGGCACTCAGAATTAAATCCACCCCCCTCCTTGTGGCCTGCAAGAAGCTAGGTATGTTGGCCGCTTCTTTCCATGTCATCCCTCCTTCTGTTCCTCAAAATCTCCATCATATTCCCACTCATGGCCTTTTCCACCTGATGTTTTCTCTGCCTGGAGCCCTCTTCCTCCACATTTTGCCTGGCTGATGTCATGCAGAATGTCATCCAAATGTCACTGCTTTAGCATGGCTTTCTGTCATCTAGCATATTGAAGTTAGAATTCCCCTCCCCAGGCACGTTTAATCTCATTTTCCTCTTTTTTTTTAATTTAGTACATTGTCACAATATGAATTATCTTTTCTTAGGTACGTGTCTATGTTCTTCTGTGTATATTTGCATATTTATTACGTGTGTTCCTTCTAAGACGTAAGCTCCCTTAACGCAGAGCTCCATCTTAGTTGATTTGTTTACTTCTGAATCATCAGGGACTAAATGCCTGATATTAGAAGGCACCCAATAAATACCTGTTACCTGAATAAATGAGTAGTAGATGTTCAAAGGTATATTTTGTATGAATGAAACAATTAATCAACATTTGATCTCATTTTATTCACCTGAGTTATATATCAAAGCATCGGACACTGCTAGAAAAAATGGGCAACTAGGGAAGTTTGTTTTCTGTACTTCTAATGTGTCAGTTCTGTACCCAGTTCTTGAGTCTCAGATTCTTTCACTCACCTAGCAATGCGTTTCTTAAGTGGTTCGTGTCAAGGTGTAAATGACTGATAACGTCATCCAGTGCCATTTTGTCATCTTTGTGCTGTTATGCTCCAGACTAGAGTGAATGATGCTGGAAAATTACACATCACCAAACAGTGCCCCCTGTGGTGGACACTTTGGTTGTGCAGCCATATCCACTCTGATTTGTCTTCTGGTGCATGGGATGGTGACATTTGTCTGATCCCCTTTGCCCTTGAAGTGTTGTGATGAGTTCTGACAATGTGCTATGAGTAGACTGATGTGTGCTCCTTCTGATTCAAAACACTTTGTGCTCAGGCAAGATTCCCCCAAAACTCTCTGTCCCATCTGGTGCAACAAAAGAAATTTTATCTTTGTCTCCCTGATCGAAATGACAGTTCCTCCAACAGCCTGAATCCCTGAGAGACCATGTGGAGTAGAGCCCCCAGCTGGGTTTGTATATGCACCATTTTTGGATATGGTGCATGAATAAGAAATTGACCATTCTTGTATTATTTACCACTGAAAATTCAGGCTTTATCTGTTATCATGGCATAATTTGGACTAGCATGGTATAATAGTAATATAATATGAGCTAGATAGGTCATTATAAATTATTAAATAGTTACATTAAAGAGTAAAAGTAAATAGATGAAATTAATTTCAATAATATATTTTATTCAACCTAACATATCCAACGTTTTATAAGTTAAATGTGTAATTAATGTACAAATCACTAATGAGATGTTTTACTTTTTTTTAATCAAGCTAAGTCTTTGAAACTAAATGTGTATTTAGCTATAGCTCATCTTGTTTTGAACCAGCTATATTTCAAGCACTGAAACTCCACAGGTGGCTATTTGGATGGTACAATATTGGACAACACAGATCTATGCCATCCTGTCTAAATATATAAATTATGTGAGCATACATTTATAAATCAATTATGACTCAGGGCCCTGGGATTATCATTTTCACAAAATTAAAGGATGCTTTCTTTCATCATCTTCCAGATGTTTCTCTTTGCTATGTGTTTCTTTGCAGCTATCCAGGAACCCTAAGGCTGCCTTTGTTGTGTTAATCATAAATCTTGGCTCTTTTGAGGGCTCCTCGAATTGCACAGCGTGCTATGATGTGAATATATATAGAACACTTTGCTGGGTGCATAAGGCAGCCACAGGGTTATGTGGTTTTATGCACTGGCATGTTGAGCTGTTTACTCTGTGGGGAAGGCACCCAAGAGATAACGTTCAATTCATGCAGGTGTGTCTCAGGGTTTTGATACTTCATCCATCTATTCTTTAGAAGTTGAAAGAAGGGAGAAAACATAAAGAGACTCAAATACGTGAAACAATACTTCCAATTTAGTTTAATATCTATTTATGTCTTAGTTCGGATTCCCCCAGAAGCAGACCCTGTGACAGGCTTTAAGTACAAATCATTTATCTGGCTGTTCAGAGAGTGGAGGGAGTGACACAGGGAAGGGAAGGCGGCAAAGAGTGTGCCCTATTAAGCCAGCTGCCACCATGGGGAATTAGTATTTGATCTTGAAAGCAAAGGCTGGGACATGGTGTAGACTACAAGGCATGGAGTGAACCCAGCCGAGGGGCAAGCAGGCTGGGGAATTTCTGCGCTACTTCTTGGGAGTCATTGGTTGTGGGTGCACCCGGGGGATGTCAGTTCCCTGACACTCCAGCCAGCGGCGTCTACAGCCTCCAGGATGCCAGTTGGAGCTCATCCAGATGAATGAGGTGCTCGTCTCAGTGGCTGTGGGGCCGGCATTGGCAGGGATTGCCCTGATAAGACTTTCACCCCAACACTGGATGAAATCAGAGGATTATGGAGTCAGATTTGATTAATCTAGCCAAGGAAGAATGTTTCTGGGGAGAGATTTAATGCAGAGTCACACATTTGTTGTAAGGGGGAGTTCTGAGTGTAATGGCTACTCTTCAACGAAGAAATTGAGGCCTTAGAGATGCACATGGCCTGAGGTCACACACTTGCGGAAAAGGAAAACATGAGGCCTCACTAAGAATAGACAGCGTTTCTGAGGCCACCAAGATACAAGGAGGGGCTGGCCGCTGCCCCTGGGCACCGTGGAGCAGCGGTGTGTTCACAGATGGCTGCCACGCCCCGGGGGGCTACTCCGAGGCCAGCTGACTCCTGAAACTGACTCACACTGTGGACAGAGCATCCACCTAAAAGGTCAGCCAGCTCGATAGTTTGCAAAAGACATTTCTACCTGAATGAAGTTTACAGCTTCATTCTGATCAGTTTTTTTCCCCCCTCTGGAAGAGCCTCATGATTGGATTAGTGGACTGAGGGTTAAGAAAAAAGCAGTCTTCACATAGCACACTCAGGAACGACCTTTCTGGTGAGCACCACTCTGATTGTGGCAAACCTCATCCATTTTATGTTTTAGACTTTGTAGTAAATATTGAAAGCACGATAATCAGTCCCTTTGTTGCCAAAGTTGGGAGGTATACCTTATTGGGGGATTATGGCTACTCATATAAGGTGTAGGAAGTCTTTATATTGTCAATCCAATGGAAAAGTAAGCCAGTTTTTTCCCCTTGTGTCTGATCTAGAGAAATAAGCAGAATTTAATTATCAATTATTTATTTAACATCCATTTTTTTCTAAGTTTTGGACAGAAGAAAGAGGGTGGAGGTAAAACAAAAATGGATAATATAAGATTCATGTGACTCAAACTTCAGAATATGTTACAGTCATTTGTTCAAAAATATTTACTGTGAATATCCTATGTGTCAGGTACCGAGCTAGGTGCTAAGGACACCATGAGAACAGGACAGACACGAGCCGTGAGCTGTTGGGGAACAAAGATGAGTCAAAAAGAAATTACAAGACAGTGCGATGTGTATGATGATGGGGCAACAACCATATGTCTCAGGAGCTCAGAGTTTTCTCCTCTTGCTATTGGACATCCCATGGCTGAACTGAATGGGGATTTTATTGTTCTCAACCTGTAGGAAAAAGAGAAATATCCTTAAGTATCAGTAGGATGATGACTTAAAGAATAACTATGAGCCGCCTTTGGGGAAGTCCAGGATTACTGACCAGTTCTTGCTTTGGCATTGGCTTCCATTTGCTCAGGTGGCCCAAAACTTTCTAAGGGGCCAAGTCTCTAGAAGAAGAGTGTTCCGGTGACTGCCACTCTGTGCCAGGCTTCAACAGAACAAGACTAAGAGAAGATAATGTAAATATATTTTAAAGAGAAGTATGCTAGATGAATGTGGGGAGATTTTCTTAGTTTGGGGGTACAGGGTCTACTTTGTCTCTACCCTTGAGACTTAGGTGAGGTGGGTCTGATGGGCTAGTGGGGCATGTCCCTCAGGAATCTGCTTGCATGAGAATCTCAGAGTTAAGAATTTATTTCAAAGTAAGAAGGAGTCAGGCACAACCTTACAGCTGAAGGGGAGGAGCAGAGCGATGTCAGTGCTGGCTGATGCATAATCCTTGAGTTAGAGTCCAGCTCAGCCACCAAGGAAGGACTCTCGTCTTCGTCATAAGGAGAAAGAGGCTTAAGATAAAAACTGGGGGCGCTATTCCAGGAAAAATATATAAGTCAGGGTGAGCCAATATGTTGTGTCAGAGTACGAAGAGAAAAAAATAAAAGATTTTCCTCTCGACCACTACACAGCTTGGGCACCATGGAAGTCTGATGTACTGTGGAGGTACTGGGATGTGATGGAAGTGGCAGCTGCCTCCAATGGAACTCTGAAACATGTGATGGAAGATCGCAGAAATTTCTGAGCACTAGTGGTCAAAACTCAAGCAGTGGGAGCGTGTGGCAAGCATAGTAGACACCACTGTTGGTAGCGTCCAGTGGATGTTAGCAGTGGTGGTGCCTTGCAGAGATATGAGTTCTCTAGGCATTTGGCAGTGATGTTCTGTGGATGCTGATGGGCATACTCATAAGCACATGGGCAACATCCCCTAGGGACGCCTAGAAACGCTTGGTGGCCAAGTGGAGGCTCTACGGGGGACAGGTTTCCTTGGATGAGCAGGAAGAAGCACGAGCCAGTGAAATCTGAACTGGAAACCAATTCCCCTTTGTGTTCTCAGGTGGATGGACTTACAGGAAACTCCAGGCAATTTCCCTGCTTCTCCTTCACCTCTTTGAAAATGACTATTGTATTTCAGTATTACGATTTTCATCATGCAAGGAGCTTTTACTTACTGTTGTCTTATAGATGTAGAACAAAGTTTTTACTTTTATTTATTTGTAATGTAAAGACAGTGATTTTGGAAGCATAAAAAAAGAGTGACGTTTGTTTTGAAAAAAAACTTAGTCACCTATATCCCTGTGTTTTTTTTTTTTTTTTCTGTCTGTATTCACATTCCAGGGTAGTGTCATAGCTAGAAAATGATGAAAATTGTCAACCGCCTTCAGAGAGTCTTGGGTAAATTACTGACAAATCTTTCCCAGTTTCCCTGTGGTTATGGCTCATCATATTCTTCGAAAGACATCTCCTGACATTACAGGAGAGAGGCTGAGGGACCTTCCCATAGCTGTAATTTCCTCCCCACGGCTCCTCGATCTGGTAACAATCTATCTTCCTCTCCACCAGAGCTCTTTATGAAATTTGATATTTTCTGCCCATCTCTGAACCCATGATTTATTTTTTGATTCCCTGCCCCCTTCATTGAGAGTTCCAGATAGAGACTGCTCTCTCATCACTGAATTGGGAAATTCCCTTCATCCTTTTATTACAGTGTATAACTCCTTTTGATTACCTTTAACTGAAATATTTGGTAGAAGCCCGACATAAATGGCTAGGCACCTTAGCCGTGTCCACTGGAAAGCGAAAATAGCCACATCGGGCCGTTGAATTCAAGCGGGACAAATGAGTGTAAGGGTGAGTCTCAGGGAAGCATGAAAATGGCCACACATCTGAATCTCCCCGCCTCGTGACTGCTCTGAATCCTTGTCCTGGAAAGAACTACAACTTATGAATTCTCGTGACAGCCTAAGCAATTTCAAAATTTTCTAGAGGAAAAAAAAATGCACTTACTTAGCTTGAAAATTATCAGCAATCTCTTTCCATAGGTCTGATTATAATAGCAAGGGAGTGAACATTTATGAAATAAACAGCTCTTTCAAAGCCCTGAGAGTAAGCATGAGAATGTTTTTTTCTTTTTGTTGAGTGACTGATATTAGACATTCAAATCACTCTTCTCCACATTCATTATGTGGGGCTTGAATAGATTCATATAATCCCAACCTGCTGTTCTCCTTGCTCGCTCGTCTATTCCCACACCAGTGGAATATTAATAACTGTTGAGCCCTAACACTTTCCATAACCTCTGCTATTTACTCTGCGACAAAATTAAGTACAGTCTGCCTTTAATTACTCAGCATTGGACTTCAGCAGGAAAGAATTCAGTTTTGTAAAATAACCAACTTTTGGGTAATTGCATGCATAATCAATGCATACTTTGTCTGTTCAGTGGCATTATTCCTATCCGTGCCTGAAGGAATTTTACACTTTTAAGGTCACTGTCCTCATTGCCTTAATTAACAGCCAGAAAAAAAAAAATGAATTGAACTTTAGACATTCCTTTTTTTGGTTTTAAGTTTTTTTCACATTGAATATTAAGGTCACAGATGTTTGAGGTCCACGTAGGGTTTTCCTTGGATATTTTTCTTGGACACTTTCTCTAGATGAAGTTTGCCTGCTGGTAAAATGTGGCATATTTTCTGTCAGAAAAAAAAAATTATGTAACTGTCTTATTGTCCAGGGCTGAGAACCAAATCAAGGCCCAGATGACAAAAGACAGCTTCTCTAGCGCCAAACTAGAATGCATACCTACAGTAATGAAGCAATCATTAGCCATAGGGGCCCCAACAGGTTCCTTGCAGGCATTTATTTGGTAAGGGAAATAGGGCTGGAGAAACTTAGCTTCAGGCTCTCAGATGTTGGTGTAACCCAATGGAGCCATTTTTCTCTTCCAAATTAAGACATTATTTAAGCTGTAGCCCTCCAGGTCTCATACTATAGCTTTCATCCAACAACCTTTTCTTCCATTCAATTTTTTTTTTTTTTTACCATTCATCACTCCCTCCTTTCCTAAATGCCCTCAAAACTAGTCCTACACACATAGGATTCCTCCAAAGTCAGGAATTGGGCCCTGAAAGTCATGATTTTCAGTGTGGTTCATTCTGGGTCTCCTCTGAAGACAAGATCACTTCCAGTATTTCATCCAAGGCATTTTTTAAGACCTAAAGTTGATGAACCCCGGGGGGAAGGGGGAAGGGCAGTAAAGAGTGCCAACAGGAAAAACAGAGGAAGAGCTAGCTGTCCGTTTCTCCTGGCTTCCTCAGCTTGGTGTCTTGGGGTCCAGGGTCAGGGAAAATTCTGAGACCAATTCTGGGACCAAACTGGGATAATGAGAATTTCGCATCTCCCTCCCTGCACCCCTGGCCCCCACTTAAGTCCTGTGTCTGTTCCGCGCACGAATTGCAGGGAATGCTTTGTTTGAAGACTACGCTCTGCACCCCATGCCCCTCCAAGTTTGAAAACCACTAAAGATGTCTAAAGTGCTTTATTTTATAGAAGTGAAGAATCTGCCGCACAGAAATGGTAGATGACATACACAGTCACAGAGCTAAGAGGAAAGTAAGCCAGAGGGAAGCTTAGCTCTCCTGCATCTTCTTTCTTTCTTTCTTTCTTTCTTTCTTTCTTTCTTTCTTTCTTTCTTTCTTTCTTTCTTTCTTTCTTTCTTTCTTTCTTTCTTTCTTTCTTTCTTTTTTTATTGAGGTGTAGTTGATTTACAATATTATAAGTTTCAGGTGTACAACATCATAATTCGCAATGTTTAAAGATTATACTCCATTTATAGTTAATATAAAATATCGGCTGTATTTTCTTCTTGAGTCTTATTTCCATGGGCCAAGTGCACACTTACCCATCCACAGGGGCCACCCCACCTCAGAGTCATTATAGGAGACAGCCACATTCAGCATCAGAAGATAGACAGTTGGCTTTATGGCTTCTTACCTTTGTTTAAGGAGGACACAGCTGGTCAAAAATGAACCGTAGATAACACAAAACGTGGGTCTCCTCAGCTGTTGGCCAGTTCTTTAGTTTGAAGGTTTATCGATTCAAATTCCTGTAAAATTAGATCCAGCCCTCACCGTTGTCCACTCCCAGCCTCCTGTAACTGCTAACCCTGTTCAAGAAGGAATCTCTGTTTGCAGCTGGCTACATTCTCCTCCTGCCCGCATCGTCCGCAGTATTAAGCAAGAAACACAAAACACATGGATGCTCATGAATAATTCAAGCCCCCAAGAGAAGGCTACTCGATACTGACCCAACACAAACCTTTCCCATCAATCTGCATTTTTTAAAACTAACTCTGGGAAAGTCAACCTCCTTCAGACCTGCGAATACAAGGCAGTTCTGATTTACAGGCTTAAAAGGTCCTCAAGGAGGAAAATCAATTCAAACCCAAAGTGACATTTCAGTTTTATTAAGTCAGCTTTGTCTGGCCTGCATTATTTAATAGGGTGTATCTCTTATGACCTTTGAAGAGTTAAATCCCATGAACAGTGGGGCAGAATGCTATCTATTATAATTTCAACTTTAATGATTGGAAACGCAGAATTCATTATTCTGCTGAAAGTAGGTTCTGAAATGGTTTTCATTTCAGCTCATCCATCAGAAGGGACTGTGCCTCAGAAGATTTTTATTGACCTCATTTCAGTCTTATGACCCATTTGTTTAAACATTTAGAATGGATACCCAAAAGGAACAACCCTCAGGGGCCTTCTGACCCATCCTGATTTCCAGGCAGAAGATGGCATTCTCAGATATGCAAGGTGGAGGAATACCCACAGACCAAGAGCTAAAAGCCTCGTGAAAACATGAACTGTCTCAAACAAAGCCAAAGCCGTCCCTTCAAGACTGATGCCTTGAGTCCAACAGGAAATACCGCTGTGAGGAGTTCCTTGCTCAAGAGCTGCGATTCGACATTCACCAGCAATTTGGGATCAAATTGAAGGCATCATAGTCACTGGAAAAATTCAAAATTCAGGTTCAGTTCTGGGGTGCAACTTACGTCTGACAATTTGCTGCGTTACTTTTCTCCGCCAAGCTATATTAGTTGATTGACTGGTTTATTCAAATATAGAGTCTGTGCTGATATAAGAGACATCAGTAATATTTTCCTCACTTGTAAAGTGGATATAAGAGAAAATGAAAAGTACACAAGAGACACACGCAAGGATGCTTCTTGCAGCATTATTATAAACGCTCAAAACTTCAAATAACTCCAATAAATGCTCATCAAGAGAAGAATGGAAAATTACGGTGTATTTATACATATACTGTATACACATGCAATACAATACTGCACAGTAATGAAAAGGAACAGAATACAGCTTCATACAATGGAGATAAATATCTCAAATATAATTTTATTAAAGAAATTAGATACAAAAGAACATAAACTAGTTGAGTCTATTAAAGTTCATTAAGCAGGCAGTAGTATGCTTTGGGTGGTAATTTATCGAGAAACATGCGTTACTTCAAAAAATAAATGTATTATTACCTTGGCTGGCACAGAGGGGACATTTATTGGAATTCAATATATGGGAGGCTTCTGTGTTGTTGGTTATATTCTATTTCTTGATTTGGGTGGTTTTATAAATCATTAATCTGAAAAATTTGGGGGTGTCTTTTTCTGTGTGTATATTGTGTCAACACAGTAAAGAAAGAAAGAAAGAAATTTTGATCTTTTATTGTTGTTTTTTTTTTCATATAAGCAGATAAATGCCCTGTCCAAGGATAGAGCCCTTCCTTTTTTTCTCCAAATAATAACAACATCAAATTAAAGCCTTGAATAAATAATTGCTGAAAAACACATTTTTATCTCTCTGTAAAATGCAAGAACTGGATTCTACATTAGCAAGGCTTTAGTAATTTCATTAGATATTGAACTGAATTTTAATCAGGTTCTAAGGCTCTCCATGTGCTGATTCTCCATTTATTCATGATCGCATTTTTCATTGAACAAATTGCTTGACGAACATTGCTGAAGCCCAGAGCGTGGTGAGTTGATAACATTGATAACAGCGTGAGGTTCATGTTTGGGACCAGCATTTGTGGTCCCTGTTGTGACCTGAGAAACAGATCATTCTTCTCCTCTCCTTTTAGATAAAAGTGTAACAAAATTCGCTCTACTTCCATTTTTCTTGTGCCTTTGTTTTAGAGGAGTTTAAAATATACCCTCCATGTTACCCTGAATTTTCTGAGGGCTGAGGGAGAAGGAAAAGTTAGCTGTGGTGGTGATGGACAATGAGATGGCCAACTGGTCTAGAATCTCTGAGTCAGTAACTGAGCTGTGGATACAACTCAGCCTTGTGACCTGATACTTACTTCAGCTACTTCTAAACTCTCTCCCCAGGATTCATCGTCTGAGAAGAGCATGGGTTATCAGTTTGGGAAGTGTATGGATGGGTTTCAGAACCATATTCTCTTCTTCACTGTCTGATCTCGGGTGAATCATTTTTCTCAAGTCTGGGGATTGTATTCCCGCAATCGACAATATTTCTGCCACTCTGCTGAGTTTTTATGTGAATGTCTGGCATGCGGTAAGGTAACTCAGGAAATGGAAAGGTTATTATCTGCTTGAACGTGTCCAAAATATTAATTTCATTGTCAAGGGACCAACACCCACGGAGGAGAGGGAACTTGCTCGAGATCACATAACAGAACTGAAACAAAACCTAGGTCTTCTGACCTCTAACTAGGTGCTCTTTCTAGCAACTTCTCTGCTTCCCAAATCGTAATTAGTCCTGGTCTAACAACTTACAATGGGGGAAAAAAAACCCCAGCTACATTGAAGCTCACTTCTCTAAAATTTCCTGGCTAATTATATACGTTTAATTGGATTGGCATGGATAAGATTTGTCTTAATAAGAGAATACATTCATTAGGTTGTAAAGCATAACCCCAAGCAGAAGACAGCATGTGACAAATTACAGAAATAACAAGTCTCCGAAGGGCCAAGCAATGCACCTGCAGCCGTCACACCTGGCGCTGTGATTTCATTACCCTCATAAACCAAGGCAAGGTCAGGCTTAGTCAGACTTCGATTAAGAGGCCCCCAAGGAGATCCCAGGTGCAAAAGGGACTAGCGGAGATGCTGTGAGAGATGCGTGAGAACTCTTTCCTGTCCCGAAGCCGGCCTCGCTGGGACAGCTAAATGATGCGGTTTAGTGAACTAGGTGCAGGGAGCTGTCACATGGGCCAGTGGGAAGAAAGCCTGAGTTTAGATTTATCTTCTGCCTTTGTTCAGAGTGGGATCCAGGGAAGGTCTTCATCAATTGCACGTGAACCTGACTTTGCAAGTTTGTTCAGAAGCAGCTGTTCCTCTTTGGGGGGCAGGAAAAGTCAGTCTGTTCCTTGATTTGCTGGTTAAGTGGCCCGTGCTCTGTGAGCTGGTGCCAGTTGGATGAGGAGTGAGACCAAAGCCCCAGAGCCTTGGGTGTGGCCCAGGAAGCCAGCTGACCTGGCCACATTTCAGCTCTCCCAATTAGATCTGCTCTTCTAAGTGGCTCCTGCAGTTTCAAGTTTTCCTCCTCAGAGTTGACTCTGCAAAATGATCCCTGTTGGTGGAATACCTTTTCCAACACCACTTGGCCAAATGCCTTGGCTTAGATTTGAGGCGGAGGTGGCAGGCAATAGTCTGAGCCAGTCTTTCAGAAAGTGTTCTCTGTAAGGTGGTCTTAGTGTTTTCTTGAGAGATAAAGTGATTAATGCAGACGTGGCTGATTTGGGGCAAAATATTCTGTGGCCTTTAGGGTATCCAATATCCTAGCCAATTTGAGTTTTCTGCAATGTCCAGAAATTACAATGGGCATTTAATATGAACGGACAGAGGAAGCTCTTGACTGAGAAACAGGATCCAAATATTATTTGGAAATAACCAAAGACTGGAAAGTCCAGAGGATGAATAAATGGTACATCTAAAGAGCACCAAGGGCCAACACTGGAAACGCTACATTTTGTCTTCAAGTGGAAGGACCAAGTTTACAGCAGGGAATGAGAGGTGAAGTCCAGGGAGATCTGAAACGATGTAGACAGGACAATGATGTGGGGGAAATCCAGGAGAAACACCCCAGAATCCTGAGATGTTGTTTTTTTTTTGTTGGGGCTGGAGTTTGTGTGCTTTTATTCTGTTTCATTTCACTTGTCTTGTTCTGCTGGGCTCTGGGGTACATGCATATACCCACTTTGAGCTCTTCTTTAACTTCCCTGCAATCTGTTTGGATTTTGCTGTTTTTTGCTAGAGTTACCCAGACAAATCATTCCAAAGCATTCCTTGAGGCTCAGTTACTGATTGATTTGGCCAGGTCCGAAGCCTGTTCTTTTAAACCTCAGTTATCGAGCTGATTTACGTCCACATGGTGCAATTGCGGATTTTCGCCAGCACAGAATATTGTGAAAGTAAAATGTGATTACAAAATTGAGAAGGTAGGTGACTGTGCCAGATAGCTTTTGTGTCCAGTGCTTTGTAAACTTTTACCCTGCATAAACCTTAATGATGACAATTATTTCTGTGCTAGTGTTGACTGAAAGGCGGAAGCAATTGGATCAGCACCCTGCAGATGAACAAATGTCCTCTGAATGTGGGGCAAGCGGATGTCAGCACTCCTTGTAAAGCACTTGTCCTCTCCCCGAATTAAAATTCTAGTGAAGAAACCTGGTGACTAACTGAGGTCTCCTTCCCTCCTTTCTTCTTATTCTCTTTCTTTGTCCGTGGTAGCAAGCTGGCACTAGCTTGGCTAAGAGTCTGAGCAGAAGAGGACTTACAGATCTCAAGAGGAACATTTGTTTCTCTAAAAGCCTCCTACACCTGGCTAATATGTGATGTTGTGACACCAGCAGGGGCAGTATACTGACAGTCAGGAATCTGCCACAGGTCAGCTCCATTCCAGGCTATACTCCTGAGCCCATTTCAAACATTCGCACATGTCAGTATCTAGGAGGGCTCCTGGAGAAAGATGTGAGATGCCTGGGCAGCCACTTGGAGAAAGTCTTCAATGGGAGAGGAAGGAGTTCCAGACAGATGGCCATGGCTGGGCTGATCTGAGTTGGAAAACCGGGGCCCCGAATATTGGATCTGGGCCATAGGAGATGCTGGGGACCTGGGGGAGGGGTTCTCGGTCCTCTGAGCAGGCAAGTGGTAGGAGCAAAGTTAGAGCTCGAAATCTTCAGGTAGATGGTACATAACTGCAGGCAGAGTGTGGGAGTTGCTGGAGCCTCAGTAAGAAGACCATGGGGTATGTCAAGCTTGTTTAAGCTTTTGAAGGAAGAGAGGTCTCTATTGCCAGCTGAGTGATGTTGAGCAGGTCCTGTTCCTTCATTTACACAAGGGGAAAACTCATACCTGGCTCCTAGGATTGTGTGAGACTTGTGTAAGTTTATCAATGAAATTGCTGAGCTCAGCATGTGACGCTGTCCAATCATCAGAATATAAGATTGGTTATAAGCAAGGGGATATTCCCCGTTCTTTCATTTACATGTTTACATCCTGAAATATCCTACATGTTATTGTATTCTAACAGGTGAATCCAGAAAAAAAAATCATTTCTTCAGCCTTCAAGAGTTCATAAGTATATATCTTTTCTTTTTAGCTTAATAATTTGGTATTAAGACCACGCTATGCAAAATACTGTTTATGGCCTGTGTTCTCTTTGCATCTGTAAATATTCTTATATTAGCAGATAATCTCAAAAGCATGACTTTGCTAGGCAGTGCAGTATTTTTGAATTAACATCTTACAATTTATTCAAAAAATTATATTGCTTCTGATTAAAGAAGGTAGTGAAGATTCTAGTAATTCTTAGGGTGTTACTTAAATTCAAATATTAAAACCTTTTTTTTTCCAAAAAAAAGAAAGGAATGCTTCATGAATTTGCAAGTCATCCTTGCACAGGGCCATGCTAATCTTCTCTTTATCCATCCAATTTCAGTATGTGTGCTGCCGAAGCAAGCACAAACATTAAAACTTTGTATGTTCACCCAGAAAAAAACTAAAATTGTATGTATGGCCCCCCAGTTGTCAGTCACAAAAATAAAAATCAGAAGTAATAAATGGCACTGTTTTAACGAAGGCACGTTTGATCACATGAGGGCCTGTGTGTGTGTGTGTGTGTGTGTGTGTGTGTGCGCGCGCGCGCGTGTGCGCGCGCATGCGCACACACGCACACACATATGCATGTGTGTAAATAGAACACAAGAGGAGGAAAAGCTATGATTTGATGTCCTAATATCGTCAAGAGGCCAGGTCTGCCTTCCTCAAATTCCAGATCCGCTTTGACATCTGAAGTGGATATGAGGGACCCTATCAGAGAGGCAGGAAAGCCAGTCATTAAAAACAGCCTGGAGATGGGGCATCACCCCACCTGGGTTCCTATCCAGGATTCAGTGCTCATGAGCGCTGTTACTTTGTGCTTTTAGTTAGTTACTAACTCTTCAGTTAGGGCTTTAATTTCCTTCTCTGTGAAATGGGCATAATTGTAATACTTACCCATACGATTATCATGAGGATTGGGTCAACTAATATATGTAAAGTTCCTAAGAACAGTGCCTGGTACTTGGTAAGTTTATAGAAAATGTTGTCAATTACGATTACTTAAGAATCTGGTCACAGCTATGGAAGCTCAACCCACCAAAATATCAATATTTGAACACATTAAATTCCGCCTATTATGTACCCGTGTAGTAGGCAGAATGCTGGCAGCAGAAATGCCTCCTGGGTTAGGAAACAGGATGAAGTGGAGACCGTGAAGGGAAACATCTGTGTGCAGGTACAACAGAGACAAGCCGGGGGCAGAGAGGCAGGAGCTGAGCCTCGACTTGATGGTGGAACTTGGTTGAGCTGGCATTTTTTATGAGGATCCATGACTTTTAAGAGAAGAAATGTCTTCTATGTCTTTCTGCTGTGTATAGTGCCAAATATAATTTTTACATAACAAGTGGTAGAAAACTCTAAAAGCTGCTCATGATGGAACTTGTCGCTTATTCACCAGAGAATGCCAAAGAATGGTTCTATTTAAAGACACAAGTTTAATAAAGAAGATGTGGTGATGGGGGGAGGGTATAGCTCAAGTGGTAGAGTGCGTGCTAAGCATGCATGAGGTCATTGGTTCAATCCCCAGTACCTCCTCTAAGAATAAATAAATACTAAATAAACCAAATTACCTCCCCCCACCAAAAAATTAATGAATAAATAAAAACTTTTTTAAAAAGATGTGGTGTATATATATACAACGGAACACTACTACTCAGCCATGAAAAAAGAATAAAAAATGCCATTTGCAACAACATGGATGGACCTGGAGATCGTCATAATAAGTGACATAAGCCAGAAAGAGAAAGAAAAATATCATATAATATCGCTTATATGTGAAATCTAAAAAGATGACACAAATGAATTTATTTACAAAACAGAAACAGACTCATAGACATAGAAAATAAACTTATATTTACCAGGGGGGAAGTAGGGGCGAGGTGAGGGGATAAACTGGGAGTTCAGGATTTGCAGATACACACGACTATATATAAAATAGATAAACAACGAGGTCCTGCTGTAGAGCACAGGGAACTGTATTCAATATCTTGTAATAACCTATAATGAAAAAGAATGACTGAAACAGTTTGCTGTACACCGGAAATTAACACAACATTGTAAACTGACTATATTTCAATAAAACAATGAAAAATACCGCCTTAATCATAATGATATTGGTTTGCTCACATACAAGTTTTTTCTCTCTCGTTCTTTATCTTATACCAAATCTACTACTTCTCTCATTGCTAATAGTGTAACCAAATTCTCAAGAAGAAATATGTTACTGTAAAAATGATCAGAATAGTTGTTGCTGCTTAAGTGAGCCGTGCTGTTTGCTTGATTCAAACTCTTTGCTAAAGAGAGATTTACTTCTCTTAATTATACTTAAGTATAAATTACCAAAATAACTCCTGCTTTATTGTTAAAACATAGGAAAAACATCCCTTAATTCTCAGTTTAATTCGAAGGCAAATGACTCAGGGGCATTGGGACCTGCAGTTTCGTCTTCTGGCCCTGAGGAGATATAACCCCATCATTGCAACTGAATTAAGCCCCACAGACACCACTGAAACAGTGATAGGCCTGGGAATGAAAAGAACTTAGCTGCTGCTTCAGGATACTGACCACCTGGTAGAAAGTCACAGAGGAAGGTGTTCACCTAAGCTAGCTGCTAAAATTTCCACCTGAGAGGTGTTTGTGGCAGAATGAATGAGCACCTCCTATGAATGGCTGCCATTCTTAAACTTAGCGATGGTTTCATTGAGAGAAGCACGAAATACTAAACCCAGGTTGAGCCAAAGGGAGATATACTGGAAGGTACGAAGCTGTCTTGTGGGCGAGCATTCCCCCAGGTGTGTAGATTTCTGCCTCTCTCTGGGCTGTCTTTGCCTTTCTCTGGGTCCACTTGATTTCTCTCTGGCCGGGCGGTGGGGGCCGGGCAGCGCCTCTGACCCCTTACACTTTTAGCACAGCATCTTTAGCCTCCTTCTCTGAATACCAGTTCATGTGCTTTTTGGGGCATGTGGCAGAATATGGCTTCTCCCAGACTCCTGAAAAGTCCTCTCAGTTCCAGTACAATAGAGACAAGGTCTTAACATCAGTCTCAATTCCAGATAGCTGAAACAGAGGTTTGGTGCAGCTGCCAGCAGCTCGCGGTGAGTTTCGCTTCCAGTCCACTCTGACCAGTGAGAGGCAGGTACCCATGGCTGCGGACCCACCCCGAGGGTGGGGCTGGGTAACTACCTAAAGAGGTGTCTCCTAAAGAAACACAACACAGCTGGTGAGATGGAGATTCGGTCCTCCCCTGGCTCCTCAGGGAAATACATACCAATTCCAAACGTTGGAGTGTTGACCTCATTTTTCAAACTGATCTGGTTTAGTTTCCTGGAGGCATTTCTTCAGGGAGACGCTCCTCAATTCCTGGTAAGCTTTTTAGCTCTTTCTTCCTCCCTTTTTCCCTGCCTTCCTCCCCTCCTTACCTTCCTTTCTTTCCTTACCCCTTGCCTCCTCTCTTCCTCTTCTTCCATCCCCTCCTCCTCTTCCCTTTTCTCTTCTTCTTCCTCCTCCTCTTCTTTCTTCTTCTTCTTTGGATAAGTGAGTGAGAGGATGCTGTTAATCACAGTGTAAGCTGTGTAGCAGGGGAGGAGGAGGAAGGAAAGAGAGAAGATAGTGGTTGTCATTTGATTGTTACTCTCGGCGTACTACTTTCAAGGAAAACCTTTGTCTAATTGGTAGATAATATTGTCCATTCATTATATGTCTTATGATAAAACTGTGATACACAATATTTGTCTCATATTTCAGTTATTTCCAGAGTGCGTGGGCAAGAGTGGAAGGACCAAACTTGCAATGTTCCCTGAGCCTCATGACCAGTGGACATGCATGCAAAAATGCACTCAAATGGGGAGTATAATAAGATTCATGTGAAAGGAATAAAATATAGAGATGATTATATGAAAAAAACACACACTAATATGCTAACTTAATGGTCAAGCCTGTGAATGCAGCTGAAGATAGCATCCTGGAGGAAGTGCTTGTTACGGTTCTCAGAACAAGGAGGAAGTCTCGATTTGGATGCAAATCGATCTGGATTCAAATATGAGCATCTTCACCTAACTAGTTCTGTGATCCTGGACCGGTTACTTAGCTCAGTGAGCCTCACTTCCTTTGTCAGAGAAATGAGGATAAAATATTGGTATCACAAGCCCAGATGAAATGGTTTGTGTAAAACCTCTGAAGAGTGCCTGGTTCAGCTAGAGTTGGTTTCCTCCCTTCCTTCTTCCCTCCCTCCCTGCTTTCTTTCCTTCCTGGCTGAAGAAAGGGAAATACTAGGGAGAACACGGGTCTCAGAGAAGTGACCAATGAGCCCCTCTGGTGTGGTGATTCCGTTTTCGTTAAGAGCCTCCACACTCCTCTCATATTTCAGGTCTCACATGAGGAAGACTGTCTCATGGGGCCCCTTTCATGTATTGGTGGCCTATTATTTAAGACCATCTTGAGTGTGTCCACATTCTGGGGTATTTTCCTATTCCCTATTCTTAAAGGAAATAATTTATGAAAACCCCCAGGAAAGTTCTGGCACAGTGACTACTCAATGGAGCAAGCTGTATTATTTTATTCCCACAACAGTCCTTTACCATCACCTCAAGTGCAATGTCGTATTGCCTTTCCAGGTGCAGCCTGCTGCTCAAGTATCCAGTACGAAGTTTCCCATCCAAGACAGAGAAAGCCCTTGAACTCCGTGCTACATAATAGAGAGGGAAACGTTAACAGAGCAATGATATCAGCTCACACAAATGATTTCTATTATCTTTTAAGCCTATTCTTGGAAGCATGGATTTACAATGATTCTGCAGACGTGTCTCAAACGTGGAATGAATAGGTGGTAAGTGACATTAAGTAAATTTACGGTTTCCTTAAAATGCTAAGAAAGGACCAAATCGGAGACACACACACTCATGGCCACCTGGTGGCCACAATGGTGGCAGCCTGGTGACTCAGAGACCCGCCCATCTGCGTGGTTCCCATGAGCCTGGTTGTACAGCTCTTCCATTTCCAGGGCTGCTGGACCAGATAAGAGAGATGGGGCTACTGGGATGACTTCAGATGCACATGACATTTTGATTTATTCTTTGAATTTTTAAAGTCCCTAGGTCATCACTTTCTAATCTGGCAAGAGGTATTGGAGAAGGGGGACAATAGAAAGAAAACCTTAAAAAAAATTGTAATGTGCAACAGAAAAAAAATCCTCTGTGAATGAAATAAGACCTTTGGGAAATGTCTTGGAACATTATTTAATGAGGATTATTCCAAATAGAGGCTTGGATTTTATTTTGTATCAAATCAGTTTGTTTTAAACATCCCTCTGTCTTGAGAATTATGGTTGGTGCCCTGTGCTGCTGAAGTTTAATTTTTGATACAACCAAACTAGGTTTTAGAGATCCCTTGTGGCAACAAACGATTAGGAATGCATTTTCTTCTTTCCCTTGATAGTCTGAGAAGTGAAAATCTCCTTCGTGGATCAGTGGTCACACTTTCATACCTGGCCTGTGGGGCAAGTTAACTCAAATAACATGGATTCTAAAGTGAAAAAATGTGGTGTGTCTTGCCCATGTGTTTCTTTAATCTATTCTCCCTCACATTTTTAATGCAGTTCAGAAGTCTTAATTCTGAATGTTTATCATCCATATATTTATTTGTGTATTAATTTAAAATTTTGAGAATGAGTGCCTACCCCCCAAGGGTCAGGCACTGTTCTAGGCACTTGGGAGACAGTGAATAAAACAGAGATCTTGGCTCCCATGGACTATCTACAGGAGGAAACAGAAAATAAAAATAACTGCAAAATAGTAAATTATATGGAATGGAGAAAAGGGTAAACACTATGAGAAAGTGGAGGAAAAAAGGAACTTCACAGGAGCAAATGAATATTGTACCTAAAATCTTTAACCCAGAGTCTGACATATAGTTTAGTGTCCCCTCAAAAAAAGGAGAGGTGAAAAATTTTTTTAAATTCTTAAATGGTGTTATTGCAAGTTCTGTTCATATCTAGAAATGTATTATCTATCTCATTTATTTATAAATCCAGGCAAGTGATAGAACTAGGCTTCTTGTTGGTATTTTGGACCAAGGACATTTTTCCCTTTACCAAGTTGGGTGGGATCATAGCCTACAACATTCCAAGAGACCCAGCATTTAACATTCCGGAGGAAGAGTCCATCAGAATTTATTTTTCCCCAAAATCTGGCTATGACTTCTCCCACACTGCCTCATTTGTGTTTTTCATCCTTGGTAAGAGAAAGTTTGGAAACATTTTCAAGGATGTAACACTTTGTAATGTAGTATTTTTACAAGTATAAGTTAATGTGCATGAAGTTGCTTCATCATTGGCTTTTATCATTTCTTTAATCTAGATGTTGGTGTCTTTTTCTTAAAACAAATAAATAACATTTATTTTTCTTCATGTCTCCCTAGGCTGCAAGCAGATAATTTAGCCTAACATGTTAGCTAAGTGCTATGAAGATCTAGGAGAATTAGCAAGTGGGCTCACTGTGTTCTTCGTTTACTGACTTAAGAAAACGTCACTTACTTGTGTGTGTGTGTGTGTGTGTGACAAGTCAGTATGGGTCAAGGAAAGAAGTAACGTTAACAAAGAAAGTGAAACGTTTCTAATGAGAACTCAATACCTTGGAAGTCACTGCCCCCTCTCTATGGTTTTGGAGCAAGATGAAGAAATTGCAAATGTGAAAGTCAGAATCCAGTGTGCCTGAAAGAGAAAGATTGTGTATGTTCTATGGTATTTCTTTTCATCTTCCTCTAACAAAAAAGAAAAAGTGAGAAAATTAAGATGCTGATTACATATGTTTAAAAAGCCAAAGGTTGAAAGGAACTAACAGCAAACTTCTGTCTCAAACGTTGTCAGTTTCGCTGGCCCCCTAAATAGGATGTAGTTGCAAAGAACTGTTTTGCCTTCAAGTTATTAACATCATCCAGGTGAAGGGAGACCCATGCAATTAATATGCTGGCTGCTGCAGCAGCTAACTCAGAAGGGAAAAATGGTTTTAAAATTATGCCTTTGAGGCTCTGGCTTGGGTTTTCCATAATTGGATACAAATACGAAGCCCTGGGAGGGAATTACTGTGAGATTTAGCATGGGATTATTTAATCATGGATTTAAAAAGGCAGAATTCTGTGGGTGCCAAGAAACCACAGAATTTTAAACATAGTTATGGTTACAGAAGAAACGAGCTACCACCTGCATGTCTGCACCTGGTTACTGGGGGAGCGGGATCTGTTTATTTAGTCATTGATCCATCCCTCTCCTCCTTAGGACATCATAGGGCACCTACTGCATGTTGGGCAATGTTGTGGGTTGAATCGCATCCCCTAAACAGATGTGTTCCAGTCTTCACCCCTGGTATGCGTCAATGTGACCTTATTTGGAAATAGGGTCTTTGTAGATGTAACTAAGATGTAAAGTAAGATGAGGTCATACTGAACGAGGGTGGGCACTTAACCCAACATGACTGGTGCCCTTATAAGAAAAGGAAAAGAGGCACAGAGGCAGACACACAGAGAGGAGAATGGCATGTGAAGACACAGATGCACAGAGGGAAGATGGCCTGCTGAAGGTGGATGCAGAGATTGGAGGGATGCAGTTACAAGCCAAGGAATGCCAAGGAGTGTTGTCAGCCTCAGCAGCCCTGAAGAGTCTTGGAAAGATTCTTTCCTAGAGACTCCAGAGGAAGCATGACACCATGATACTGGATTTCTACCTTCTAGAATGTTGAGACAATAAATTTCTGTTGCTTCAAGCTACAGGTTGGTGGTCCTCTGTTGCAACAGCTGTAGAAAACTAATATTCACAGTCTGCTGAGTGCTGAGTGTGCTGAGATAAACCCGTGCCTAACCCTGTTCTTCAGAAACTCCCCGCCAAGTGGCTGGGATAGGAATGAAGATCTGGTGTCGAAAATATTAACTTGGTACTAGGGAGGCACAAAGGAGGGAGGGGGAAAAGCTTTACAGGGAGATGCTTTTCGAGGTACATTTCAAACGTTGGTTAGGAATTTGCCAGACGGATCACAGGACATAATGAGGCTGCTTCAGAGGTTAGTAATCCCATGCTGGAGGGAGCGGGTGGGGAGGAGCATGTACAGGTGACCCTTGAGCAGCACAGGGGTCGGGGTGCCAACCCTCCACCCAGTCAAATCCATGTATAGTTTAGACTCGACCTTCCCTGTGTGGGGTTCCTCCATATCCCTGGTTTCTCATACACTTCACTGGCCACACAGTATGTAGTAAATACTACAGTATTTACTATTGAAAAAAATTTGCTTGTAAGTGGATCAGCACGGTTCAAACCTGTGTTTTTCAAGGGCTAATTGTATACAGAAGAGTAGTTCCTACTTTGCATGTGAGACCTTTGGGTAGTCATAAAAACTAGCACGTTCATGAAGATGATTTATCACCACTTGCCGAGGTTTTACTCTTAGATTAGCCGTTGTCTTATTTAGTTCTCTTAGCAAATTGATGTAGGAACTATCACTACCTGCATTACACAAATGAGAAAAACAGCTCTCAAAGAGTTTCATGACTCTCTTAAAGACTCTACCCCTAGTAACAAGAAGCAATTCATGGTGTGTCCCTCATACTCCGTGATGGACGTCTTTTTAAAATCATAAGCTTGCATTAAAAAGAAAGATCATAGTGCTCTGAATTTGGTTTAAATTCTTCCAGAGTTGATGGTAGACTTCACTTTGCCCATGATTCGTTTCACCGTTTGAAATTAAGTTCTGCTGCACAGGGGTCCTTTCCACAGCCACTTCTAGGACCTCATTCGTTCATTTGTATTCATCCATTCAACACACGTGCTAGCCACTACGCTAGGTGCTGTGCACCAGATGACACCGTGTATGTGGTTTCCTTTATCACATTCGGCATTTGGCTGATTTCTGTCTTATCCCATGGAGCGGACACTGTCTTTGAATTCTACTTGTTAAAAAGCACTGGATGTTAACCAGATGTGCTTCCCCCCACCCCTTACATCTATCGGGCAGCTGCAGGAAATAAAGGACACATTCTTCTATAAATATGCTGGCAAATTCCTTCTTTTGTTTTCTATCTTGCTTAGCACTTGACTGAATATGGGTAGCACATACACGTCTTAGGGATTCAGGCATCTTCCCGGGAATACCTAGTTTGCAAACTTTGTAAAGTATGAGAGCAACAGTAACATCCCTTCATCTCATCCGGTTTTCAGAAGATTAAAATGTCATTGACAAATTGTCACAGCCGAGCTTAGCCGCGAGAGACGTGATGACTAAATGTAATGTGGACCCTGGATGAAATCCTGAAACAGAAAAGGATGTTAAATAAAAACTGAGGAAATCTGAACAAAGTATGGGCTTTAGTTAATAATAAAGTACAAATATTGGTTCATTTATTATGACAACGTACCACACGATTGTAAGATGCTATTAATAGAGGAAGCTGAGTGTAAGCTATGTTGGAACTCTCTGTCCCCTCTTGGCGATTTTTCTATAAATCTAAAAATACTCTAAAATTAAGAAGGATTCAAACACGATTTGACATAAGAGCTATTTTAGTTTCCACCTGGATGATTCCCTCTCTGTCCGTTAATTTGAATCCTTCTTGGCTTTTTCAGATATTTTTTCTGTGATTTAGGAGCTGCACTGGATGGCTTGGGGCAGCCTGGGTTGAAAGCAGCTGAAATTTCGTCTGTGTGGCATCTTTGTCAAATATGAGAAACTGGTGGATAGGAAAAAATGAGGAAGAGTCCTGTCTAGGTAAAAAGTATGCGGGATTCCTGCCAAAAACCCTTGAGGAAAATTCCTCCCTGAACTGAAATTTATTGACTGAAGTAACTCAGTCTATTTCAGAGATCATCTTAAAAGCCATATCACATGGCATGTCTATCTCAAAGCCCTCAAGTAATTTCAGGGTGAGCTTGTCAGAGCAGAAATGTTTCCCTACTGCTTTTTAAAAATAATATTAAAAAAAATTTTTGGAGGCAGTAATTAAGTTTATTTATTGTAATGGAGGTACTGGGGATTGAACCCAGGACCTTGTGCATGCCAAGCACACACACACTCTGCCACTGAGCTATACCCACCCACCTCCTACTGCTTTTTAAACTGAAGTCTGTTTTCATTTTTCCATTTAAAAGCAATACAGACTCATTTTAGAAAATATAATATTAAAGAAATTGAAAAAATACTTTTTTTTTTAACTCAGAGTAAAAACTACTAATTTTTGGTGTATTCCTTTCAATTTAAGTAAGTCTCACTTTACAGAATTCTTGGTTAATTTATCAGAAAATGCAAATACTAAAAGCTTTTTCCTAAATCAGAGTTTTTTCCCTAAGCTTTTTAAATAAAAATAAGTTATCTTATTTTATCTCTGGAGATCTTGTTTTCTCTTTCTTTGTTTCTTACCAAACTTGAAAAACCTAGCGGCTTTTTTTTTTTTTTTGTACGCATGAAAATTTGTCTTTAGTTATCGTCCATTCAGAGTGTTAAATGCCAGCAAATTCCTTCTGTGTTCCCTCGTCTCATCCTGAACATTTCTCCTGCTGTGCTCTTGCAGAATTATCACTGAGGAGTAAGCATTTCTGGGAAGAGCTCAGAGATGGTACCCGCACGTTGTCAGAGAGGGAGCGTTTGGGGGAAAGTCCAGCATGCACTGGATGCCTGCTGAGTGCAATTTCACAGGTGAGAAATGGTGGACATTCTCTGTGACCCCAGACTCCCCATCTCTCCCCACCTTCAGCTACACTAAATCTCAGATGACCGGACTGGGGCCGGGGGAGGCAGTGTGAAACAGTGGGAAGGAACAGTGGCTTTCCTACTGGACACACCTGCATCTGCATCCTGACTCCATCACTCACCACAAAGAGCAATACCCTCTCGCAGAGCTGTTGTACCTGAGGAATGATGTACACAGGGCACAGTCGCTGACGCATGCTTGCTGAACAATAAATGCCAGTTACTGTTCATTCTCTTCCCTCATGTTCACTGTGTGCCCCTTTGCTTTGGTACCCAATTCAGTCACCTCCTTTGCCTATTTGATAGCTTCTTTTACTCAGGTTACAAAAATAAGGAGGCAAATGTGACTTTGAATATCACTTGGGAGGGCATTCTTTGGTATTCGGTTTAGCTTTGGTTTTTCATTTTTATTCTCATCGCTTTCCCTTGCAGAGATTTAAAAGAATCCTCCTCCCTTGCTTTTTGTCCTGCTTTTCAATTTGACCTTGGTAGATGCAGTAAATTAACTGATCCATTGAGTTTTGTCTTTTATAGCCTGCTTACCTCAAGGCAGTGTTACGTGTCTTGGTTTTCATCCTGTTCCCAGAAACAGACAGACAGACATCATAGAATGAACTGATATAGAGCTGATGCTTTCTAAACGCCAGGTATAGCATCTCTGAATTTAAAATAGCTTCAGGTGTTGTTGCTCATGGCCAGCTATCATTCTTTTTCAAACCTCCTGGGTTATATTGATCATACCATCAACCTTGAACCAAGCTTTGACAGTGAAAGATGTCCCGTAACCTGTTCCCTTGGACCTCTCCAGAGTCGGGTTGGCCTGTGACCTACATCACATTAAAAACCAGTTTGTGCCCAGGATTACATCATGCTAGTAAGGGTCTGCAGGCTTAGGGCAAGGAGCCATGAAACTTCCTTCTTCTAAGCTATGGGCTTTGCCACCTCATGGTGTTTACATTTTTAATAGGTGATGAGAGAATTTGCAATAGTCTGTGGACATCTTGACCCAAATATGGAGTGATTTGAGAAGTTCCTGGCCATAAATGAATAGCTGCTGTTCATGCCCTTGTAGCCATTCATCACTAGCAAAGTCTGAGCTCATGTCTGCCTCTTAATACACAAAGAGTCTATAAATTCAATGATGGTAGAACTATTCTTTGAGAACATTAAATTATATAGTGGGAATTTATCATATAAGTCTTGGCCTTTGAAATTCATCATTCTGAAGACAGATTATGGCTCAATGTAGCTGTAAAATTACTCCCAAATAAATATTCTACTTGGAGAGAAATACAATATTTGCTCAAACAGAAAGCGGTGACAAACACGATTCATTTCCTGTCATTTGATATATGACAACGGTCTTATCTTTCATGATGAAAATAATGGTAAAAGGTTGATATTTGGAGTTGTTGGGGAAAAAAAGTTCCTATTAATTAAGGTTTAGCAAGTATATTATAGGAGCTTGAGGCTGCATTGCTGGATGGTTGATAAAATAATTAGTTCAGGAACTACAAAAACTGTCTTTATTTTTTTTGCCTGGCTCTAAGATTCTGCAAAGTCACAAGTTTTAAAGGAGCCATAAATGTGGACATGGATATAAACGAAAATCTTTTATTATTTTAGTTTTACCTCAACAATCTAATTTTAGCTTGTCCTTTAAATGTGTTGCACTTGAAGGACTCACAGTCATAAAAATCTTGAGTTCCAGAGATGCGAAATTGGTACGGGCTTGCTTCACGGATTTAGACAAGACCAGCCTTGAAACTGTCTCAAAGCCTTAGAATTCCAGGGATGGGAAATCGACTTCAGTGCCTGGTGTAACTGATCACTAGCCAGAAGTTTTTAGTGAAAGAATAAGTCTCATTTCATAGCAGAAACCCATTTTATTTTGTTTATTATGGAGATTGAGCAAGGCTTAAACTAGTTAATCAAGTGACTTATGATATGATGAGCATTCTGCTGTCTATGGCCATTAATGGACTAACACCCTTTTTTCATTTCTGGTTGGTTAGAAATATTTGGAGCCCAAATCACTTTGCATGGTATTTAACATGACGGAATCTGGCCTCAATCTCCAATGCTTTATCTAGATCAGCTGGCTCCTTACTCTCTGAAGATGTTGGGTGCTTTCTCATCTCTGCATTATTGCTTTGTCACGTGTCCTGCCTTCCATGACCTCCTCCACCGTTAGCTGGTGAATTCCTCTTTATCTGTCAAACTTCAAAGCACATGTCGCCATGTCTGAGCACCCTTTGCCAATTTCTCCAACCACTGGCAGAGGACATGGCTCCCTTGATATTTCAGTGCAAATTATCCAGCATTTATTCTCTTCTCTCTGCTCCTAAAATAATTGATTTAGAAGATAAACTCATTGAGTACAGGATCCTTGTCTACCTTGCTCACTGCTACAATCTGATGGTCCAGTAAAGGTCAAATAAAATGCCTAACTCATAATAGGCACTCGCTAAAAATCAGCCCCATCTGTTGACATGGTATTATTGCACTGATGTTCACCCTACCGTATTTATTTTTAACATTGTGAACAATGAAGACACAACATTTTTTGATCATTCCATTTCGGCAGGTACCTGTCATCTCATTGTTGAATGAAAAAAAAAATTGATTTGTGAGACACTGTGCGAGCAATGTCTTTAAGAAACTTATGTTTCCTTCTGGCCACTGGAGCAATTTAAAAGAAGAAATAAAAGACGTGGGAAACTGAGCCATATTTATAGCGCATTCAATCCAAATTAATCTTTGGGTCAATTTTCTATATTTTATAGGTGAAAATTGTTTTTCTTTTGACCTGAAATATCCTGGAGAAAATCCAATTTTCTATTTGGAGGTGCTGTATTACAAAATCACGATGGGTGTGCTAAATTGCCGTGAATTACAGTGATTTTCTAATAGGACATCATTGCAGTTATCACCTTTACATGTTATCTCACACTTGTCCCAGTCCTCCTCGTCATCTTTCTTCTTCTTCTTCTCAGTACTTTAACCTTGAGCAATTCAGCTCTCACTTTAATAACAGATATTTTCCAAGCAGGATGTAACTATATTCTTTGATAGCTGAAAAAAAAAAAAAAAAGAGGCTGCAAGAATATGTTAAGTGAAAAAGAAGCAATTGATCAAGCAATTGAAGAGTAAAAGTTGGAAAAAGAATTCAGCCCAGCCTTAGGAAGTCTGTGAACCAAGGACCAGTTAGTTGTCTGGTGGATGGTACCCTTCATTGTGTTGATGCTTTTCAAGGACTGGCATTCACTGTGGCATTTACTGAGTGTTCTTCTTGTCTCTGTCCTGGCCCTTTTCCTCTTTCCTTACCCCTTTCTCACCTCCTAAAAAGTAAATCTCACTTCTGCATCTCTGGGCTGGACGGACACTCTGAGTTCCATATCTGTATTTCCCATTGCCTAGTCAGTATATCCATTTCTATTTTCCACCCATACGTCAGAGTCAACACATCTCAAACCAAACTCACAGTCACCTCCCCCAGTCCCCGAGATGTCAGCTGTTACCAGTCCCATGAAATAATAATACAATAATAAAAATGAAATTAAAAGGTTCTATCAAATGTGTTTTTCATCAACAGTATTTTTAATGCAGGAAACACAGGGCTTTTTACGAGTCCACACTCCCTCTCCTTTTAAGCTACAAGATGCCGCGTCATCTTTCCTTCCCTCTTGACCTGGGGATGCCGACAACTGTATCACTTTCGCCACGTGGCTCGCAGAGCGTCCGATGCCATTCTGGAATCCCATTCTCTTTTTAAAGAGAGTCCATTTCAATGCATGTGTGATGAACACAGAAGCGTTAGTTTAACTTGAAAGCTAGACATTCGGACTTTTCTCAGATTTCTTAGGCTTAGCAGCTGGGATAAGAAATAGTGTCTACTGAGTATTCACTCTGGGTCCTACACCACACTGCAGACATACCAGTCTTCCTGACAGTCATATAACCCAGCGTTATTAATACTACCATTTGGGGCTGATAAAGAAGCATGTTTAGAGGAATTTCCCTGAGAATACAGACCAATTAAGTAGCAGGGGTAGAATTTAAATCCAGAGCTGTATCTTTAAAAATGTCAACCATCTCCTTCTACCTAGGTTGCCCTCAGTTTATAAACTGTGATACTTGAAATAAGCCAGACACAAAAAGACAAATACTGTGTAACTCTACTTATATGAGGTACCTAGAGGAGTCAGATTCATAGAGGCAGAACATAGAATGGTGGTTGCCGGGAGCTGGAGAAGGGTGTTCTTGTTTAATGGGGACAGAGTTGCAGTTGGGGAAGATAAAAATGTTCTGGAGATGGATGTGGGTGATGATTGCACAACAGTGTGAAGGTACTTAATGCCGCCGAACTGTACACTTAACGATGGTTAAAATAATACATTTTATGTTATGTATATTTTACCACACTAAAACTGTGATTTTTTTCTGTATACGCTCACTAGTTAACAGAGAAATTGTGAAAATCAAAGACAAAGGCACCAACATTTGAGAGTCTGAAGGAATTAAATAATGTTTTGCCTCAGGCAGAGAGCCATACAAGCACATTTATCTTTCTCATCTCAGGTCGCTGTTATTCTATTATTTTTATTATAAAAGCTTTCCAGAGGCAATTTTTCCCTCTAAAAGGCCGATTAAGACTCTCCCCTTTTTGTAAAAAAAGAAATATTTATCCCCCAATTACTGAAACTGAAAGTGTCATAAGGAGCAAAATGTGAATTGTTGGGAGAAAAATAGATGTGCAGGACACAGCCCCCTAATTTCGTTTCGTGGCGTGCCCTTCATTTAAGCGGTCTGATGCCACCTTGAGAGGGGACCGGGGAGCGACCTTCTCACAGTGCAGGTACTGCGGGAAGAGAAGAAATGGTGGGCCAGATGTAATCCGGGTGAGAAGGAGACAAAGCAGTGAATATGAGTGGAGACCTGGATACAGTGAGGTGCTGATTACTTTCATGCATCAAGGAGCTAGGAGTGGTGATTAAGCAAATGAATATAAATCCTATCATTTTTGCTTTCTGACTTCCCTTGGTTTTATCTCCATAGGGAGCCACTCAGCTCCGATTAAGTTTGGTTGCTAGGTCCACAGCATGGAGCAAAACCCGGTGGTCTCTTTCCTTTGCATTTTATCGAACACAAATAACATGTTGGAGGTTACAGGGAAACGCAAAAGGGAAAGACACTATGTTCTGGAGAAGCCACAGGGATGTAAGAGAGAGAGAGGAGCAAAGAGGGCAGGGTGTGCTCAGGGAGAGTGTGAGATGAAGCTGGGGCTGACTACCCAATGCCATCGGTGGTCTTTGCACCTGTTCCCCCAGGAGGCATCACTACAGATGTATTCTCATTTTCTGTCTTGGGGTTTAGTTGACTCTCTCTCCAGTTCTTCAAGGACACCATTCACCTGATCTGCCGTGAGATGTAGGTTAAGAGGCTGCTTTTCTAGCACCAGCTTCCATCTGCCATAATAAGTGAGCTTCAAACTGTTTCTCAACCCTGTTATTTCAAGTTTCTTGCCCTCCTCCCTCTTTGAACTCCCTTCTTGCTGATGTTAAATGTTCTTGTCAAAAGCAACTATGTACAGGTCATTAACAATAGGACGGGTGATTAGACTCTTTCCAGACCCGAGGAATAATGCATGCTGCCAGCCAGTGGGTTTACTGCCCACTGCAGGGCTCTGGGAAGAAAAGTGTCACTGAAGAGCATGCTGTGCAGTTTCTGAGATCTGAATGATTTGTAGAAACAGTTGCATTTTGGCGTGTGCAGGAAGAAAGTTACTCTTCATGAACTCTATTCTTTGGAGCAAAAGTAGAGGAAAGGAAAGCTTGTCTAGTTCTGTTTCTTTCAGATTTTTCTCCTTCCTTTCCCTCATCTTCCCCCTTTCCCTGCTCCTTTGTGGTAACATAGCACTCAGTACATTAATCCAGAAGCGCTACCCCTTGTTTTTGCCATTTAATCCATGCTCAGAGGAATCATTGCACTACTACTTAAATTCTAGCCACATTTCCTCTCTGGTTTCCTTTTTAAAATAAGGCTTCTATTAAGTAAATGTGTTCACAGGACAAAGTGCTGTTGGTGTAACATGGGTCCCGTTGGTGGGTTCACTGCTGGGTATTCTTTCTAAATACTTCACATTTTCGAGCTTTGTCTGGGGATCTGTTTGGTAGGACCTAGCGGCTTGCAGAGACTTGCAGAGAAGAATTCACTGAGTATGAAAAAGGACAAGATGCACAATCTTAATCCAAGATAACAAGGTTAGTCACTGGGAGAGACTGGTTTTGAGACCAGCATTGTACAGGTGACTTAGACTGTCCTACAGTCCACTCCGGAAAGACTCTTACCTGTGTGCTAGAGAGAAGGGGTTATAATAGACAGTGGGAACAAAAGAAGAGACATTATTTTTCTTTCTCTTTCTGGCTTACTTCACTTAGAATGACCATCTCCAGGTGCATCCATGTTGCTGCAGATGGCATTATTTTGTTCTTTTTCATGGCCAATTAGTATTCCATTGTACAAATATACCACAAATTCTTTATCCAATCATAAGAAAACAAGTATAAAAGAACACAGACAGAATGATTCCATTTATTAAAGAACCAAAATCAGACAAAACTTAGCTATGTATTGCTTGAGAATACACATACATGTAGCAAAACTATAAAGGAATGCAGGGAATGACAGACACGAAGATAAAATGGTGGTCACGCCTCTGGGGGGCATAGGGCTATGTACTGAGGGAGGAAGTAAAGACTACAGAGGTTCTTGAATTGGTCTTTCTTAAACTGCATGGTGGGAACCACCATGATTATTTTATCATGGTCCTCCAAGCTGTATACATATACCATATATACTTTTAAAAATATATGCTATACATTTAAAGTGTGTGGTTAATACTTTTAAAATTTTTAAAAAAGTAATGTAAGAGATAAAACAAGTCTGCATGTAGGCAAAGACAACTGTTAAGAGTTTGTCAGTGTCTTCATGCATGTTTGGGGTCAGAAGAGCACATCCACATTTGGTTTCTTCACTTTTATATCATTTGGGGGGTCTTTTGTTTGTTTTTTATTTCCTCACAATCACATAGTAGTTTTGAATTTAAAAACAAGGACAATAATATTTCAATGGAAATCTTTATCTATGGTTAGGACAAATTCTTAAGCATTTCAAGGTAAAGTAAAACAAAACAAACCCAAATGTCCTTCAGCAAGTGAATGGTAAACATACAGTGGTGCATCCATAGGGAACACTACTCAGCAATGGAAAGGGACTGCTAGGTACTGATACACACAACAACTCGGGGACGTTGCACTGAGTAAAAGAAGTCGGTCCCAAGTGGTTACAAACTACATGCCTCCATTTTTATGACATTCTCAAAAATACAGAACTACAGTGAACTGCAGGGGAGAACAGAACAGTGGTTGCCAAGAGAAAGGGGTGGGAGAAGGGAGGGAGTTTTTGAGAGATGTGAAACTATTCTGTAAGCTGATTATGGTGGTGGTTTCCTAACATATGTGTTACAAATCATGCAACCATACATCCTTCACAAACACTCACACAAAAGTTAATTTTACTATATAATTAGAAGGAAAGGAGGGAAGCGGGGAGAGAGACAGAGACAGAGACAGAGGGGATGGGGGAATCCATCTTTAAATGCAATCCAAAAAAGACAAAAACTCGAATTCGAAAAGATACTTGCACCCCAATGTTCATAGCAGCGCTATTTACAACAGCCAAGACGTGGAAGCCACTTAAATGTTCATTGACACGTGACTGGATAAAGAAGATTTGGTATGTATATATATTGGAATATTACTCAGCCAAGGGGGAGGGGTTGGGAAGGGACAGGCTGGGAGTTCAAAATTTGTAGATACTGCCAGGCATATGCAGAAGAGATAAACAAGAATGTGCTGTGTAGCACAGGGAAATATATACAAGATCTTCTGGTAGCTCACAGCAAAAAAAAAAAAATGTGACAGTGAATATATGTATGTTCATGTATAACTGAAAAATTGTGCTCTACACTGGAATTTGACACAACATTGTAAAATGACTATAACTCAATAAAAATGTTAAAAAATAAAAAAAATAAAATAAAATAAAATAAAATCAGCACACACACAAAAATGATTTGGTATGTATATATACTGGAATATTACTCAGCCATAAAAAGGATGAAACAACACCATTTGCAGCAACATGGATGGACCTAGAGATTCTCATACTAAGTAAAGTAAGTCAGAAAAAGACAAATATTATATGATATCACTTATATGTGGAATCTTTAAAAAACTGATACAAATGAACTTATTTACAAAACAGTAATAGACTCACAGACTTAGAAAACAAATCTGTAGTTACCAAAGGGCAAAGTGGGGGGGTGGGAAAAGGAGGGATCAATTAGGAATTTGGGATTAACAGATACACACTACTCTATATAAAACAGACAAAACAACGAGGACCTACTGTATAGCGTAGGGAACTATATTCAATATCTTGTAATAGCCTATAACAGAAAAGAATCTAAATATTTTATATATATATATATATAAATCTGAATCACTTTGATGTACACCTAAGATTAACACATTGTAAGTCAACTATACATCAATTTAAAAAAATGCAACGTTGTATTCTGTATAGGATCTGGGATCAGAAAATAGATGTTAGTGGGAAAAAAAACTGATGAAGTCCAAAGAAAGTCTGTAGCCCCATTAGTAACAGTGGACTGATTTTAATTTCTGTCTCGACAGATGAAGCAGAGCAATGTGAGATATTAACATTAGGAGAAACTGGGTAAAGAGTATAGAGAAACTCTCTGTGTTATCTTGGTAATTGTTCTGCAAGTAAGTCGAAAATTACTTCCCCCAAACATTTAGTATTTAAAAATCCAAGGAAAAGTGTAGATGCTATAACTTTTATTTTCAAAAAATGGAGGGAGGAACATATCTGCATATTTGTTTGTATAACCCATATATATCTCTAGGAAAAAAACTCAAGAAATAATATTAGTTATTTCTACAGATGGAGAAGAGGGTCTGTAGAGGACAGTCACATGAGGAATTTTTAATTATGTACTTCTTTTATATTTTAAATTTTGAATCATGTGGAAGTATTCATTATTTTTAAATGAAATTAATATTTTAAAAAAACCCAGGTGTTGAATTGATTGGCCAAAGGCTATGTGTCTTTTATACTTTGATACCCACAGTCATATTGCCTGGGGAGAAGTTCCCCATGAATTGATAAGGAAATAGCCCCGGGTTCACAGTAACAGTTGTGTAATTCATTATTCATCTTCAGTTGTGTCAATGCTTCTAGCAGCTTCTAATCTCTGAAATCTGAACCATACCCAGCCCAGGGCAGCTCTGTCAGGGCACTCAGGTTGCAGGAACAGGATTCTCCTGGGAGGGTCTCATTGAGTTATGATTTGCGGACCCCAGTGCAACTCTGCCGTATGATAGGATAAAGATCGTCTGCCCTGTGGATGGCATTTGTCATTGACTAGCAACATCCACAGGGAAAAAAAAAAGAAGTCACTAATCCTCTTCTGTGCTTCTGTGGAAACAAATGGCTCTTCCTGCAAATCTCCAGAGGGGAAGAAGTCAGTGGGTGAACCCCGCTCTGCAGTCAGTGGTCCTTTCTGCAGGAGTTGGGAAGATGTGGCTTTCTCCTCCACTGAAAAAAATCATTTAGTATCTTTCCTGTGTCTCTGATACCAGTACGTATTCACATTCACCTTAGAAAAAGGAGAAAGGGGGAAAATACTGGTAGTTACCTTCTAAAGTGGTTTTATTATTCAGTTTTTAAATCTTCACTTTTGACAGAGCCATCCATAAGTTTCAAGAGCCAGAGTGTGACTAAATAAATAGCCTTTAAACACCGTTCCCTTATCTCTGAAAGTGGAATATAAATGACACATTTCTTCACTGCTTATAAAGCTCCCCAGACTTCGGTACTTCCGTTGGCAATAGATTGTATACCCACTGGGGGTTTTATTCCAAAGGACCAGGGAATCATTCCTTCAGTTCTAATAATATGTATTTTTTATGTCTATCACTCTGCAGGGTGGCTGCCTATGGCTGCGCTGATGGTGCACGGCAAAACTCCAGGGAGGGTCTTTTCACAAAGACTGGGATATGAATAGCAACCCCTAGACTTGTGGGAAACTCCAGTCCTGCTCCCTGTGAGCTTTGCCTGAGAACAAACAGTGAAAGGATTATGAAATACACCACCCTGTGTTGCCAGAAAATGCAACCGGAGGGCTAAATGTGTTTGCTTCCATTTGGATTTTTACATTGGCGTTTACATTGACTTGATTATTTGGGAAGACTGAATGTGCAGGGGGAAGAGCACTGCCTAGGAGCCTGGAGTTCAAATTCTCTTCCTCTCTTCCTGGCCCTGTTGCTAAGCTAACCATGAGGCGAGTCATTGCCTCTCTCCTGGTCTGGGCTCCTGCATTTGTAGGGGTAGGGGGGACCAGATGATTGCTGAGTGTCCTTCTCTTTTTAGAGTTTGATGGTGGTAGAATGTGGGTTCATTTCTGCCATCCAGTTAAGTTTTCAAACTCAAAAAGAGTTTATGAATAAGACTGCAGTTTGGAATTTGGACTTAGCATTGCAGGGAAGGGAGTGTCCCCTGGTTTGGGTGGGGTGAAGGAATAGGAATTCTCTCTAGAGAGGGAAGACTTTTCTCATCAGGCTTAGGCTGCCGGGTGGTACGTCTTGCCTACTGGGAAGGAGAAATATAATGATGATAATTTGTTGGTTGGAATCACGCCTCACAAGAAGCGAGGGAGAAGTAAAAATGCAGAACGAATGACTAACCTTTGCCTTGCCTTAGCAGGAAAGCTGGTGAAATTTAGAAACATGTTCATGTCTTTATTCACCCAGGCTCTCTACCTGAACCAAAAACTATTCGTGAAACTTTCCACATTAAACTTTCAGTTCCAGTAAAGTTCATAGCAGCTCCTAAAACTGCACTTGGAGGTGACAACATAACATTCCTTTGGGTCTGATGCATAGAGGCTCGGAGTGTGAGGGATGAAAAAGGTTTCAGAGGGGAAGAGTTGGTCAGCTGTGTTTCCACCATGTGCCGAACACTTAACTTACATTAATGATCCTGGCTGGATGCTTTATATGTATTATTTCCAATCCTTCTAAGGATCCTACAAAACAGGTAGTTTTTACCAAAGAAAAAACTGAGGCTCATAGCTGGGTAAATCACTTACTCAGTTTCACTCGACTCTAAGATGCTGGTTTGAGTTTTTAACCCAAATCTGTCTGACTCCACCCTCTAAGTTGTGTTCACATCAGTGAACTCCAGGGAACAGAAATGATCCCCTTTCCTCTGTTTTATTGTGTGGATCACCTAGAATTTTATTTCCGTATTCACATAATTTTCTCTTCTCTAAGTCAGTGAATGTCCCGAGCACAGGGAAAGTGTTTTATTGGCCTCTGAATCCTCAGTATCTGGCAAATGGTAAATGCCCAGAAGACATTTGTTCAGCTCAAGTCACACAATTAATTAGCCACAGAGCCAAGACTAAGTCCAGACCTCTTGACTCCTGGTCCAAAACTATTTCACCACCACATTATTACTTTTAGATTTTTAATCACATCCAATTTCCAGATTATTCTCCCCATAAAACCTCCTACTTCCCACATCCCAAAGCCTGCACATTATTTCTTGGAGAAGAGGGAAGGTTTTCATTACAACTACAAAGGCTTGCATTTATCGAAGACTCACTGGGTGCCGAGAGCACAGCCTCACTACGTGTTAAGCCCTTTCCTGTGAACTGGCCCATTTCATCCTTATGGTTCTCAGACAGAAAGGCTGTGATTAACCCCCTTTTACCAACGAGGAAGCTGAGAAATAAAGATAGTAACTGGTCAAGTTCTGAGAGCTGGGAAGAAAGTGCAGAGAACATAGCTCTAGACTCTAAGGTGTGATCTGAAGGTCCGAGCTCCCTGCCTGGGTGGGAGCAGAGAGGAGGGAAAGTTGCCACAGCACAGGTCCGAGGTTCTCTCTCTTGATTCTGAGAAACCAAGTAGGATGTGTGTGCATGTGTGTGTGTGTAGTAACTGCGATATCCTGATCCTTAAGGAACATGGAGAATGCCAGCTTCCAAGGGCCATTTAACTGAACTCACCTACTCCTTTTAATCCCTGAGAATTTCTCCCCAGAGCTTTTGAAATAGGTTGCTGAGCACTTCCCACGTTGAATCTGCGCATACGCTGGTTTCTGACAAGGTCACGTGGAGGATAAGACCCAGAGCGTCCCAGGGAGATTATGCTCAAATTGCAAAAACCTGAAAATGCATTGATAAAGGCTTAGCCACATTACTCTGAAGACTGTGATGCTGTGGGAGATTCATACACAGCAAACCTCACAAGGTTCTGAGGCTTATATCATTTTCTATGCCCCTCTTTTCCCCCTGGAGATTCTGAATCCCTCCTGGAGATTAAAATGTAATGATACAGTGAATCGAAAGAGAAAAGCATCAAAAAAAATCATACTTGGAAGCATTATGGGATATTTATGACATTAAGCACCAAAGTGGAAGGGGATTTAAGTTCAGGAAACAACTCTGACTCACACATGTATTTGTATTTGTATACATTTAAAAATAACAGGATTGGAGGCAGCAGCTTTGCAAATTTCTAGCCAGAGCAGTTGAGGGGACAGCCCCTCGGGGAGGGGGCACAGGCTGGCCTTAAGGGGGGTGACTGCAAGGGAGAAGGCGGTGGGCAAGAAGGTCTGGGTTATCAACCGCAGCAAGTACAGGATTATCATAAATGGTTAAAGTTGCATAAAAGACATCATTTCATCACTGGGGACTTTCAGTAGTTCATTCATTCTGCACATGCTGAGCTTGATTCTAACCACTGGGGTACACTTGGCCACAAAACCTGCAAAGTCAGCTAGCTCCGAGCAGCTTCTCTCCTGAAAGTTAGTAATTTAGTCACGTTCACAATCTTATTAGCTTTTGCATTTGGTCCCAAACAACAACAATAACCAATGTGGAGGTGTCAAATGATGATAAAGACACACACAGAAAACAATTTAAAGAATTCGCTTGGGATGCAAGAGATAAACATCGTATCTAACAGGAACGCAGGGCAGTGACTCCACCAGGGCAGTTTTTCTCTAAGGAGAAAGACCTTGCCTCCTGAGGTTGGTTTAAAGCTTATTCAGTATCTTTAAAAGTGAAGCTTATTTCACTTAATATGACAATTTCTAGGTCCGTCCATGTTGCTGCAAATGACATTATTTCATTCCTTTTTATAGCTGAGCAGTGTTCAGATATATATAGATATAGATATCTATATCTATATATATACACCACAACTTGTTTATCTAGTCATCTGTCGATGGACATTTAGGTTGTTTCCATGTCTTGGCTATTGCAAATAGTGCTGCTATGAACATTGGGTGCATGTGTCCTTTCAAATTAGAGCTTTCTCTGGATATATTCCCAGGAGTGGGATTGCTGGATTGTACAGTAGCTCTATTTTTAGTTTTTTAAGGAACCTCCATTCCATCCTCCATAGTGGCTGCACCAATTTACATTCCCACCAACAGCGTAGAAGGGTTCCCTTTTCTCCACACCGTCTCCAGCATTTATTATTTGTAGTATTTTTAATGAAGCGTAACTGAATTGCTTTGCTGTACATCTGAAACTGACATTGTAAACTGACTATATGTCAATAAAAATAAGAATTTTAAAAATATGATAATAGAACACACACACACACACAAAACAAAACACCAAACAAAACTAAGTTTGTTCATGGGAAGAGTAAGGCTGCCTGGGGCAGGCGCAGCTGCCCAGGAGAAGGCACTCCAGGAGCAGAAGGACACCTGGGATCCGCCCCCAACCCATACCACAGCACACACAGGGGACCCACCCATGAAGTGAGCCTTCTTAAAAGTCTTGGATGGCAGCTTTATGGGGCACCGACACCCGATGACATTCCTCATGAATTCTAGTTTATCTGTTTATTTTTTGTCTCAAGTCAATATGCTATTGTGCTGTCTACTTTGAAAATTGTAACCTTACAGCCTAATTGTTGAGAAATATTCCTGCGAAAGGCGAGGTGGGGAAGTGTTGTCTAAGTGTGTGGGCTCCATCCTGACTTTCCTGGGCTTGTAAGCACTTCAAGAAAGATGATGTTTCCCAGTGCATCCCAATGGACTGATGTGTTACTTCTAATGTTGTGCACCCACCATTCAGTCTCCAGGCAGGGAGCTCGCCAGCCCCGAGTAAAAGCATTCGCCTTTGTCATAACCAGTTGGGAACTGGTATTGATTGAACTACATCTTTGGGAAAGAAAAAGCGAGGATGACACCCGGGTCTGTCATGCCTGATTTACTTGAGAAGTGAGAAAAATGCTGACCTGGGAAAGTGGTGACCTCAGAACTAAATACATGTGTGTCAGATAAACTGCGAGCTGCTCATTGCACGGGGGAATCGGCACATCTGGTGATGGGAATATCGCTCGGCGGGATGACCCAGCTGGGCAGGGGAGGGAGGACATAATTGAGCTTGTTTACGAACACTGCTTGCTAACTCAGCTCTTGGCAACTTTGGGGATGACCTTTTCCCCTCAGGCCTTCATGTTCTTCTTTCTTGTCTTGGCAGCTACCAAAATGGAGGTACTAGTTGTGAGATTAAGTCTGTCGGTCAGCAACGCTCCATGTGATTCCTCTTCTCTGAGGAGATACAGTTTTAGGAAACCCATGACTGCAGAGTTCCCAGCTTAATCTTAATTTCCCTACATAGAGGGAAAAAAAGAAAGAAAGAAAAAGAAAAAGACCAGACAGTACCAGATTTGAATGGGAGAGTAAACATAAGTAGTTTGCATTCTCCAAATGAAAATACTTGCATGCATGTTTACTTTTAAAACCTATTTCTGGGGCAGATTCCCTGCAGTGCCACTGGGGAAAACAAACCATCAATGGCTGTTTGGGGAGCCTTCTGTCCAGATGAAGTGGTTGTGATAATTCTGAGAGAGATGGCAAGGTGGAGGAGAACGAATAGGCGTCTATAGTTGAACATGCCTCTGCTTGAACCCCGATTCTGCTGCTTCTTGTGGGACATTTGACAGATTCCCAAACTTCAGCTTTCTAAGCTGTAATATGACACAGTAATACGTGTCTCAAACAACGGCCGCGAGGAGGAAGTGATGTGATACACGGAAAATGCCAAGCAGACTTGCTGCCCAGTAAGTGATGACCATCATTCCTGCTTTTGAAAGTGGAGGGATGGATTGAAATCCACAGAGCCATGAGCTGCAATCTCAGTATTTACCTTAATTCCAGACAATACATTAAATGTATCGGTAAAGAAGAAACTTGTTTCAGAGCGTACTTTGTGGTTTAGAAATTGAGATGTGTGCTGCTTGTCTGTCTTAACTGAAGGCAAACAAGTGTCACAGTGGCAGGTACAAAGCAGGTGGCTTAAACAGGTCAGAACTTGAAGCTCTGCTCCATATGTCAGTGGTGGTCTAACACATTATCAAAATAACACGCATTCCTCCATTGTCAAAGATTCCAAAAATACTGTTTCGTGACAACCTCCCTGGATTCTCAGTAGATTTTACGCAAAAAGGCTCTACCAACTCACTATGATTCAACAAAAGTTTAATTCCATTTTTTAATCAAATGATTCCTTTTTTATAATTATAATTGAAGGCTTGTATAAGATGCCTTAATTTGTGATCATATGCCATCCTCACACTCTTCTTTGATCTTGTCATATTTGTAATACCATGACAATTTGGCCAACAGCAACCTCTTTTTAGAAAGGTAAATAAGAATAATTGGTCTCATGGGACAAACAGGATGCATCTGGACTACGGAGCAATTTTCAGACATGCTGGAGAAATGCTGTATTAGAGAAATAACCCGGAATATTTTCCTCTCATCCCAGCAGAGAAAATCCCACCATCAGGAAGGGACCCAGTCGAGATACGTACCCTGCTTATCCTCAGATAGCTTTGATTTTCCGCTTCCATGTTTTATAAATATTGATGACACTTGCAAAGTTCTGTGCCTTTGTGAATTACATTTAATATCGTCTCCATTACTGTTGTTATTTTGCTACCATGGTGAAACAATTTTCTTGAAATTAAGTATCATGAAAAATTTGAGACTAGGTCTCAGCTGAGCAATTGAGAAAGACAGATGTGATGAAATTAAAGGATGATGAATAAACACACTTGTGCGATGATTTAGAGGACACCCGTTTCTTCAATGAAAGAAGGAGACTCGATGCAAAGCATTTGCTTTTTGTTTAGCGATCTCTCTTACCTCTTCACTCATTGTTGCTTCCTGACACAAGAGCCATATCCAGGCAACAGTCTGACTGTGTTCTGAATAAGCCGTATGAGATACCAGCAAGCCACGATTTTTCCTTTTGTTACTAATTGGTCATAAATTCTTGGAATGTTTATGAACTAAAGTAGCAAGCTCCTTTGGCATTATACGAACCTCATCCGGAAGAAAGAAGAAATTAAGCACCATGTGTTTAAAACCTATTATATGGCAGGGATGGGACAAAGCCCTGTAAAACCATTGTCTCCCTCATCTTCACTGCAGTGGTGGGAACCAGTATTATTTCCCCCTTTTATAAAGGAGAAAGTGAAGACAGCAGGGGCTTCGTCAAAGTCTCATGTATAAGATTTGAATTCTGGTTCCTCTGATCTTAAACATCATGACCTTTGCCAAAACTGTTATTGAAACATCAGTAAAAGTGGATGTAGGGTGTAGATTTGGTTACCATGAACTTGCACATCTGGGAAGGTATGGGGCAATTTGTAATGTGAATGAAATACTTTTCATCAAGAAATAGGACACGATTACCTAGTTTCTTGGAGTTACACACATTGACCTTAATACTAAATTGGATTGCCTCTATCTTAAGGTAGCAAGTTCCTGGCTTGCCACACTGGGAAACCTCTCATGGCCAGGGTGCTGCCAGCAGCCTCTGGGAAGGCAAAGTGAATGGACATGTGGGAACTAGAGACTGGCCCTTCACGAGGCAAACTGTCCATGCATCTAAATCTTCAACAGCCAACCGATGCTAACATGAGTCTCTGAAACATGAGGTCATTGTGGGAAACTTGCAGGTAGCTAAAGAGTTAAAAGCAAAGAGGCCGAGACTGAAATCCCATGCTCTCTCATAATTCCTGCATTTCTTTTTAAGACAGGTAAGAAGGGGACAGGATTCGTTTGCAAAGTCAGTGGAACTTTCCAATCACCTTTCTCCCTATACAAGGATCCCAGCGTCTTGCTCAGTTTAAGATTTTCAGCACAATGAAAATTCATTCCACTGGACGGGCAGGTAATGCAACTTCTTTTCACAACAACAGCCTTCTTTCTTTGGAGGCATTTCAGCCCGGCCATTCAGGTTCAGGAAGTATGCGAAGCAGGTTGGTAGGATTTCAAGTTTCAGCAGTAAACTCTGCAGGCAGACATTGCATTAAGCAGAGAAAGTCAATGCACCATCCATCAGGCAGCAGATTCTGGCATACGCCATTTCCTCACTGGACCACAATGTATCAGAAGTATAAAATAAGTTTTCACATGAAGTGGGATGACATAAATGAAGAGTGAGCCATATGCTCAGCAAGACCTTCTGATTACAAGAAGGCTGGTTTTTATTTTTTTCCCCAAAAGTCATTCAAAAAGAAGAAGTAGCTCCCAGTTATGGTATCAAGTGATGTAACTGAACCGCAGTCCCCAGTGGAACCTGAAATGTCACATACTCAGCCCATTCGCTAGTCAGAGCAGGTACATGCCTGTGCAGACACGGCCACCTTGGAAGAAACCTTGCGAGGGCTTGGTTTGTGGGCTCTGAGTTGACTTGCATTGTGCATGCACGTTGAATAATGATTGCAATCTGATTTCATTCCGAAGAATTACCCTTTGTAAGTTCCAGGAGGTGATAATACCATGACAGCTTCCTTCAGCATCCTGCATGTGCAGAGCACATCAGGTGTGCAAATGCCATGAGGTCCAGGGCCCTGGTCCTCACAGTGTACAGTCAAGTAGAGTCTGAGTCCCACAGAGGATGCCTCATAGGAAAAGGCAGTTGGGGAAAGTGTTTTAGATCTTAAATGCCAATCAAGTTCCAAAAGGAAGTCATGACAAGGCTAGGGAAATCTAGAAAGGCTGGCAGATGAGGTGGGATTCTGATTTTGCTTTGTAAAATGGGTAGGTTTAATTAGGAAGAGAAGGAAGAGAGGACAGAATGAAGTCAGGCAAGAAAGCACAGGTATGCTGGGCAAGTGGAGAAGCAGAATTTTCTGGAATCTTGAGTTACTTTTGAAGAGTGGTTAGAGACTGGACTGGAAGGGTTAACCAGGGCCAGCTTGTGAGTGGCTTCGGATGGAAGGCTATGGAATTTAAGCTTTATTCTGTCTATAAAGGTGGTTGAATTTACATTTGTGTGCAGGACAGATAGCAGGGCATAGGAGAAGCTGTTCATCCCCCAAGTGTCACTGAGAGCTTAGCGAGGGATAGACACTTGGGATGCAGAGAGGAACACATCGGTGATCATCTGTAAGAGCTCACAGAATAATAAGATGGATGCATATGAACACAGTTTTGCCATACTTAGCATGGGCTTTAAGAAGGAACCAGAAATGAAGGGCTATTAAGGGACCACCATGGTCCAGGTGGGATGGAATTCGAACTTGAACTAAACTGGAGAAACAGGAATGTGTACCAAAGAGGGCTCCCAGGAGTGACTCAAAGTCAGAACTGACATTTCAGAAAGTCCGGAGCAAGAGGTCAAGCAGGAAGAGAGGGTTGGAGGTCGCCTGGGTGGAGCTGAATGGAGGCGATGCTGGAGGTCGCTGAGTCAGCAGGCTGCGCCTGAACTTGGGCTTGGAGACCCCAAAGGGGAGAGGAAGGAGAAGCAGGAAAAAAGGCCGCAGTGAGGGAAGCGACAGCCACAGAGGCCACCACGAAGAGAGAGCTCAGAAGGGAGTGGTCAGCACGGATGCATATTTGTCCCCTGTCCAGGGGTTGCTCCACTGGCCTGGGTCTGGGCGAGGAGAGACGTGCTTGCTCTCAGTAGCTTCTTTTCTGCATTAAGAAAAACAAAGGCTGGGCACAGAGAGGGTCGCTGTTGTCCACGCAGAGCAGCTTCACCTTTGCCTTGTCCTCAGAGCCCACCTAAGGTTTGCTTTTCGATGCTGTTCCTCTTCCCAGTCAGTTCCTCTCCACTTCCTGGAAGAAGCTCTTTCTGCGCACGCCCACCTCCTGCCCACCTCCCACCCACACCCCATCCCCTTCTTTCTCACTCAGCGGTAACCCGGTTATGTGAGTTTGGATTTTGATATCGCATTACATTACCAAGATGTCTTTGAGTCCCAGGTTTCTTACCTGGAGGAGGAAAAAAAAAAAAAACAAAAAGAAAGAGATAAGAATATTGACAAGAATGAAATTGAGAAAAATCTTGATTAGATGCTTAATATATTGTCTGGACAATTGCAGGTTCTCACTAAATATTGATGACTCTCTTGCTTCTTTGCTTATTAGCTTTTCTTTTCTTTTTCGCTTTCTTTTTCTTTTTTTTTTCTTTTTCTTTTTCTCTTTTCTTTTCTCTTCTTTTCTCTTCTTTTCTCTTCTTTTCTCTTCTTTTCTTTCCTTCCTTCCTTCCTTCCTTCCTTCCTTCCTTCCTTCCTTCCTTCCTTCCTTCCTTTCTCTCTCTCTCTCTCTTTCTCTCTTTCTGAGTGCTGCATTTTGGTGATCACATTTACTGGAAGGGTTGGAGAAAAATTAAAATGCCATTTAGCTTAAGAATTTGTGCATTATCTGAAAATTAACTTCTTTCAGGAATGGAAGAATTCTTGGTTATTTCTTAATATCAAAATGGACACAGGTATCTCTCTTGAATATCTTCTCCATTTAAAGGGGCCATCATAGAAGTTCTCCTATTTTCCACACAGGATAAATTCTTTGTTTCAGCCAACACTCAATGGCGGGGCAACTAGCACAGTGCCATCTCCCCAGACAGAGAGGGTTGGAATATTCCATTTTGTTGATTTACGTGTCTCTGCATGTTTCTTCATCGATTCCTATAGTTGTCACAGAGTCCTCCACATCTCCCAATATCACATTTAAATGTTGATCATCATGTAACCTGCCTCTCTCTGTCATTTCTCATTTTCACATAGACTCGCTCATCCAGGCTGAGCCTGCTGGGGTCCAGGGGCTCTTCTGCAGTGTTGGTACTTTGTGGCTTGTCCACGTCGCCTGCTGTGTTTCAACCGCTGTGCCCCGAGGTTTTCAATAGCTAGTGAGTTAGCATACAGAAGACACTCAATGCTCTTTGAATTAATCCTCCTTCTTGTCTCTATTAAAAATTAAACATTTTAGGGCAGGGTCCTCTCTGGGTCTGGTATGTAGAAGCTTGTGCATGGTGCCCACTGATAAAATCTTTGTTGAATAATTGAGAAATATTGTTAGGAAAGCAAGGGAACTTCCAAATGAGAGCTGATTGCAATTTTACACTGTGCGTGTCTGGAGAGGAATTGAGTTTGAAACCCTACGTCTCTCCCAGCACAGGCTCTGGACCCAGATTCTCTCCCAATCTCCAAACAAGTCCCTGCTTTTATAGTTTAACGAACCGTTGCAGTGGCCTCAGGAACACAGAAGGAATCATTAATCAGAGACACATATGCCACATCTTTGGAATCTGTCAAACCCGTACCTAAAAAATCATCTGTGTATATTCCACAGTGACAAAAGCAATACATCCTAATCTCCTACAGAATATTAAATCCCACCACCAAAACAAATGCCTTGTGACAGGTGATTGATAGGTGTTTCCCCTGACAGCTGCTGGCACAGAAATCCCCCCTCAAACCCGTCTCTGAAAAAAAGTAGAAGAGCAGTTTGAATTCCCCAGCTAGCGCCCACCCCACACCACGTGGTGCGGCGTCTAACTGCCTCACCATAAAAGACGTAACATTCAATTGACCTTTTACTTATCTATAAATGCAGAGTGAGCTGCGTGGACCCCGATCCACCAAGGAACCATTTCAGGAAAATTTATTTCCTTTTACTATCCATAAAAATAAATCGCTCCTCACAAAGGAGAGACAAAAAATCCACTCTCTTGTCCTAATACGATTATTATGAAAGGGATGTTTTCTCTGAGCAATCATAACGAGGTGGCATGCTGTCAATTTTTTATCAAGCTTTGTTGCCACACTCAGATTGTCTGGGGCTCCAGGGAGAGAGCATGCAGTGGGCTGGCTTTGTTTTATTTTTGCTGATGTTGTGATGGATCAAATGTTTCTAATGCAGGTAAATTTTTATCATTGGCCTCCCAACTTTTCCCCTGATGCAGGATGAAAGATGAGGGGAAGTGTGGAAGCAGCTTTAGACGAGGGAGAGTGATGCTGGGGTAAAAATGTGCATATGCACAAGTGCACATGTGAGTGCACACACTCGCGCTGGATGGTGCTCCGTGCTCTTCTGGCCCGCAACAGTGGGAAAGAAGTTCTGCCATTGTGATAAGAAAAAAAAACTATGTCCTCCAGCTTTGGTATTTCTCAATAGTCTTCACTTTAAGGGTCTCTGTGACACTTTGCTCAGCTCACAGTTGGTCAGGGTGGCTGTGCTGCACGCTGTGTTGTGCTCCTTTGAAGCCAAGGATGAAATTAACCGTGAGTATAGTCAGTATCCACTTCGTACCAGGAAAGACACTCTTTGCTTTACAGAAAACCCCATCTTCATGAGAGGTTGCTGTCTCTTTTTGAAAATGAAGAAACAGGTTTGGGCAACCGAGGAACTGGGCTAAGGTCCCACAACAAATGAAGAACAGAGGGGAGAGAGCCACCTTCTCCAGGGTTAGTGGGGTGATTACTCCCTGGTAAGGTGTGAACTGGAAGACAGGCAGGATGGTGTTCTCAGCACCTAAGGCAGGTGGAGACACGGGACCCACCGGATGAAGTGGGACAGTCTTGCCAGACAGAAGTTTAAATGTGGTTGAGGCTCCAGGAGAAACAAATAATTGTCTTTCTCATTGGATAGGCTGTTGTGAGCAGAACCATAGAGGTACAGTAATATAAGCTAAGAACAGACAAGGAACAAAATTAAATTAAAAAAATCTTTAAAAATTACTTTCATATATAAAATAGATTTAAAAAAACAAGGACTTACTGTATTGCACAAGAAACTATTTGAAATTTTCTAATAACCTGTAATGAAAAAGAATCTGAAAGACAATAGATAGAGATGTTATAACTGAATCACTTTGCTGTACACGAGAAACTAACACTACAATGTAAATCAACTACACTTCAATTTAAAAAAGTAATAAAAATTAAATTAAATTAAAAATTACTTCTATTATTGTGGTTTACTTATTCTTGACATTATACTTGTAATAAGTTAGAAAAAATTTTATGTAATATATATTTTAAAATGCCTCTAAGCAAAGAGAAGCATATAAAACCACGTGTCGGTTAATTATCCACATTTTAAAGTATATCCTTATATATATATATATATATATATATATATATATATATATATATATATATATATATCCATCCTTATAGCCTTATCGTTTTGAATTAAATGGCTGAGCTTTGACGGCATGAAATGTATTTTTTAGTCTATTCAAGTTTTTATTTTTAAATTACAGTTAATTCTGGTAAAGTATAATTTACTAAAATATTATGGGCGTACATTAAGAATATTCTTTCATGGTATTTTAAAAAATATCTTTTATACCTGTAATCATGTCTCCTTTCTCTTTCTAATATTGTGTGTGTGTGTGTACACCTCTTAGGTTTGGTTATTCTTAATCAGTTGTTCATCCTAGGAGCCCTGGTTTTTTAGTTAAGAGACCACATTTGAAGATTTGAAAACCCTTTGCTATGGGGTCGGTCATAGCTTTCTGTTGTTTTTCAGTGAACTGAGCTATGAGATGCTTTTAAAATAAAATACTTGATGGGTTCATACCGATGGATATTGCCAATTCACATTCAGAACCACCAGCAATCTTCTTAACCTCACCAATATGCCAATGTCACCCACACTGACAATCCCACTGATCAACGAAACTGACATCATCTCTCATCTGTTTTGTCCAAAGAGGCACACACCACGGTCTCAAAACTGTGATATAAATGCTGCCATCACCAATGTTTTCTGAAAACATGTCAAGACTCTTTATTTAAAATCAGTTTTTAGGAAATATCCCACTAGGAACAAATAGTCAAATAATGAAATTTCTCTGGGTGGTTAGGTCACCAGCTGACTCTTGGCAAGTCCTAAACAGAAATGACAGCCTCACTCACAAACTTAAATGTGCTCATCCCTTCTCCGGTTCCTCACCTCGGTACACCATGGTCTGGTCCCACCTCCCTCTACAGGTGCCCTCCCTGCAACTTGCTGGGCCATTCCACCCTGTGGACTTGCTGAAATGTTGGCTATTCCCAGAATAGGCCACGGTGATAAAGACACCTGCACTTATGCCTGGGAGTTTGGGACTTGTCAAGGGTCAGATGACTTGGTGCCATGAGCTGTGCTTTTGGGAGTATGTCTGGGGTTCCTGAGAAGGGTGTACCTCACCGCAGCATTTAAGCAGAGGGAATGAGGGCTTTCCAGACTGACTGCTCCAGGACAGGGAAAGGAGTGTCTGAGGAACCACAGATGTGGGCATGGAGGTGTCCCATCCACCAGCTGATGAGGGTCAAGCCTGAAAAAGCTTGTGGGCTGCATCTGGAAGCATCTTTGGTATCCTCAGAGCCTACACTTGATTGTGAACAGCCTAACCTGAAAACCTTGAATAACCCTGGGGTTAGCAATAAACTTTGGGGGGTGGTGGTGGTAATTATGCTTATTTATCATTTTTTAATGGAGGTACTGGGGATTGAACCCAGGACCTCGTGCATACTAGGCATGCACTCTACCACTGAGATATACCCTCTCTGCCAGCAATGAACTTAAAAAAAATCTTACTCAGCTTATCTTGTAGAATGTGTAAGAGTCAACCATATATCTATACTTTCTAAGTCAACGTCAAGTAATGATAAAGGACTGAGTGTCTATGTGTGTTTGAGTGCGCATGCCTGTGTGTATGTGTGTGTGAGAGAGAGACAGAGAGAGAGAGAGAGAGAGACAGTTCCAGAGCCGCCTTGAGCCCTGTGGACGGGAAGCAAGGATAGACACTATCTTCAAATGCTAGAAACATTATTTACAGATCCCTTTCCAAGAGCAAAGAGCTCTCCCAAACATAGAAGTAAATAATGTATTCTTAACGGAGAACCTGCCATAGAATAAACATTTTTTAAAAAGGAGAAAGATTTTTAAGAAGAATACAAGTAAATCTTTTTTGCAAAAATCCTGTCAATTAGGAGCACATTTCCTTATTTTTTCCAAAACCGGACTGCCCTGTCATTACAGGTGCAGCATGTTGGTTTCTCAGCGCTTACGCTCTATTTGTTTTTCTGTTAATCAGTGTCAGGCGTCTATAAGTCAAATATGACTACTTTAATCTAGGCTTTCAATGTGTCTCTGGGGTTCTTCTCACACTTCAGTTGGACACTTAAGCAAGGGCACCACACGCTGTTCATCCTGCCACACATCCCAGTGAGCCCACTGACTGACACTGTGCCCAGCCTGGCCCACACTCAACGACCAGTGTAGAATCTGAATGACCTGTCTACCACGTGGATAACTTACTGACCACAGCTGTCATGCCACCATGTTTTTTTTTTTAATTAAAGTTGTATTTTATAAAACGTGTGGACGTAGGATTGCAGAGAAAGAAAACCATCCAGCTTCGTAGCATTTCATGGTGTATTACCTAGAGTCGTGAGGAAATTAATCACCCCGTCTGAAACTGTGAGACACCCCATTAAGCAAACCTCCAGAATGTGCATTCTCTGCCCATGGCTCCCAGCCATGCACTCCACATCTGGTTCATTTTAAACGTGGCTTGTGCATGTTAGTGTGAGATGAGTGAACAGGCACCATGCCTTACAGGAATATTAGAGCCAAGGTGCCTCTGGGTTGACCAGTTATCAACAGGTCTTTAGCACAAGAGGGGCGACCAGGAAATTGAGTTAATATTTATTGCTCGATCCCATCACTCGCATGACCTTTAGCCCAAAATGGACTCCAACTACAAAGCTACGTCCCTAGAGAACTGAAACTCGGCATTGACTTGGTATTGCTATGACTGTGATTTGTGTATTTATACATAGAATATATATATATGGCTTAATACATGTCAGAGCTAAAACTCAAGTGGCGATTGGTATACACAGTAGGAAAAGATAACTTGCAAATTCTCACACATGTGGCTTTGATTAAAATGTCAATTTCTAAAGATAATTGTTTCCTTAAACGATGGTCACAATGACTTAATGTACTTAGTAGTAGGTATAACTTTTTTCTGGTAAATATGTTGGAATTTCGTATAAGTTTTTTTTAAAATATTAAATCTTGAATATTAAACAATCAAATGTTTGAGTTCTAATACCATTAATTAATGTAAGATTATTTATAATAAATTTTTATAATAGACAGAAATAAAATCAAACATAAATGTTTTAAAATTTTTTCTAATACAGTCAAATAATAGCATTAAAAAGTTTTGGTCATAATAATTTATTTAGACAGATTCCATGTAACTGGAAAAAATTAAGTTTTTAGTATCTATGATGTAAAGATAAGGAAAACACAATATTTCATAAATTGCATAAATTGATACAACCTTTATCTTTATGCAGGGCAATTTGACAATGTGTTTTGAATACTCTAACTCTGTGAATACTGTCTCAGTAAGTCTATTTCTAGAAATTTAACCTAAGAAAATAATGAAGAGTGGGAGAAAACTTTCAGATACGTGAGAATTAGTAACAGCCTCATCTGTAACAGGGAAAATTTGGGCACAACCTAAGTGTATAGCAATCTGAATTGGCTAAATAAAAAATACATATATTCTTCACATACATTGTCTATATAAAAATATGTAGGTTACATATATACCATATATAGTAGTATATATATATTAAATATATCAGTGATTTTTGTCCTAGTTGTGGTTTATAGATCTTTATAAAAAAATATTTTGTGTTGTCTAAAGATGCACTTGCAACATATTTTTAATTAGAAAAATAAAAGTTTTATATTATGAAAGAGAGTCTAATTTAAAATTATTTTAGATAACTATTTTATACAGTGGTTAATTGGTGGGGTTCCATTTAAATTAGTCGTTCAAGAAATACTTGAGCTTATAACTGTGTATGGTCAAAAGAAGACAAAATTTATAAAGGAAATGAGTCTGATTTCAGAAGGCATGGCTCAGCAAGTGAAAAATGCTGCCAAAAATTAAAAGAGAAAAACCCAAAATATTATGTTCCCGAGTTACACTTATCTGTTAAAGGCAAAAACAAACAAACAAACACCAAAACCCACAACAGTTTTCTTGCGCGGTTATCGTGTTAACAAATGTCAGGACATATCCTCAGACATCCTCACTGCAAGCATCAGGAATGAAAATGCTTTTGTAAAGGAGTTCAGACTCATGGGACATAGTGAAGGTTTTATTATCTGTGGTCCAGACCGGGTCAGGGTGACCCTGCTATGTTTGATTTATCCCAGGTACAAAATGCCTTATTTTTTGCCTACCTGTGGTTTATAAATTTCTTAGTCATATTGGAAGCAGTTCAGGTATTGTGTTTTCCTTCTACAGTCCCTTCTCACAGTCAATTTCCTGCCATCAACTTTTGTGGATTTGACCACAAAAGTTGCTTAGAAATTTTATAATTTTGTATTATTAATTTGATAGTGTGAATCTTGAAGAGGTTTTAAAAATACAGTGTAAAGAGAAATGCTGATTGACGCTTACACATTTTTGTGTCAGTAACAAACTAGGGATATATGATATTAAACTTAAAAGTTAATTTTGATCTGGAAGTTTAAAAAGGTTCTGGATTTATCATTTCCTTTTTTTTTTTTTTTTTTGTATCAGAAGTATTGTACTGTCCACATCAGTTTGGTTGAGATTAGGAATCAAGAAGGTTATTTCATCAACCTCTGTCGGTTACACCTGCGGACCCCTCCATGCAGGGGTGTCCTTTTTCTCTGGGTACCCCAAGTTCATTTTCCTGGAGTGCCAGGGAGTGACATTCTTTACCACCTACGAGTAGATTTTATAAGCATGGGGCTCCTGTTAATTGACTCTTCCTGGAGTACATTGTAAATACAATTTCTTCATGTGAAGCATGTCCCTTATTCCTTAATATTGAGCATGCTTGACTTATTTAAATAAAATCTGGGGCTTATATCCAATAATACTCTGAGAGGAAAGAGGATAAATTATTCCTGCTTGCACTCGGGTAGACTTTATCTCAGTAGATTCTCCAGAAGTCACTGCAAAAGGGAGTCTCAGAGTCAGAAATTTTAAGAGAGTTTATTTTCAGTGTGTTCAAGAAAGTAAGATTTTGGAAAGACTAAAATCTTGCATCACCAAGTTTTTTAAAAAAAGTATTTAGAGTAAAAGCAGTTAGATTTCCAAGATTATTATATTTGTTTTAGTCTGTTCATAGTCAAAAAAGAGCAACTGATTCATATGATTGATTGAATTTGGGTTAATGGGAGATACTCAGAGGTTTATTATTTGGGGAAACAGAACTGGTCAGAGTGACCCTGTTATTTTTAGTTTATTTCAGAGTTCTCAGAGGACAAAATGTTTTTGGTGTTTTGTTTTGTTTTGTTTTGTTTTGTTTTGTTTTGTTTTGTTTTGTTTTTCCTAATTGTGACACGTGTAGGATTTAATGATATTGAAAACAGGGCATAGTATTTTTTCCTGCAATATAAAATGATTGCTCTGAGTCTCTTAGAGCAAAAATACTATATGCGTATTAGATATGGCGTAGAGATTTTCAGCACCTAGTCACACACATTTTCCTCCACTTGCACTGCTGGGAACGCGTTTCTATCTCAGTACTAACAGTAATCTCCTCAAATGTACTTTATTGAGAAAAAGGAAAGGTGCCTTTCAAATCTCCTAGGATTTACTTAGAGCTAACTTGTCAGCCTTGGGTAAGTTCAAGGGTTTGAGCAATAGATTCAGTTCCTACTCCTTTTTGAGAAAATTTGGCTTTTATCTCCTTGAGTGATATGAAACAATAAATACAATCATGTCATCATGAAGAAGGGCATACATGGCCACCGAGCAGCGCAGCCTTCTGGGAAGGGCTCTTGGCCAGTTACATAGGAGATGGGAACCCTCTGGAACTGATCAGTTCGTTACACAGGAGATGAGAACCCTCTTGAACAGGTCAGTGGGCTTAAGGAGTGGCTGTAGGAATAAGTGAGTAAAACTGTAGTGGTCTCAGTGGGCACAGCGAACTTTACGCCTGGAACTAAAGAAACAAAGTAAGTACATCAACCCTCAAGACCAGACACCTAGATCTTCTCCCCAATGTAGGTTGTTTTAAGATTAGGAAGTAAGAAAGGGTGTTCCATAAACATCTAACTGTAATGATCGCTAACCCTCATGTGCTAATTTTCTATAAATGGCAAAAGCCATTAAATCCTAAATGACTCTGGAACTGTTGGCCTTTGGCTGGGACTGTGGCTGCAACATGGCTTACGATGCCTGAATCTTGTGCACGTCGTGAAGAAATACCATTGAATGGGTTGACAGAGCAGCTGCAAAATCAGATGAAGGAATCCTCTGAGCCTGTAATTCTATACTGCAGGCATGGCTTCCCCCACCTCCTCCACTTCTGGCCATTAGCTGAGGAATTTGCAAGTAAGAAAACAATTCATTTAGACCCCAAAGCTAATTGGAATCAATAGTTAATGTTTCTGCTCAATTCTCCAAATTAATTACAAAATGATGTATGTTCACTTTGATGCCAGATTATAGATTTCTATCTAAAATTTCCCTCCAGGGGCACCTTTTCTGCAAGATGTCAGCTCTGGGTAGTTTGTCATGTCATCCCTTCCCCCATTCACCTTCTTAGCTTTCTCCCCTTGAAATTTTGTGTCGAGGGCAATGTTAAAATGGAGGTAGTGAATCAGCTGCCCTTGAGATGAAGAGAATGTGCCTGGAGACACGCTCAAGCAAGCACCGGGAGGTCATGAGGAAGGTGAAGGCAATCAGAGCAGCAGGAGGAAACCTTCTCCTCAAGGCGCTGCCATTCCAGCCTGAATCTTTCTCCTACAACATCAGCTAGGGAGGCTCCCTCAGATCAGCACAAGTCAAAGGCATCATAAAAGGTGGACTGCAGCCAATAGTTCTGGTTCTGACCTCTCAGTGAGAAGTCTGGATTTCAAGGAGTAGAGGAACCTCTGCTTGTCATCTGGAGGCCTTAATGTGGGATGTCCGAGAAATTTCAGGCAAAGACGGCAAAATACCTGTTAGATGGTATCATTGGCAAGGCAACTGGTACCCACAGGACACTCAACACACTTGCATTTTTATGACACTGTGATGTTTAATAAGACATATAGATTTGATCTTCATCTCTGTTTCTGGGGCAGAGCTGCTGAAGAGCTTGGATCCCTCCTAAGGATGGGGGCTGGTTGCCAGGCAAACTAACCATGTGATTCGGGGGTTTGAACTTTCAGTTCCACCCACCACCTCCAGGGAGGGGTGAGGGGAGAGGGGCTGGAGGTTGAGTTAACTGCCAATGGCCAGTGATTGAATCAGTCGTGCTTAGGTAATGGAGCCTTCATAAAAACCCCAAAGGGCCGGGTATAGAGAGCTTCTGGGTTGGTGAACACTTGGAGATTTGGAGAGCTAAGGAGAGTAGCACTGGGAGATGGCATGAGAGCTCCACACCCTCGCTCCACACCTTGTCTTATGCATCTCTTCCACCTGGCTGTTCCTACGTTATACCCTTTTCTAATAAACTGTTAATCTAGTAAGTAAAATGTGTCTCTGAGTTCTGTGAGTTGCTCCAGCAAACTAATGGAACCTGATAAGGAGGTCCTTGGAAACTTCAGTTTGTAGCCCGTAGGTAGGTCAGAATCACAGATGACAATCTGGGCTTAAGACTAGTGTCTGAAGTGAAGGAAGTGGGGTCAGACAGATGGTGCTCAGCCCTTAACCTGTGGCATCTGATGCTACCTTTGTGTAGACAGTGTCAGAACTGAATTGGATTTTTGCTGGTATCTGAGAATTGCTTGTTGTTGAAGGGGAACCATGCCCCCACTATACACACACATGTCGGAATTGGGTTCAAGAACCCCAAAGAGTTTTACATGTCTTTTACTTGGTTTTCCAATACAGGAGCCCTACATTAAATCTGGTTGTCTCTAAGCCTGTACATGTAGTAATGTAGTAATGTAGAGAAGAAATAAAGAAAAATAAATTTGTCACAGTGGGCTTTTCTTGTGGGAGAGTAGGGATTTGAAGTGGAGATAAAGTCTTGTCTATTCTGATACCGCTCAGAAACTGAAATGTTAGGGGATGGTGGGATGCACAGAAAGTCCTCGGATAACAATAGTGTTGACAAATACTAATGGCTGATGCAAGGTGGTGGTCCAGGGTCTTGGGTCAGAAGACCAAACTGTTCCTCTGCTGACAACATCTTCAGGACTCTAGGTATATCACAGGTACAAGAAATAAAACTACTGAGTGACTTCTTCATGCTGATACTTTACATATTACCTCATTTAATTCATCTATCAGTTCTTAGAGGCAAGTAGTATTACTCACACTTTCCACAAGAAGTAATTGGGAAACAGAGGAGTTCACTGACTTGCAGCAATGACATAAAGGAGGAGGTGCATCTAGCTCCAAATCTTAGGCTCCTTCTGCCCTTCTGAATTCCCAGAGGGGCCCTCCCTGCATGATGCAGCAGATCCCCCTCTTAGATTTCATCGAGGCAACGTTTGCTTGTAAGCACAACACTATATTAAGAGATGCGTAAGGCTTACTCCACTTAGACGATCTCCAGGTGCATCCATGTTGCTGCAAATGGCATTATTTTATTCCTTTTTTATGGCTGAGTAGTATTCCATTGTATATGTATATCATAACTTCTTTATTGAGTCATCTATCGATGGACATTTAGGTTGCTTGCATGTCTTGGCTATTGTAACTAGTGCTGCCATGAATGTTGAAGTAAGCCAGAAAGAGAAAGAAAAATACCATGTGATATCACTTACATGTGGAATCTAAAAAAAAAAAAAAAATGTACGCAAATGAAAAGGAATGGAGGAGGGATAAATTAGGAGTTTGGAATTAGCAGATACAAACTACTACATATAAAACAGATAAACAACAAGGTCATATAGTATAGAACAGAGAACTATACTCAATATCCTGTAATAAACCATATTGGAAAAGAATTTGAAAAAGAATACACACCTATATGTATAAGTGAATCACTTTGACGTACACTGAAAACGAACACAGTATTGTAAATTGACATACTTCAATAAAAAAAATAAAATTTTTCTTGATGGAAAAAGAAGAGATAGTAATGAACTAGGGCTCTACCTCTCTTTATTTTTTGCAGTAGAAATCAGTCTTTCTCACCATCTTCCTAAAATAAAAGAAAGCAGTGCCTCCCTTCCACCATTCCCTACAGGGTTTGGAATTTTCACTTTCCTAATTTGTGAAATCAAACCCTTGGTCACATTTAAAACTGATGAGACCCATGTTAAACCCACCACCTTAGTGAGTAATACTTCCATGAAGGGAGCAAGGGGAATTGGAGCCACACTGACAGGGGTCCCCTCTTCCACACTGTGGCATCTGTGGGTAATTGGCAGTGCACTGAATCTCTGAGCCTCAATTTTCTAATTAATAGAATGGGAATAAATGGAACATCATATAATTTTTGTAACTGTTCATTCAGAGCCTCACGGGAACAATGGTTTGTTTGTTTGTTTGTTTGCATGAAATATTTCTGATACATTCTATTTATATATCACAAATATATTCTGTTATCTTTGCATGTCCTGGGCAGTGTTTATCAGCCACATGAAGCTTGAGTTCATCCATTTAAAGGAAACCATCCTGAGGGGAGTGATGGTAGGTGGCCCCATGGGTCTCCGGCAGACTTCCTGTGTACAGAATCATGTCATGCACCAGGGACTAGAAAGTCAAAGGGTAAATCTGGAACAAATGTCATAGAACCAGGAGGGAAAAGGTCAATAAAGGAAGAGAAGTTAAAGATTAGAAATGGTCATTGAGAGATGAAGGCCACACTGATGTCTATGATTATTGCCAGGAAGGATGGACTGAACGATTATACCAGGCTAGTGTCCCTTTGAAATGGCACCTGTGACATCCAGGTGGAGTACTGAACACTGTGGCCAGCAAACAGTTTGATTTTACCAGGATTGACCTTGCTTCGGAAAGGCATGCAAATGTGTGCTCCAAACAAACAAAATGTTATTTAAATTGCCAAGACACAAGAAGAATAACTACACACCCATCCCAGTGAGACAGATGTTGCAGTGGTGAAAATTATAATCTGAATACAACTTGTTTGTTGTTGTTTTCCTCGCCAACTTGGAAATAACACAGGATTCCAGGGTTCATTTACAGAAGGTGAAGTCAGAGAGAAGAGTGGCGTAGACTAGCATGACGCCCATAGGATGTGAATTCAGGCAGAATGCCTATGAATTCAGCGGGGCTCCTAGTTTAAGACATGGGGTCAATCCAAGATTCAGTGTTCTTATGGCTGAAAAGAAGGATGCAAATGGCAACTTGGAGTGCTGACTGAATAGGATAAAACAGCAACAGAGAACATTTGGGAAATATTTACTGTTACAGGCACGGCTTTAAGCACTGTATGTGTATTCTTTTGATCCGCCTAATAATCCTCGCAACTCTCATGTTACAGTTGAGGAAAAAGAGCACCGATAGGTTAGCTTAGCTTCCTGAGATCACTCAGCTAGGGGACACTGGGGCAGCAATAAAACCCGACAGCCTTCAGCAAATTCTGTGATCCTTTCCCAAGGACGTTTCTAAAAAAAAAAAAAAGAATTATTGAAGTACAGTTGATTTACAATCAGGTGTACAGGAAAGTGATTCAGTTATACACATATATTCTTTTTCTGATTCTTTTTCATTTTAGGTTGTAAAAGCTATTGAATACAGTTCCCTGTGCTATGCAGCAGGTCCTTGTTGTTTATCTATTTTATATATAGTACTGTGTATCTATCTGTTCGTCCCAAACTCCTGATTTATCCCTCCCTCTTTCCCCCTTTGGTGACCATAAATTCGTTTTCTGTGTCTGTGAGTCTGTTTCTGTTTTGTAAATAAGTTCATTTGTGTCATATTTTTAGATTCCACATTTAAGTGATATCATGTGATATTTGTCTTTCTGTGTGTGATTTACTTCACTTAGTATGATCATCTCTAGGTCCATCCACATTGCTGCAAACGACATTATTTTCACCCAAGTACATTTACTAGAGAGGAGGCCAGGATGCTGAGTAACACCGAGCATCTTCTTGACGTTGGTCCTGACAGATTACACGTAAACGACGTGTGCGAAGGGCCTGGCGGCGCCCGGCACACAGTAGGTACAACAACGGGAGGTGGGGGGAAAGCCCGTTCTTGAAGGTCTCAGGATAAAAATAAAGAATGATCTTAAAAACTTCAGAAGTTCCTTTTCAGTCTTTAAAGAGGTCTTCCACAGGCGAGCAAGAGGAAACTACAAATCTTACACGTTAAACATGACATGCTGACTTTGTAAAGGTAAATTCAGTTTTAGCTTGGAAGCATGAAAGTGAAGTATGTAAAGTTCATGCCGCCAGAGCGCAGAGGGCCTCAGACAGCAGCACACCGGGGAGCTGGGGCGGCGGGGTCGGGGGGAGGGGAGGTGGCCGGACGGCGGCTTCCAAGGAGCCTGGGGGGCCAGGAGTCAGTCTGGAGTCAGATCCTGAGTCAGATCCGGCCGCATGGACTGTTGCGTCTCCAAGAAACAAAGCCCCGCGGACCTGGGAATCCGCTCGTGGCTGCACATCTGGAAAACGAAGCCCCGGGATGAATTATGCACGGATTATCTTGCACTTGCCCAGGAATTTCTGTTTATTCACAGTCGAGGAGCATAAAGAAGAAAACCTGCTTCACACCTGGCGTTTAATTTAGAAGGGATTGCTTCTCGAGCCAGAGGAAAAGCCATCTGAACTGCGCTGTCTGGCTCGGCTTCAGGGCTCCAGCGGCCAAGCCCAGCGCTTTATTTCGCAATGCGCCCTGTAAGTGTGCGCTCCGGTGGGAGGGGCGGGTGTGCCCAGGACCACCCGTGTGTGTGCAGGCACCAAACAGCCCAAGTGGCAGGGACCCGGGGCACGTCCAGCCCGATAGATCGCTAAGCTTCTCCCTTTTCCCAGATAGCGCCACCAGTGTCACCAGGATCAAAGGCACAGCCCAGATCTACACCGCCGAGGAACTCCCCAAGCATCCCTTTAATTTTGTTTGAAATTCATCTTACTCTTTGGGGTTGCTAAGTGTGGAAAGTTCTTGCAGAAACCAATCCATTCTGTTGGCCCCAAAGCAACCGTTAGTTGTGTATGTCCAAGCACGCATCTCGTCAAGCACTGCTTTGGGGGTTTTAAGTCAAGTTCTTCCTGCTAAAGAACCCTCTTTTCCTCCAATGAAGTCCCACCTCCTCGTTAAATATAAAACCCCTCGTCGTTTGTAGCTCACCAATGTCCAAGCCGCTTAAAGATACTCCTTCAATCAAACCAGACGTCTGTTGTCTGCACAGACGCTTTCCAGGAGGCACAGGGCACTTATGTCACTAGGAAAGGGACTTCTTCCAGAGCAGGCAAGCATGGGAATTATTTTCTTGATTAGAGAATTGGTTCAACCTTGCCAAAGATTTATTAAAATATTGGTTTTAAATCAGTGTTTTCTCTTAGCATGTCTGTAGGAAGTGTCCTTTTAAAAAAACATTTATTGAGTTATAGTCAGTTTGCAATGTTGTGTCAATTTCCAGTGTAGAGCGCAATTTTTCAATTATACATGAACATATGTATATTCATTGTTGCCTTCATTTTCACCATGAGCTACCACAAGATCTTGTATATATTTCCCTGTGCTGTACAGTTTATTTATTCTATATATACCTGCCAGTAACTACAGATTTCAAACTTCCAGTCTGTCCTTTCCCACCCCACTCCCCCCGGCAACCACAAGTTTGTATTCTATGTCTATGAGTTTGTTTCTGTTTTGAATTTATGTTCATTTGTATTTTTCTTTTCTCTTTTTTTTTTTAATAGGAAGTGTCCAGAACAAAATGAAATTAAAACCTTTTTTTCTTGTTAACAGGACAGGTGTTGGCTAAGTTCATAGTTGCCTTCCTTTATAAGACACCTCTCTAGGAGTCCAGTAACAGTACATCTAGCAAATACTGACTAAAATCTACCATATTCTTACACACCTGTTCACTCTCCCATTTGGTGCTCACTGCTTTGCACTTTTAGCCTAGTCAAGTAATGTAACAGTGGCTAAGAAGTTATTACTTGTAAACACAGTAGTCTCAATGAGTGACGTACGATATCATTTTTATCAGTGGGAAACTCTACTTTTTTAAAAATCACTCTTCCATGTACAAGACTGGGGAAGGCATGAGGAAGGGAAGGTTGCATTCAGCATCCTTGCTTCTGTGTTGTGAGCTGGTGGAGGTAACAGAAAAACCCCTTGCGCAGCAAAATTCACAATTGTGCCTCTGAGGATGCACAGTGGGGCATTAGTGCAGAGCAGGTAGGGAAGTAAAATGCTCTAATTGATGGAGTGGGGGAGATTGACTGTCTAGTGGCATCTGGAAGAAGGGAACCTGGGCAATCCCATGGAGAGAGAGTTGAGAGATGGACAAGGTGCCTGGAGGCAGCAGAGGACGGGTCCAGTCCGTTCACATCAGGGAGGCCGCTGGGCTTGTAAAGAACAAGACCAAATCTCTAGTTCTAAGTTATTTGCTTTCCTGCTAGGTGAACTCCAAATCTTCAGTACAAATCCCTATATTTACAGATGCCATGAGTGTGTTGTTTTGGGGGGAGAAAAGGAAGAGGATGGAATTCCTTGTGTGTCCTTGTGGGGCAGGCATGTCAAAGGCCAAGGCCCTGGGGAGTTTATAAGGCAGAGTAGGTCATTGGATTTCGCACCGTATATAGGATAACAAGTTTGGTACAACTGGGTTTTACTTGCTTTAGAGACAATGATCTTTGTCTCAATGGTGAGCAAACAATTGGAGCCCAAATCAAGAGATGATGGTTAAATATGCAGAAATTTTGCAAGGCAGTTGTCAAACCACAGGTAGCTTGAAATTGGTCCCGGTGGGAGGATTTGCCCTGGGATACCAGCAAACGCTGCAAATCAAGGCTTTTTATTTCAGAAAGACCGTTTGCCAGCACATGGCTGGTTTGTGCCCTAGTAATATCAACTTAATTTCAGTTCCAGATCATACCAGCCTCATTCCCTGAGGCCTCCTGTCTGTGCACGCGATGCTTGTTCTGCCGGAAACATTTTCTTCCATATTGTGTTCCTGAAAAATACCTATTTCTGTACAAAATGCAAGGCTCTCTTGATGAGATGTTAGCAGCTCTCCCAGTGTCTTCAAGACATATTTTCGCTCTGCATAGAGTCTGTTTGATTAGAGAGCCTGTTTTTCTATTCATGGCTGTACCAAATTGTCATCAGATTGAGGTCAGGATCCTAGTCTCCTCTTAATCCATGTGTGTTCAGTATCTCCCATAGTACCCGGCGTGTAGCAGACTCTCAAAATTTGTATGTTGAATGAATAAGTGAATGAATAAACAGCTGCTCTCTCTGTGCTGGGCAGGAGAGAAAAACATGTGACTGAAAGACACATTCTGAGTGAGCTCACAGTCTAGTGTTTCCAGAGGAGGAAAGGCAGTAACAAAATAAAACAAACAACCCCAGGACCAATTATTTTACAATGAAACCTCATGTACCAGGAATTCCTCATCTATGAATCTAATTTATTCAGAGCATCAGGGAATGGAAATAGCTGATTGAGCCTCCTTGACGAAGGGTCTGAGAAAGTTCATGTCTTGTGCACTTTATTCCAGGAGAAACCCTGGAACCCCTGCCTCTCAAATCTACCACTTTTCACACGCTTCTAACAGTCTTTGTCAGTTTTTAAAGCCACAGTAGTTTTAAAAGAAGATTAGAGAGAGGTGACTGTTAGAGGTAGGCATATTGATAGCAAAGAGAAATGACAGTTGTCACTGTGACAGGAAGGAAGAAACATATAAAAATTATAAAAACAAACAAATCCAGACCTGAGAACCCTTCATCCGCAGCAGCTTCTTAAAACTACAAGATGTTCTTAAGCAAACAGTCTCAGAAGGTTGATTTCCAGGCACATTTGGTAGAGAAGAAAGAATTTCAGTCTGATTATACGCATCCATGTCCTTGCTCTGTTTCTCATTTCCTGTGTGACCTTGGGCAAGCTACTTAACCTCTCTGAGTCTCAAGTTTCCTTATGTAAAACAAGTGGAGATTGTAAACACTTCCCTACAGGGTTTTTGTGGACAATAAATAAGATTAAAACTGTAAAGATAAATAAAAACATTTATATATTTTGACAACAGAGTAATTATATATAAATAAATATATATAATTTTATATATTTATATAAATATATGAATACATATTAATTTATTTATAAATATGTATTTGAAACCTCTATATATTTTATATATATAAATTTATTTTATACTTATAAATATATATAAAAACTGGGGAAGAAAAGGACTTGAACATAGCTCTCTTCTGGAGATTTATATTTATGTAATCTGGAGATTTATGTATGTATATCTTGTCCATATAAAATGTGGTTCAGAGAATTAGATGTAGAAGTGTGTTTGGGCACCCATTTGACTGTACTTCCCATTTTACAGATAAGAAAATAGAGGCCAAATGTGACAATGAATATATATATGTTCATGTAAAACTGAAAAATTGTGTTCTACACTGGAATTTGACACAACACTGTAAAATGATTATAAATCAATAAAAAAAATGTTTAAAAAAAATGAAAATGGAGGCCAAAGATTCAGATCTTCCCAGCAGAATGAGGAGCTGTTTGTCTAGATTTGTTATTCCATCTTATGTCGCTTCTCAGAGGTAGGTCAGAAAGAATGGATTTACAAAAGAAACTCGTCACCAATGTTTAAATCAAAAAGAGAGAAAATGATTAAAACAAAACTTTAATCTTGACAGAATCCTTAAAGATCATCTGATTGTGGTTGATGTAAGTGGCTCAGATAGGAGTTACAACTCATAGCTTTGCTTGGCCTTGGAATCAGGGATCACGAACCAGTCAACTTCTATTGTCTGCCCACCCTCTACAGCCTGAGATCGGGATTGGCTCTTTCATATGTTCCATCTGATATCATTCTTTCATCATTCTTATGAAGCAGGGATTATAATTCTTCTTTTTTTAATTGAGGAATTGAAGCTTAGAGATTTGTTTTTCAAGCCTTGCCTGAAGGCACTCAGTCAGTTGGTGATAAGGATGTCCCGGGACTGCTAGATCAGGATTAAAATCAAGTTTATCTCAAAAAAAAAAAAAAATTACTGAAACACATTGTATGTGCCAGTTCCTGGTCTGTGTTAGTCCAATACTTGTTCTGGTCCATATTGTTTTCTCAAATATGCCCCAGAGTAGCCAGCTTTGTAAAAAAAAAAAAAAGAACAACCTTGAGGTGAGATGACCATCATTGATGGAGGTTTTCAGCTCCTAAGCTCATGGGAAGAGGACCTGAAACACAGTCCCTTGCTACAAAATAGATTTGCTCAACCCTAAATAATGGCATGCCATTTTCTTAGGCAAATTGAAATCCCCAAGTATGAATTTTCATAGCATAAAGAAAAAAATGATTTTGGAATATTCCATATATTGTCAGAATTTTAAAAAACTACTCACCATCATAATATATAGTTTGAGTCGATTGCTTTATTGCAAGAGACATTTTCTTCACAAATTACCTCCAACCTGTTTTACCAGAATTGCTTCTCACGAGATTTCTAGATGCATTCCATTACATAATACTTCCTGCTGGTCTCTGCTTACTGCCATAATATTCGAACTTGCTTATTACTGTCCCAACGTGGAATCCCTTCCATCCTCAACTTCTCCATCTATGCAAACTCTTCTTTCTTTCAAGTTTCCATGAAAATGCCCTTTCCTGCATGAAATTCTTCTTGATTCTCTGTCTTTGAGAAAGAGGAGAGGAAGGCAACATTTATTGACCTCCAACTTTGTACCAGGACCTATGCCAAGAGCGTGGTATCTTTTATCTCATTGAATTCATCCCAGTTACTAACTGGTACATATTATAAGTATGGAAGGAAAAGAAAGGAATGTCTTAATGAGTTTGTGTTCAGAATCCCAAGTGTTCTAATTACAAAGGTTCTGATGTAATAACGTAAAGACATATCCTTTTTGTGGGTGATGGGGCATCTATATATAATTGATTTAAACACGTTTGCTAATTATCTTTGTTCCACATGGCACTGCTGATGGAGAATTGTCACAAATAGGTGGACAGCTAGATACTCAGAAACAATTAAGACTCAAGCTCTGCTGTGTGTATTTCAAGGATGAGTTTATCTTCTATTTTGGAATATAGACATTTCCTCATATTTTATCTCAATATTATGCCCACATTCCCAGCTCAAGACCATTCATTCTTACAAATCCAAAGAAATGCTATCATTTTGGCAAGCAATATGTTCTACAGCTGAACAAAGACTATTTTTTGAAAGCATCAGAGATCTACTGAAAATTACTGTCTGCAGAGATTTGGAGAGTTAGGTTAGGAAATGGTGGATGCAGAAGGGACAATTCTGATTTTTCTCACAGAGCAGGTTTTGAAGGCTGGAAAGGGCAGAACAGATCTGTTGATTAGCTCGCTGACTTTGGAAATTTATGTTTCTTACCAGGGCTGTCTATGCTGGAGAAGGCTGTCTAAAGGAGCCTAGCCCATAGTTTGAAAGGGGAAATGTTTTCAGCCTAAGCATTTTTCCCCCACCCTCATTGGTCTTTTCCCCAAGAGTTCATACAGGTCATTCCCTCATTATTCATTTCAGAGCAAGCAGGGGCTCTCTGCCACTGTCCAGATGGGTGCATGCCCTGTGCTCTCAGTCCCAGCCATCCACCCTGGACCTTCACACACATAACGCAGGGTAGTTCCTCCCGAGCCAAAGGCATGGTGGGAAAAAGATGTCTGTTTCTCCAAAGACATGGAATATCTCTGAGCCTGTGAGTCTCCCCCAGAACACTGCTCTTAAAATAAGTGATGTAAAGGCAAAGATTTTTAATTTTAAGGGTCTCCGTTTAAGAATACAACTTTTGCTGAGTTCCAAGCAAATCAGATGGCCACAGTTCCTCCTGTGCAGAGTTGCTGCTGCCGAGATCCTGTGATGATCCGCAGTCTGGATGCACTTAGCCTGGACTGTGCGTCTCAGACCTTCATACGCACACACGTGGCCCCAGGTCTTGTTAAAACACAGGTTCTGATTCTGTAGGTGTGGCTTAGAAAATAGCACAGTCAAACTGAGGTTTATTCTATTACTGAACCAAAACTTTTCCTTGAAATGGATATAACGGACTAGAAGGGGAAAGCCAACAAAAATTATTGTTTTTAAGTATTTTGCTTCAGTATGAGCTGAATATACAGACAACTGCTTTGTTAGGCTCACCAGGGGAGAGGGGTGGCATTCAGACTGAAATAACCTGGGCAGAATTGTCGACACCTTTATGGTTTAGCAGAGACTTGGGTGAGTTTCATGTGCAGTGATTGAGGTCACTGGGTCAATGATACGGTTCTAAGCATCTGTAAGCATTTGGCAAACATTTACTGTACTGGATCCATGCCTGGCCGGGCTAGGCTTGGGAAATCCAAAGGGCTTTGCCCTAAAGGATACCATTGTCTTTTGGCCAAGATTTCAGCATTTTGACTTTTGCTTCTATTGTTCCCTCAGACATCCAGACATCCTACCTTTATGTTAAGGAATCTCAGGCTATGGGTTTGCATTCCGTTATTAGCCTGTGCATGAAAGTTAAGTGTATCCACCTGTTTCACTGAGTAGCCATGGGAAACGTTTTGTGCATGTGCTTTGGGAGGGAAGAAAGAGGAAAGACATTTATCTTAGTTCTCTGCTTCCTATGATGACCTGAGGCTTTCATTTTAATAAGGAATTCCTCTCTTGGCAGAGAAGGAAAGCAGATGGTGTATCTTTAAGTACATAATGTATGCTTCCTCCACATATTTTTTTTTTTTTGAAGAGCATGAAGTCTGATTGAGGGAAGTGAACTCATGCTGTGATTAACAGGCATTGCAGTTGGGGTGCCTGGGACAGCTTCCATATGCACCAAGGTGATGGCTTTTCCTGATCCCCACTGCCATCTGCATCCTCACAGGATTTGTAAGAACAACTGTTACTCAAAGAGAGACCATATGATTCCAGTCAGCACAATGACCATTTCATATAACCTGCAAGGGCTTTCTGAGAACTGTAAGTAAAGATTAAATCTCTGCTAATATAGTTTTAGGTAATTCTGGCAAACTCATTATCAAAGTTCTTATATAAGCTGCTGAAGAAGTAATTCTCCCATTTTTTTTTTCCTTTGCTTACTCTGAACGTAAGGTTATTGTTGTTTAAATATATTCGTTTAAAAATACACCTTTCTGTATACACGCTACTCTATATAAAATAAACAACAAGGTCCTACTGTGCAGCACAGGGACCTGTATTCAAAGGCTTGTAATAACCCGTAATGAAGAAGAATATGAAAAATTGTATATACGTGTACCTGAATCACTATGTGGTACAGCAGAAACTAACACAATATTGTAAATCAATTACACTTCAATTTAAAAAATACCTTTCTGCAGACAATATACGGGAGAGCATCTTTATAGCCTTATGTGGCAGGATCAACCTTTTCCAAAAGGTGATTGTGAATTTTCAGGAAAATGCCGTACATGATTGCAACAAATACTTATTCAGAGGATGTCAGGTAGAGTCCTTTGGCCTCTAGAAAGCAAAATCCCAGCTCAGAATTGTGTAAACAACGAGGGACCGTCTGGGCTCACAGGATTGGAGACACAGAAGAGTCGGCTCTCGGGGGAACGTGATCTAACCGTCCGGTCCTGTTTCTCTGTGCTTCTCTTGGCTCTGCCATTTCCTCGTGAATCGGCATCAGTCTCAAGCTGAGCGCAAAGGCTGGGGCAGTTCCAGCTCGTATATGTGCGTTTGGATGCTCATAGTGTTGGAGAAAGGGCTACTCCTGGAAAAATCTCTCAGACAAAAAACATTCCCACTAAATGTCTCCTCAGCTCCTGCCCGACCACTGTTCTTTCCCCTTCAGGCCATGTGGAATTCCGTGAAGTTTTGTTTGAGAGTCTGAAAACCCAAGTTCATACTCAACCTCATGTCAAAGGATTAAGGAAGATTGATTACACATATGGGCCACTTTTCACAGAGGAAATAGTGTATCTGTCAACCACAGCAAGTCCAGCCTGGCTGTTCAAGCAGGCACACAAAGGCCACTGATGACTTCTTTCTGGCCCTTTCTGTTTGCTGTTCCCAGGTCTCACCTCCGGAAGGCTCCGAGGAGAGAAAATCAGAGCCTCTAGTTCTACTGATCAGGAAACATCCAACCTTTATCTCTAAAGCCTGTTTCATTACGTGCATCAGATTTAGAGTTTTTACAGAGCAAGAGGGTATCCCTGGGCCTTTGGTTTATCTGAGATTGTAATGACGTTGCCCCTTTAATCAAGATGCTGGGGTGTGGGGAAGTCAACTCTTAGCTGAATTTTAAAAGTAATGAAAATCTCCTACCCTTTGCATCTTGCTTGCCATCATGGATACCTAGGGAAGTGCCCAGCCTTTCCTGTATCTGTGGTTCTGGAACTGGCAGCACTGGCCTTGTCACACTGGTCCACTCCATGGAGAGTATGGGGTCAGAAACGTCGCAATGGGATGTCAGACCAGAAAGGCTATGTGTGCGTGCATCTGTGTGTGTCTGTGTGTTTTGGTATATCTGACAAGTATAACAGGCCTTTTGCAACACTACAAAAGATCTTATGAGAAATATGTTTAATTAACTTAGAGGATATTGTAAATCTAAGGAAAAGTTAAAGATTTTCAAATATATTTTTTAAATTATGGTATAATTTACTTACAGTGAAATGTACAAATATTAATCACACAGTTTGATATATTTCTGGGTATTTGTTTTAACTGAGGCAAAATGGACATAACGTGACATGCATGGACCTTAAGAACAATTTGATCCATTTTGATAAATTAAACCCCTCAAAATATTAAAACATTCTGTCAACCCAGAAAGTTCCTCAGGTCTCCTTGTCCATCCCCATGAAACACAGGCAGCCACTCACCTGATTTCTGTCAACATAAAGGAGTTTTATCTGTTTCTGAATTTCATAAAAATAGAATTATACCCAAGGTACTCTTTTGTGTCTGACGTCTCTCGCTCAGTGTAGTGAATCTGAGATTCATCCATATTTTTACATGCATCAGTAATTCACTTTTTGATGCTGAATGACATTCTGTGGTGTGATCATATTACAATGTGTTTACACTTTCTCTTCCAATAGGCGTTTGAGTTGGTTTCAGTTTTTGGCTAGAGCACATCAGAATGTTGCACCAAGTGATGGCAAATGTTACATGTTTCTCTTGCCTGAGAAAGGTTTGTCCTCTGGAATCCTTGAGACTCCCTTTCGTCCTCATTCAATTGTCCCATAGAAAACTGACTATTTTTCTCATCCTGTTACCTGTTGCTACCATGGAAGTAAAGGCTCTTTGCATTCTTTGCATCCTGACTGTAAAATGAATTTTTCTCTAGGGATTGTTTGTTGAAGGTGTGTGTCGTTACAATGCATCTGCATTGTTGTGTATGTGTGCGTAGTTGTGTGTGTGAGATTTCCAGGAATTAGCAAGAGGAACCCATACATGTGTGTGCATAGCCGTGTGTGTGTACACAGGTGTGTGTATTCCTTCCAGAAATTAAAGGGAGGAGACTGCAGGAGTTGCTGAAGAAGACATGAAGTGTGTACCACAGAGGAGAAAAACGTAACCATAGAATATGAACATTTTCCTGGAAAATGCTGCTGGACTTGGAGTGCTAATGCATTTATCATGGCCAGCCCTCTGCACATTTTATTAAAACAAGCTGAATAATTTGCAGTGGGGGAAAATGTATGTTAGGGAATTTTACTACTCTATATTCTTTGATTGGAAGAGTAAAATGGATCTTAGGGGAAAAAAAAAACTCTCCAGATAGGGGCTGGAACTTTTCTAAAGAGGGTAAGAAATCTTACAGTTAAAATATGAAAAGCATGGTTCTCTATTAGCACGTAAGGGTAAATTTCAACTCCACAGAGATGCAATGCTCATATTTGAGGGAGCTGAATGTGAACAGGTTTCTAATAAAATGCTTAAGTGTCCATCTTGCTCAATCTTTCTAGCCATTCCCAGTCTTACAATAAATTATGTAAGCTGCATACAGTTTTGGCTTAGTGGCATTTGGGAGAAAGGATCCAAGGAGCAAGGACGCAAGTACTGTCCAGGGAAAGATGAGTGATGTTTCATTGGAAGATGAAGGGGAAGGTATAGAAGCCTAGGATGTGGAGCCAGCACAGCCAGAAGGGTAAGAAGAAGGAATGAGACACTTCCCATCCCCGATGTGTGACAGGGAGAGTGCCCTCGGGGAATAGAAATGCTGATGTGTGGGCTACGTATTTGGTGGGGGAGTTTATTTTCAAAACAAGTCAGTTGATTCTTTTCCATTATATGTTATTACAAGAAATTGAACATATTTCCCTGTACTATCCAGTAGATCCTTGTTGTTTATCTATTTTTTTAATTTTTATTTATTTTTTATTGAAGTATAGTCAGTTTACAATGTTTTGATTTCTGGCATACAGCATAATAGTTCAGTCATACATATACATATATACATTCATTTTCATATTCTTTTCCATTACAGGTTACTACAAGATATTGAATATAGTTCCCTGTGCTCTACAGTAGGTCCCTTTTGTTTATCTATTTTATATATAGTAGTTAGTATCTGCAAATCTTGAGCTCCCAGTTTATCCCTCCCCACCCACTTCCCATCCTGGTAACCATACGTTTGTTTTCTATGTCTGTGAGTCTGTTTCTGTTTTGTAAATAAGTTCCACATATAAGTGATATCGTATGATATTTTTCTTTCTCTTTCTGGCTTACTTCACTTAGAATGGCAATCTCCAGGGCTGTCCATTTTACTGCAAATGGCATTATTCTATTCTTTTTTCTGGCTGATTAGTATTCCACTGTATAAATATACCACAACTTCTTTATCCAGTCATCTGTCAGTGGACATTTAGGTTGTTTCAATGTCTTGGCTATTGTAAACAGTGCTGCTACGAACATTGGGGTTCATGTATCTTTTCAGATTAAAGTTCTCTCTGTAGTGGGATAGCTGGATCAAATGGTAAGTCTGTTTTTAGTCTTTTGATGAATCTCCATACTGTTTCCCATAATAGCTGCACCAAACTGCATTCCCACCAACAGTGTACACGGGCTCCCTTTTCTCCACATCGTCTCCAGCATTTATCATTTGTAGACTTTTTAATGATGGCCATTCAGACTGGTGTGAGGTGATACCTCTTGAAACTAACATTGTAAATCAAGTACACTTTGCTAATTTTTTTTTAATTTAGAAAACATACAATAAAGTTAGTTGATTTTTCTTTTCTGCATGAAAAATAAACCCACCAGAACCATCCATAATCTTACCTATAATTATGGCCATCCTTTTATTCAATTCTTAACAATAACAGTGAGGTAAGTTCTGCTATATTTCCTCTTGAAGTTAAAAAAAACTTTTCTGAGGCAGAGTAGGGGTAAGAAAAGTTATATTTAATGGCCACAGATCCTAGGTTTAGAAAGAAAAGAAGGAGATTGAGGGTAATAGAGACAGAAGCGGTTGGATCTGAAGACACTGTCTTTCTTCACTGCATTCTTAGTGGCCAGGACCACACTGGGAACAGGATATTTATGAATAAATACATGAATTACTTGCCCCAAAGTCACACAGTGAGAGATGGAGAAGTCGTTTTCTGCTGCTTCTGTTAAAGGTGTGCATTTTATTTCTTATAACTGATCTAACCTTTTTCATAGCTCCCTGAATCCCAGAGGGGATGGGCTACGAAAGGGGAGCAGTAGTGTTGGTCAGAAGCACCAACTTGATAATGAATATATCTCAGCCTCTTTGGATTTAAACAGTTTCATTCAGATAACCCAGCCCCCCTTCAGATAATTACTCAGCCTTTCCAATTCCCTGCCCTTTCGACTGTTCTACCAAAGATGACCTCAGGATCCATGGAGGAGTGGGTGCACTGGACCTCACAGGAGTGACGGAGAGGATGTCCAACTCTATGTGCATGGACTCCAGTGCTGTCCTCTGGGCCTGCTGGTCTCCAGTGTGTTGTCTCTTGTCTGTTTTGTCAGGACATCCTTCTGGGAACACCCGATAGGGAACAGGGGCCAGGACTGGACTGCATTATCTTATATTACATCATGCTGGCCTTGCCCTACGTACTCTGGATTTAATACACCCTAATGGCTATGGAGACTCATGCAGGATACAGCTCTGATGAACCCTTATAATCAGCAATGTGGCTTCTATTACAAGAAATAACCACTTATAGAAGCCAGAAAGTACACAGGCCAAGACTTTTAATAGTCACTTGGAGCTACCCCACTCTTTATTACCCACAATTCACGGGGCTAACTAGGCCCTTGACAGTGACCATGTGATTGTGAAAAGGAGTTCTGTGACTGTACTCAGACCCTAACTGGTGCCCACCCGCTCCAGGATTCTGGCCAGAGGAGGACATGAGGACCCAGGATCTCTTGGTTTGCCTCCCTGCTGTCTCCTTTCCTTTTCACACATTCAGTGATCAGCAGGGGCAGATGTTTCTATTTATTTCTTCTCGTATGTTCAGAAGTGCTCAGACATGCTGTGTTCCTTAGGCCAGGAGGCCTCATGGCCTCTCCTTCATAGGCATGTGATTTGAGTACTTCAAACTAATTCTTCATATAAAACCAAAAGACAAGCGGGAAGTAGGGATGTCCTAGGATTAAATGCAACAGTTGAATGTTTTCAAAGGATGAAAGTTCCATTACGAAACAGTCGTACTTTTCCTCTTCATAGAAGGAGACAGCACAATTGTATTATTTTTCCACTTGAGACCCACTAACGAAAGAATATCCTTTGGAAATTTTTTAAACATTTTTTATTGACTTATAATCATTTTACAATGTGTCAAATTGGAAACTTTTTTAAAATTTTTTTGTTTGTTTGGGGGCAAGGTAATTCGGTTTATTTATTTATTTATTTAAAAAATTTATTGAAGTGTAGTTGATTTACAAGGTGTACAGCAAAGTGATTCAGGTATACATACACATACATATATGTTTTTTCTTTTCAGATTATTTTCCATTATATGTGACTACAAGACATTGAATATAGTTCCCTGTGCTGTACAGTAGTTATTTATTTATTTTTAACAGACATCCTGGGGACTGAACCCAGGACCTCGTGTGTGCTAAGCACGCACTGTACCACTGAGCTATACCCTCCCTCCTTCCCACCTCAAGGAAAAATATTTTTAAATATGCTTCAAATCAGACTCAAGCTCACCTCAAATATATCTGTGGTTATAAGGGGCTGAGGTTGTTCCTTTTTTATTTCCTTTAGGTTATCATTAGATAGTAAAAACCGCAATGCTTGTAAGGGTGGCTTTATAGAAGGTCCTAGAAAAGTTCAGTGGGTCTAAGTCCAATGCTTAATACACACTCTGAATGCTAACATTTTTGTGTGACTCTGCACTTCACCTTCAAATTAACTTAAAAAATTTCTTTCATATGTTAGCAAGCAGCTGCCTGCATGCTAACCATTGAGATGGATGGGTAATCCTTCCAAATTGTGACAGCATCCCCAGGGACGACTTGAGGTACACCACAGGGGAGGTTACTGATGGGAATGATTTTAGATTACTCATGCCGACTTCGGAGAGCCCCACCAGCTGCGAACAGCAGTGAACCATTAGTTTTAAGTGTTACTGGGTGAGTTTAAATCTGAGATTCTCTTCGTGGGATGAAACCCCTGCAAACCGAGACTGTGGGCTTCCATCGGTTCTGACCTGCCAAAAAAGGAATCTACGCAGACAAAAACCAGAGAGGCATATGGATACTGGAAATAAAGTGTTTTTACATCTAATTGTAGTTTAGTTTTAACTCTTGATTTAAATGGTTCTAATTTCCAAAATACTGATAGACCCTTATGGAGGCATATGTGCTAAAGCATCAAGGTCAAAAACACTAGTATCTCCAAATTAGAGTCAACTCAAGGTGGTGGTTACCCTACTGTAATACTGCAGTTCATCGCTGCTACTGCTTTAAGCCAGTGGTTTTCACTTTGGCTATATATTGGAATTATATGGGATGCTTTAAAAATATATGAATGCCTGGCTGTAATCCAAAAGATCCTGATTTAATTTTTCTAGGGTGTGGTTTATGCAGCAGAAGTTTTAAAATTTTTCCAGGTGATTACAATTTGCAGTAAAGACTGAGCCTCACTGCTCTGAGCAGCAACAGGTGCTTAAATAGTTGGGTGGATGACATAAGGGCAGAGATGCATGGCTACCAAATAGCTTACCTATTGAAGGTCAAAAAGTCTTTGGTCCTTTTTGCACCAATAATCTTGATTCTAAATAGGGTCATCAACCATTTTGGTTTGCCTGAGACTGTCCTAGTCCCATACCCTGTGCAAACCAGGACTACAAGTCCCCCTCATCATAAGGCCTATGGGGGTTCCCTGTAGAGGAAACAGGAGAGAGACATGTTGGTCCAGAGCAAAGGAGAGTCTGAACTAGTTGGACAGAAAGGACAGCCCTCTGTCAGGAGGATCCCAAAGCCAACTGGTCTGGACTAGCCAATATCAATGTCAGAGGGGTCAAAGTCAAGGGGAAACCTTAGCTGTGGGACTTGTTGGCAATGCCATTTCTTGCTGTTGGCACATGCCTTGGCCGTGAGTCCAACACAGCAGGCCAAGTTCTTCTGAGAGATGCCAGTGTGGAATCAGTTTTGTCTGCCTCCTCAAGTTCATCGCTTGCTGTGGTATCTTTGCTCTTTGTTCTCCAATCATATCAATCTGGGTGGAGAATCCCTGCTCCCTCCTGGCCCTAATAATGCCATTCCACCTCCCTCCTTGAGACCTGCGCTCATGCTGGTCCTGCAGCCTCCTACTCCAGCATCACTGCGGAGGAAGAGCCATTTTTTTTTTAAGATTAATCTAATACCGTGTTTTCCAACCATTCTGATTCATTATTGTCCTCCAAAAGACACTTTTAAGACATTTTAATTTTCCTAATTGTTACCTCATGAAATATTAATAGAACAGAGGCACTGTATATCTGTTTATGTGATGCAGCCCTTTGGAGGGCCACAAGCCATTATAATCTCTAATTTTTATTTTTTGCTTCTCCCTCCCCAGGAATCAATTTTTGCCCCCTTGGGGGCTATCTCCTCTCCACTGAGAATGCACGAGCTATGGTCGTACTCCCATAGAATTTTCTACTTCACTTTGTCTTGCTCCCACTGTACCCTGTAAAGAATTCTATCATTACATCTGTAATATTTCATAACTCATAGTTCAAATTATTGTTGACTCCATTTGTAAGGGACTAGTTCTAATTATATCCCCGGGGGGTGTATATTTATCCTTTAGCCACTGATAAGTGCCTGTCTCATGTTAAGTCTTCAATAAATATTTTGATGAAGGAATAAATATGTGGCCCAGATTTTTCCAGTCCTCATCATCTTATAATAACTGCCCCCAAGACACACACAAACCACTAATTCAGGTCTTCTGGGCTCTCTATGTCCTTCCCAAGTGATCAGGGAGTCATCAGGGAATATCCATCATTTGCTTTAAACAAGTTTTCCGATTCCTTCTGTTAAGTTAGTCCCCCTGCTCATTTGTCTCAGTGACTGTATTCTCTGTAGCACATTTTCTAAACTGCAGGAGTGTCATTTAAAGCTCTGTTTTAAGGGGTGGAACTTCATCTCTCCAGCAAACTTCCTTTGTTGTAGGAAAAGCAGCAGTACAGGTTCTCTGCTGATGAAGCGAGTAACCATCCTTTGGGCGGGGCCTCAGGGATGCGCTGGCCGAGGAATTCCTGCCACTCCAATCTCCATACCCATTAATACAGGGAAGTTAGAAGCCATAGGGCAAGATGGGGCAAATTTCAATAGCAGCACTTTGACCTTCGGATGGAATGAATTCAAGACCCAGACCACTTCCGAGAGATTCAAAGTAACTGAAATGAGTCCTCTGAGGTGAAGTTCTCCAAGATGATGGGCATGGCTCTCCCCAGTGGATTAGGCAGTCAGTGAGGTGGCTGGTGCAGGTCACAGAATGAGACAATGCCAGGATTGTGACCCGGCCGCTGGGACAGGATTGGGGAACCTGGCTCCAAGTCTGACCGGAAAGTATGATCTCTCAGAGTTGCCAAAATGGAGACTCTGGTCAAAGAGATGCTGAGCATCTGTGGTGACTGAACACAGGTAGGGAGGAGCTTCCACAAGGAACCCTGAGAAACCAGAGTGGGAATAGGGCGATGGGTGTGAGCACAGGTTTGGAGGGCACAGGGACAATGAACGGGCTCCAGGATTGGACAACCCAGTCTCTTCTAGTTTGAGGATTGCATTACTTTCTTAGAGCTGATGGAACAAATTGTCATGAATTTGGTGGCTTAAAACCACAGGCATCTATCCTCTCGTAGTTCTGGAGAGCAGAAGTCCAAACTCACAGTTTTGCCTTACATAATTCAATGCTGTTGTTAGAAACATATACACTTAGCATTGTTACATCTTCTGGAAAATTCATCTATCATTGATAATATCATTAAATAATGTTCTTCTTGCCCCTGATAATTTTCCTTGCTGTGAAGACAATTTTATTTAAAATGAATATAGCTACCCTATCTTTCATTTAATTACAATCAGCATGATATATCTTTCTCCACCCTTTTACTTTTAATTTATATTTGTCTTTATATTTAACGTGGGTTTTTCATGAAAAACCTGTAGTTGGGTCTTGCATTTTTATACTTGGATTAATACCTACCATGTTCATAACTGTCTTCTATTCATTGCATTTGTTCTTTTTTTTCTCTCTTTTTCTGCTTTCTCCGGTTTTAACTGAGCATTTTATATTATTTCATTTTATCTCCTTTCTGAGCACATCAATAAGACTTCAAAAAATTTAGATGTTCTAGAGTTTATGATATACAGTTTTAACTAACCTAAAATAATACTTTAGTACCTCATGTGAAGTACAGATACTTTATAAGAGAGTATTCCCAATTTATCCCTCTCATCCCTTATAACATTGCTACCATTAATTTCACTCATCCATACGCTATAATCAATACATTGTTACTACTATTACTTTAAGCAAATAGTTATATTCTAGATTAATTAAGAACTTTAAAAATCTTATTTTAATCTTCATTTACTCCTCCTTCAATGTTCTTCCATTTTTTATATAGATCCAAGTTTCTTACCTACATCTTTTTTCTTTCTTGAAGAACATATTTTAACATTTCTTTCAGGTCTGTTGTCAATAAATTGGTTTTGTTTTTGTGAGAAAGTACTTCTCCTACACTTCTGAAGTCAATTTTGCTAAATATGGAATTTTAAGTTAGTGAGTTTTTTTTTCATTGAACACTAAATAGTTCACTCTACTCTCTTCTTATTTACATGGTTTCTGATTAGAATTCTGCTGTTATTATGGTCTTTGTTCCTCTATAAGTTCTGTCTTCTTTCAAAATCAATTCTTTGGTTTTCTGAGGCTTGAATATGATAGTCCTAGCTGTAAGGTTTTGTTTGTTTGTTTGTTTGAAATAACATGTAAGAACCAAAGAAATCACAACTTGAATGAGAAAAAACAATCAAATGACATCACACTGAGGTAAATCTGATGTTGCAGTTATATGACAAGGATTTGAGAACAGCTCTCATAAAAATGCTTTAATGATCAATTATAAATTCTCTTGGAACAAATTAAAAATAGAAGATCCCATCAAAGAAATAGAAGTTATAAAATATAAAATAGAAATTATAGAACCAAAAATACAGTAGCATAAATAAAAATTGCTAGAAATCTTGATAGTTGAGTGGAGATGACAGAGGGTAGAATTAATGCTCAAGAAAAAAAGAAAAATCAGCAGGACAGATGAAGCCAGATTGGCATGATATTGATAAATGATGAAAGTGTGTGATGGGTACATGAAATCTATCATCCTGTTCTCTCTACTTTTGTTCCAACTTAAAAACTCCCATAATAAAACATTCTTTAATTTTGGTTATAGAAGCTTTGTAAGAAAGAAGATAGAAAAAATGTACATAAACAGGGGGATAGATTGGTGGAGAA